>NC_136267.1:135366553-135541553 GCF_964187855.1 Myxine glutinosa | reverse complement strand
ACCGAAGCGTAAAAGAAACTCACCAGATTGATATACTGAGTTCAGAAAGTAAACACAGGTCAAGAAAAAAAAAATACCACATTAAATGCCAAGTCTGTATATATATATATATATTGTTGTGGATCCGGGGGTCGGCGCTCCCCTTACCAAGGGGGGGTTAATCCCCTTGTCTTTCAAACTGGCCGATCCCCCAGTCCTGGAAATTATAACGCTCCTTTGCGGGGGTTGAGATTGGCCAGGGTGATTGGTCAAGATGGACTCCCAAATATCTGCTTACCAATCTCTCCGCAAAGCAGGGAGATAATTTCCGCTCGAACCACGGACAGATGGAAATTGCTGAGCGGTTTAGCAATCCGCGATTCGAGCCGTTAGCAATAAGACTAACCCGATTCTGAGTGGTTCTAATCGTGCCACCAGTACTCAATTGAGGAAAAGACGAAAGCGATCGAATGAGAGGAAATCAGAAGGTAAGAAAGAACAAATTTGATTTATTAACTACACTATACAATAACCCAAGAAAGAGGAAATGAAAGAAGGGCATATACAAGAAGAAGAGCAAAAGGACACAGGGCAAGCTTACACATTCTGAAATATCACGCCCAGAACAATACAGACAGACTTACACGAAAGGGGAAAAGCAGGAAGGAGGAGAAGGTCCAGGCAGATGGTTCAGGCATTGAGGTCCGGCTCCAGGTTCACGCTCCACTCCGGTCCACGCTTTGGTTCCGCGGCGAAACCCGGCAGGCAGCGCTGGTCATTGATCGTTGAACGTGAGCAGACCTTAGTTATCGGGGTTCATAAATCGGGGAGGGAGGCTTTGAACGTTCCTGACGTGCAAATGTTCAGCAGCAGTCCCAGCTAGAAGTCGTTCGTGCACTCAGCTCTCACGCCAGCTCTCTCTCTCTCTCACTCCCATCCTCCAGTCTCATCTTCTCTCAAGGCGCCGCGCTTGCGCTTATATAGTGTCCCTTTTGAAATCAAGCCGCCCGCTTTTAGACACCCACCGGTGAGCTCGCCTCGGCCCTGGTTGGTTGCGAGGGCTCACCGACTCCTCCCTTGGTGACACGTTGAAGGGGCCACGCCTTTGTCCTTCTTCTCCAACCTGACCGCGTGCGTAATGGCGTTTGATGTAGCGATCGCTGCTGGGCGAGCAGAGGCGCGTAACCCAATTTGGAGAGAGCCAAGCCGCAAAATGAATGGGATTGAACAAGGGGCCTAGGTTATTTGATTAATGCAACGCAGAGTCAAACTATTGGAAACAGAGCCTTACCTGAAACACATTCTAATGAAATAACTGAAGAAGGTTCCTATGGTGTCCTACGTGTTGCAATATGGCCTAACTAGGGTGCGACCTTTGGCCTTTGGGAGATGGGGATATTTACAGGGAATTATTTACAAGAATTATTATTTACAAGTGAGGGGTTCTCAAAACCGCAACACTGCACCCTCCTCTCCTCCAGGCACGCTCCGTGCCGACAAAACTTTAACTTAGTGTGACACTCAGGTGTAGTAACCCTCTACTTTTAACCTCACCCTGAGTGCGACATTTTTAAAACTAGATATGTCCCGCCTGCTGCATTGCATTCTACCTAACTGACACGCCCACAGAATAACCGAATTGCAGAAATAATTTTCCAAACTAAACATTTACGGTGGGGGGCATTATTTACAAAGAACACTACTATTTTGATTATTTACAAAACTACACCCAGGACCTGTCTTTTTGGGAAACAAAAGCAGAACTTTTGAAAAGGAGAAAATCATTGCCATGCACTGCACTGATACACCATACCACAAGCACCAATCAACAAAATGCCCCAAAAGCACCATAAAGCACCAATAAAAATTTTTTTTAAAAACCACCTTTAGAGGCCATTTTTCCCCGCAAGCGGGGGTTGGCCTTTTTCGGGAACTGTGGTTGTTGTTGTTTTTCGGTCCCCTTTTTGAAGCAATGTTTTATGGCCGGATGCCCTTCCTGACGCCAACCCTTTTTGCCGCCTTTAACGACAAGCAGGGAATTACCAGTGAACTGGTACTCAATTTGCCGACCTCAGAAGGATGACAGGCTGAGTCAACCCCCCTGGCGTTAATTCAGCGATTGACCGGGATTCGAACCCAGGATCCTAGGATCCTAAGCCGGCACCCTAGCCGCTAGCCCAACACCAGGCCCAACACCATAAAGCACCAATAAGCACCATAAAACAAAAAAATGCACCATAAAACAAAAAAATGCACCAAACACATTTCAAAACAATAAATGAGGTGTCTGATGTCTTCTCTTCTCTGCTGGGCTGATGTTTCTGCTTGATCTTCACGATTGCGGCCTATTTAATAATAAAAGGGCACAAACCACGTCCACTTTATTAATTACGGCCAGCAGGGGCCAACTAAGGTGGTCCACCTGCATGGCTTAGGTGCCACTTCAACACAATGGTCCGCAAGCAAATACCACTGGCCACAGTGGCCGGTCCCCAGCAGAGGTGCCAGGCCCCAAAACGTGGGGTCCATATGTGGTGCTATGCCACAGAACGTGTGGTCCATAACGTGGTGTACCAGTGCAGGCCGGAGGCAGCGGAGGTGCGGGCACACAACTGCAGTGACCTGCGCATTCCCCCCAGGCCCAAAATAAACAAATCCGTGAGTGGGGGAAGGAGGACAAGCAAAGCAGCAGGGCAAGATCGCAAGGGTACACGTTAACACAAGGCAATGCAAGGTGAGGTGCGCTGGAGAGCGAGCGGAGAAAGCTCATCCTTAGCGTACGTTCCCCCCCGCCCTGTCACCTAATCTACCCTTGCCCCTACCCCGTATTTACACAATTTACAAATCCGTCGCTATCGTCTTATCTTCCCCATATCTCCCCTAATCCAAATTGGTCATCAATCCCTCCTAAGGAGGAAGAGATGCAATATAAACAATGTCACCCCCATGTAGTGATGCATCTCACAACCAACCAAACATTTGCTCAAAACTGTGGTGTGGAGTCCTGTCACCTTGGGTGAGTGGATGTAGATGGTGCGAAGAGATTTCCAATCCTAAACTACCTTCAAATGACTTTAACACACTTTCCACTACCCGGGGTTTTTCCCTGCAAAACCATTGGCTATCTTTACTCTATGTGGTTCTAAAAACCAATTCCCATTGAACATACTGTGGCGCTCACCACTTTGGGGTCTCACTCCCCTGCTACTACTTCCGGTGCCCTCGCACAATTTCAGGGCTGGGTCATGTGGCTCCCCTAGCAGGTCTACTTACCTGCGCCCCTCCGCCACTGCAGTTGCCTCCCGAGCTTACCTGCTCCTCACCCTAACCTATCTGGGGAAGGCCCTCTGGCTCTCTCACCCCCTACCGCCCTCTCTGGCATCGGGCTACCCGGGTCCGTCCTCCGGATCCTCGGGCCCCATTGAACACTAACTGGCTTCCAGAGCCTACCTGCGGCGTCACCTGGCCGACAGACTAACAGTGGCGGAGTGCCCAACCAATCATTCTCACTAACAGGCCACACTCCCAGCTAATTTCATCTCACTAATGCACCCCTCATGCAGTACTCTGCTACTCTCGCACCACAGATGCCAATATCCAACCCCAATTTACCTACTCCCTCGACCTACTTTTAAACTACCCTCCCCGGGTACTCGTGAGGGGGTTCATCCTTCCCCCACTCACCCCTTCGCACCATCCACTCCACACTACTCGTTCCACACTCCACTCACTCCACACCATTGATTCCACACAACCATTCTCACTTTCCACCATGCAGGTCAATCACTCAGTGTACAATCACACCTTTCACAATACTCTGCTCAAGACACTTTCTACACACACACAGCATTCATGAGCATTGCCTCTCAATTCCTCATTTCAGCCAAAACTTAAAGCTCATACACACACATACAGCATCATCTAAACTAACTACTGCCCTTCTAAGACTCGTGCTTCCCAGTCACCCCTTATACTATTGCACATCCCATGTCGTTATCAACCAACTAATCTTTCTACGTCCCCTCTACTGGTATCAATGTCACTACTTAACTCTACAGTTACCTATGGTCATCTTTCTAACTCCTATCAATAACCTAACCCTCCCGGGCTAGTTTGTTCAGCCATCCCCATAAACTACCGCTCATGTGCCCCAACAAGATGTGAGGGATGGTGAATTTACCACCCCTCTACATCGGACATCTCCCTCTATCACCCCCAGTCCTCTGGCACTATGAGCCTCGGTGCGTCAATGCATTTTCACAGCTCGGCTTCGAAAATCCGGCTATGTGTGCGGATGGTCAGTCTCCTGTGGTTGGGTCTGTCCGGCATCGATTGTGGGGAGGAGGTATATATATATATATAGACGTGTGTGACATTTGGACATCTTCATTTAGATGCTGCACCTGCACATTCAGTTATATAAAATGGTTACTGGCAATATTGATCACATCCACAAATGATGTAATCCACACAATTTATGTACTTTACATAACGTTAATAGGAATACATGCCCGTGTAGATGGGAATACAGTTTGTTTGAAATAAATCACAAATATCAGATGAAAGTTTTTAAAATTCAGAACTATTCTCACTCAGAGTTAAACATCACCGTAATATTACGCGGTTGCTTCAGCATTTTCTGTGAATTATATGTCATCATTGTGAGATTTTTTTTGGGGAATTTTTTTTTTGAAATGAGATTTTTATATTTAAAAAAAACGGCAAAAAAGCATCAGAACAACTGTGAAAAAGCATCAAAACAGCAGTGAAAAAGCATCAGAACAGCAGTGAAAAAACATCAAAACAGCAATGTAAAAGCATCAAAACAGCAATGTAAAAGCATCAAAACAGCAATGTAAAAGCATCAAAACAGCAATGTAAAAGCATCAAAACAGCCTCTGCGAAAAAATGTTGTCTTCTACACAGTTACGATCAGGCAGTCGTATTAAATCTGAGTCAGGAATTGTTTCCACAGTCCCATTTCCAACCGACAGTAACCATTTGGAGAATTATTCGTCATCATTAGCTCTCATGTTTGATGTTAAGTTCAGCTGTTTGAACTTTGGCCACAACTTGCTACGCTTGATGCATGTGGCGATGATTGCTGCAGGTGCAGCGCTGGCTATATATATAGCTGCAGGCTATATATATATATATATATATATATATATATATATATATATATATATATATATATACATACATATATATATATATATATATATATATATATATATATACATATATATATACATACATATATATATATATATATATATATATATTATTTATATATATATATATATATATATATATATATATATATATATATATATATATATATATATATATATATATATATATATATATATATATATATCCTTGGTGGAGATTCCCTGAACACAATAACCTTGGGAGGCACATAATGCCCAGTCGGCGACTGGCTTTGCGACTCACCCTTATCCACCTGCAATCTCCACACCTGTTTCGCTAGGCATGCCACAACATGTTTAGATACATTACAACACCCAAGCAGATTGCAAAATCCGGAAACAGATTTTAAATCGGAGTTAGAATAAGCCCGTGAGAGACATTTGTGTAAGTTGGCGCCAGAGCGGGATTGCCGTAGCTATGGTAACACGCGAGTTACGGTGATTTAAATTCCGACCTACCCTTAGCTCGTGAGGTAGTTATGTGTGCAAGCCTGCATGAAGGTCGATGCTCATTCGATGCTTGATTTTTGCAGTTTAAACATAAGAGGGTTGCTGGCAGATCTTGTGCGACCTGCAGGAATATATGTGGGACAGAGCATAGAGAGAGCTGGGCGAACTAGGCCGGAGAGGAGTCGGTAGAAGACAAAGACCACCAACCTGCCTGCGGTGAGAGAGAGAAAGGCCCTCGGAGTTAGCTTCATCGCGGGAGATTCAAATGATTCTGAAACCTTTGGTTTCAACAGCGTGGAGCCGAGCTACGTGTGAGGCAGGAGCACCAGCCCAGAGGGGGGAACAGTATTCCATTGAGCTGCGGATGAAAGCCTTGTATGTGGTGAGGAGCTCAGGTGTGCCAAGGAAGGACTTCGCACGACGGAGGATGCCCAGTCGGCGACTGGCTTTGGAGGCCAGCTTGGAAATGTCGTTTTCCCAGGAAAGATCATGGCAGATATTGAGACCCAAAAGCTTGAGTGACAGAACAATGAGGCATGTGTCAATCTTTTATACGCAGCGTTTTTTGAGAAAAAGAGATGCAAATGTATTCAGTTTTCCAAAATGGTGCCCACACCACGTGACCGATGACGTCATATTTAGCAGTAAAAATATTATACGTGCCTAGCCGATCACTCGATGGAAATTCCCTGTCAATCGGACCAACGGTTGCTGAGAAAATTAATTTTAAAGTTTTCGGAGGTGAAAAATAGGGTGGAAGAATTATAAGAAGAAGAAGAAGAAGAAGAAAAACTTTGGCAGAATCCAGTGTCTCCAGTGTAAGTGTTTACCAGAATCCAGTGTCTCCAGTGTAAGTGTTTAGCAGAATCCAGTGTCTCCAGTGTAAGTGTCACGACTCCATAATCAATTCCCCTAACCTCTAACATTCAGTGATCAAGATAAACACCTCTACTCCGGGTACTTACTCTCCAAAAAAAAGGCTTTTACACCCAATTAAAGAGAGGGGTAAAACCCATCCCCCAGAGAGAAACGTCCACTCGAACACATCTGCAAATTCCTCCAGCAGCTGTCTCTTGTTGAGAGGGAAACTTTCTTGCTTTCTGGCATGTGTGCTCCTCAGGTTCTCTGTGTGCACAGTTAGCAACTCCATTTGCTGTGCTGCCCTGCTTCCAAGAACCCCACACCCACACCAGTGGAAAATTAAATTGAGGGAGAATTGGACAAATCAAGGTGTTGGGACACAACGCATGGACAACATCGATACACATGCAGAAGTATTCCACCCTATCCCCGTCACCCCCATTCATTTGATAACACTTAAAACTTTTTCTTGAAAATTGATAATGACAGAAGAAAATGTCTATTTGATTGGTCACGGTTGGGGCACATACCCACATTATCAAGCAGCCGTTGGTTGCCGACCGACAGCTTAAGACAATTCCCGCAACTCAATACTGACAGCTTCGTGGTAACTGTAATATGTTGGAAGAACATCTACTTTTGCATTGTGTAGCCGCCTCATATATACATGATCAATTAAGGTGCCATTTTCTGTGGTCGACTCTCTCACACATTGAAGAAAACCTTTTTCTTCCATAATGTTGCCAATAGAGGACGATTTGAAAATGTCTTCATTGAAATCACCCATCACAATGCAACCACCTTGGAATGTATCCAGTTTGTGTAAGAGTAACATCATGTTCTTTCTGAAAAGGTCAATTTTGTAAGACAATGGCCTATAAATCAACACAACTACAACATTACAAGCAACATTTTTGAATGCAAGGCATTCCATGTTAGTCACAGGAAGATTCAAAATTTCACAGTGAGTTGTCGTCTTGTAATACAAGCCAACACCACCATGACATTGTTGCTTCAGGTTAGCAAAGAGGTTTTCAGATGTGTCATAGCACTCGCTCCTCGGTTTGTGGTGAAAGACAAATCCATCCAGCTCTGGCATTCCTTGCGGATCATCACTGGATAGCCACGTTTCTGTGAGACAAATAAAATTTCCGTCCAGGAAGCGTTCGTCACACTTTAAGTCTTGAATGTGTGACTTGAGACCCTGAACATTGTGACGGGTTAACTTCCAACCACTTAGCGGTACAACTTCAGGGTAATTCATCTCTGGTGAGGGGACAAAGGGTAACATATTGTCCATTGCTGCTGCAACCTTTTCATCACAGTAAATGCTCGACTCTTTGAAGTCCTGGATTACAAGTCCTTCTAGTGTTGTCACTCGACTTACAGCTACATAGGCTTGGCCAGCAGAAAATATTTTCTTGAGCGAGACAACAGCTTCTTTTAATGTTAACCCTTGCATTTTATGTATCGTGTAGGCATAGCTGAGTTTTAATGGAAATTGACGCCTTATACCACCGTTTGTTACACTATCTTCCTGAGGACCGATAGGAGTGCTGTTACTTGGTAACGATGGTGGTATGGATTTTTCTTTTCGCAACTTGTCCCCTACTCTTGCATTGTCAAATACAACATAAACTACGGAAGGGAACGTAACACCAGTAGTTTGTGATATATGACACACAGTACCAAAGACACCATTTACCAACCCATCTGATACATTTATGTTTTTTGTCAACACGACACATGCACCTACAGCTAGTGTGAGTGTTCTTGGGAGATTACTGTTCAACACTTGGATGTACTGAGTTGTTCTTTTTATCAGTTTACTAGATTTGGTATCTCTGAAAAAGTCTTCTGCATCAATAGAAAGAGGATTAGAGCAGGATGAATGAAGTTTTTCCATATTATATGTGTCTACTTGTTTATTTGTGGCAAATATGTGGATTGCATCATTCTCTTCACCAGTTTCACGTTGACATAGTGCATGTATGTCCTCAGCTGACAACTTGTCAGATCTCTTTCGTGTTCTCAAACGATTCAGGATCTCTGCAAAGGCTCCATCTTTTTGCCTCATTATCTCTGTCAGTTCAGCAATAAGGAAATTATCAGTCCAGAGGTTTCCAATAACGTTTTCTGCATGAAGAGGTTTACCTTTCACGGGTGAAAGCTGATAGAAATCACCAACAGCAATGACTGAAACATTTCCAAAAGGAGAAAAATCCCGACATTGTTTTATCTGTCTAAGTCTTCCATGAATATATGCCAAGAGCTTGTTATCCACCATAGAAATCTCATCGATGATCAAAATCTGCAAACTGCTTAACTTGGCTCGAAGGAAGTTCAGTCTTTCTTCACCAAGAGGCTGGTATGGTAATTTGGCATTTACACCGATACAGAATGCATGGTGTATTGTGGCTGCATTGATGTTAAATAATGCTGCACACACACACCCCAGTAGGAGCAGTCAGTAATACAGACACATCACAGGGTTTGGCAATGTCTGAGCAAGAATTCTGCTTGCCTCGTAATAAACCGTTTTGATCAAGTGAGTTTTTCCTGTACCAGCACCACCAGTGACAAATACATGAAATGCATCAGGGTGTTTCCATGACTTTTATTCAGACACCACTGTCGTACCTTATAGAATAGGGTGTTTCCATGACTTTTATTCAGACACCACTGTCGTACCTTATAGAATACTTTTCGCTGCTTCTCATTCAATGACCTCAATAGGGGTTGGGCTTCATCAAACGAGATCACACATTGGCGAATTTCAATGGCATGGTTTCTCTTTTCATGGTGAAGTAAGTCAGGGATATCACCGTCATCTTCTGGATCTGTGTTATTGTCTTTCGGCACATTTAAACACCCCAACCTCTCCACTTCAGTTTCTGGACATATCTGAGCCCATGCATCTTCAAGTGGACCAGCCTTTTCAAGCAACTCTAGTGCTTTGTCAATTGTGTCAGCTGCCTTTTCAAAGGTGCTTTGTTCCTCTCAACTATGTCTCTGACAAATTGTACAGGGTTGTTTCCACATTTCACAGCTCCCCCTTCATAGAAATTTTGATAGGTTTCAATGGTGAATGGTGGCGTGGCTAGCTAGCAAGGCAGGAGGGGAACGGGGGGGAGGGGAACGGGGGGGAGGGGAGGGGAGGGGAGGGGAACGGGGGGGAGGGGAGGGGAGGGGAACGGGGGGGAGGGGAGGGGAGGGGAACGGGGGGGGGGAGGGGAGGGGAGGGGAACGGGGGGGAGTGGAGGGGAGGGGAACGGGAGGGGAGGGGAATGGGGGGGAGGGGAGAAGAGTGGGAGGGGGAGGAGGGGAGGAGGGGAGGGGGAGAGGGGAGGAGGGGAGGGGGAGAGGGGAGAAGAGGGGGGGATGGGGAGGGTGAGGGATGGGAGGGGGTGGGTGGGAGGAGGGAAGGGGTGGGAGGGGGGAGGAGCCGGAGGTGGGAGGGGCCGGAGGGGGAGGGGGAGGAGAGAGGGGGGAAGGGGAAGGGGGGAGGGGGTGAAGGGGGGAGGGGATGGGGAGGGTGAGGACGCCCTCCAGTACCGGCGTTGCCGGGCGGGGAAGGGAGACCCGTACATTCCCAACCCGTACATTCGCCCTCTCGACTCAAGCTCACTCGGACAAAAGCCTCGCACAAATTACACCGTGAAGGCCAAATGGCCATGTCTATGCCACAAATCAAGTATGTGAGCGAGTCGGGCGCACTGAATTGAAAATATATAGAACGCTCATACTCCGTGAAAAGTGAAGCTACAATATTTTTGAAAATTTTCATTGGTTGCTAGGAGACGGCAGCATGTAAAAACCGTTTGAATATTTGCAATACAGTTTGATCCAGAGGTAAGTGGTATGGTCTTGCTGGTTGGTGGACACGATATGTGTAAGGGAAATTATTTTGGTGTCCTGTATCTGGTCGTGCTAGTTGGTGAACACGGTAAATTTAAGGGAAATGATTTTCTGTCATTCTTCTGAGTGGTTGCTTCTCCTTCCCCGTATTTTTGTTTCTTTTATTGTTTTTTTCCACTCTTGAGTTGTGGGCCTTCCTTGAGTGGTATTACATTTATCATCATCATCATTGGAATGTCTGTTGTAAAGATACGGACATCAAGTCCGTATCTTGACGCAGAGAGCATCAAGCACCATCTTTTTATACCAGGCAACGACAACGGCAACGCACTAACGCAGACCTCGCTCGGCCCCGCCCACAGCAACCGCTCTCGGCCCCGCCCACAGCGACCTTGCTCGGTCCCTCCCACAGCGGCATCACTCCGCCCTACACGGCACTATCGATATATTATTCGTACAATGCCGGGTACTTCTGCTCGCTGAAAACAAATCTATGTGAAACATGCTAAATGCTAATCATGCAGAAGTACCCGGCAAAAACGCAATCGCTCTGAAATACGTGCGAACGCGTAAATGAGTTAATGGCGGCAACGAACATCACGTGATCGCTCTGAGCGAATCAGCGCGCTGCTCTGCTTCCGTTCAGATTCCGGTCATAATATTTCGCGCTGAGATAAAAATATGGTAAAAACATATTATGAAATAAATTTTTAGGTCAGCCATGTTCGTCCCAGGCTCAATGGCCATGTCTGTGCCAAATATCAAGTACGTGAGCCTCTCCGTTTAGGAGTCTATCGGTAACATTACACACGCGCACACACACACGCACACACAAACTGTGTTATATATATATATATATATATGTCAGGTCTCAGATTTGTTACTGCTTAATGCTCAATTATAAATGCCGGTTGACTGACGTATTACCACGTAAGCTATGTTATAAAATGCTGTTCTATAATGTTATTTCATGAGTTAATAAAATGTATTCGAACCTTAGGTAGGCTGCTTGAATCGTAGACATAAATCCTTTGATAAATTGCCAAAAACATTAACTGTTTTGTTTAATGACAGTGACGCCTGAGTTACAATGAGGTTTTTGCTTCAGTTTGTGTTTAAAATGAGGTCATGCCGGACAATGGTATACGTGTGCTTTTTTCAAGGCTGGTCATAAAACCACGCCCACATGCGCTTGTTTTAGCGTAATGCTAGTAGAATGACATGATCGTTAACCATATATATTTTGTTTTAATCTCAGCAACGCATGACTCTGTATAAACATGCTTTGGATTACTCATGTACACAAACCCATAAAATATATGGGTTTGTTTGGCTAAGCATACACTCTCCTCATTGTGAGTTACATTTCTGTTTTTCTCGGAGCCCAGAGAAACATTTGAAGAAATGATAAGGACGGGCTGACTCCCCCGAATGATAACGGTGGGAGGAACCTCTCCCAGTGTTGTTTGTTCCCTCGGAGATTTCCTGATAAAACGTGTCCCTATATAAATGGACTGGGAATCAATGTGTTTTCAGGAAGGCTTGACGTGGCATGTTCTTGCTGTAGATTGCTGTAGACGTCGGTCTCCTCCGGATCCGTATAAGTTGGCTTTAATAAAAAACTGCGTCATTTTTCAGGCTATTTGTGGACTTCTTTGCAAACGAAGAGCTGATTCTTCAGAGATGGTACCAGAAGTGGGGTGTCAACAGACGCGGAGGACGGGAAACGGAGCCCGATGGACAGGAGGAAGGCTGACCTGAGGCCGGCGCCGGCACGCTGATTATTATTAAAGGTGGGAGTTGTTTTATATCAGAGGGCTATTATTCCAAATTCGTACCTTCCTCCCTCGCGCGGGTTCAGTCTCCTTGTCTTCCCCGCTGTCTGCACTCGAACAGAAATTGTAAGTAGAGGCTCATTTAGGCCTCAGAATGACGTAGCTTTGTTAAAGCCAGGATAAACAAGTAAGGATAGTAAGAGTAACGTTACAATATTTGCGCTGGATAAACATTAAGGGTAAAAAGCTAAGGATAGATTTTGCGCAGGATATCAGTAAGGATTTAACAGGAAGCTTAAAGTTACAGTTAGCACCAGGAGGGGAAAATGAGGTCGGACAGCCATATAGGCTGAAACCAGGTGGCCAAGATTTTTCCAGGAAGGAACAGCCCAGAGACAAGATGGGGTATGCCATTGCATGCCAGGGAACAAAGGGCTGTGGCTAAACTTAGATAAAAGGCCATAGGTTAACTTAGAAGGCCAAAGGGACATGGCCAGGAAAAGGGAAATGCGCAGGTACCATAGGTTTGACAAGAAGGTAGTGACAACTACGAGGTCAAGCCAGGAAGTTCTAGACTAAGTTCTAGACAAGAGGTCCAGATAAAGCAGGCCAGGATCTGGTGGACAAGAGAAAATAAATAAGCTCACAGGAAATGGGCCAGGTGGCCACAGGTTGAGAAGGACAGGTTAGGTTTTGAAATATTGAAAATTGAAGCAGGAGCTGCATTGTAGGAATTTGAAGCTTCAGAGCCAAAGGAAGCAAGTTCAGGAAGCAAAGTTCAGGACAAAACAATTAAGGAGGTAGTTAAGCAAGCAAATCAGCGGCTAATGCCGCTCGTCCATAATCCGGACCAAGACCCCGCGAAAGGGGAGGTAGCCACCATGCCCCCACCCCCCCAAGACCTGAGCTCAGTCCCAGGGCTCTAGGCAACACCCCAACACCCCGCCCTGCCTCCCCTTTCCACCTCAACCCACCCCCCGTCCAAACCCGTCCCAAAAAATCCTTTTCCTTGAATGAGAGATGTAACATGAATGAGGAATGAATGTATATTGGGATGTTAATTGACGTGTGTGTCTGGCCAATGTGTTTGTCTGTGTGTCATGTGCAAAGCAGAGGGTTTCGGTGTGAAACTTTGTAAGCGATCTGCTCGACTTGGGGGAAATTCAGGCCGGGAATGTCCATTTTAACGTCTATCCGAGAGAACAGGCGAGGTCCTGAACTGAGTCCGGATTTTCATCTGTTTGGGAGTTGTTTGGGAAGCGAATTGATATAAATCGGGTCAGGAAAGCACCCGGAGTGCCCTTGTCGATCTACTGTTGATATGAAGCGGTTTCTTGGAGATGGTTGCAGAATTCGAATCAATATGTGTGTTTTACTTGAATTGAAGAGTTCATTCAATGGCAGATATTGTGTATTGTATGTGTGGGATGTATCGCTGAGGCAGCTCACCTTTGGAATTGGTGTCATATAGTGCATTTTGGGTCAGAGAGGTCAAGCGTCGGAGATCCTGTTAGCTAGGGATGAGTTCTGACAGCTCAATGTTCTGACAGCTCACTACATGTCAGATCGTAGATTTGTTATGACAGCACTTTGTTATGACAGCCGACTGCATGTCCCAACGCGAGGTACGCGTTGAGATGGTTGTGCCGGGTCGATCGGCGATCTCTGAATTTAAATCGGATTTTTGTCATGTGTGTTGTGAAATTAAACGTCTATCCGAGAGTCCTGGCAATGTTCGTTTAATTATCTGCTCAGAGTGCCGGCGATAACTCGCCCACTCTCGGAGGAGGATGTGTGCCCGGGTGCATTGTGGGTCATTTCGACTTTGCTGGATGTCGGACGTTCATGTCAGACGAGCCATGTCGGAATAGTGGCCGGCTGTGACATATATGCCAGGCAATGTCACAGGACGAATACGTTATTTAAGATGGATTTATAAGATGGATAGATGGATGGATTTATTTAAGATGGCTAAAATAAACGATTTCAAGACAGAGTAATTAATTTCCGGAGTCAAGTTCCAACAGGAAGTCTTGTTCATACAGTAAGGTACAGTGCGGAGTGGCGGCTGGAAGATGCATCGAAGCATTTGGGATGATCGATGCGCCGGACAAAGGGTATGCTGGCGAACGATGCTGATAAGGTTAAGTTATTAAAACGCATATGGGTCTGGGGCAGATAATGTGGGACAAGCTGCCTCACGGGCGCTGCAGGGAGAGTATTTGGAAATTCAATAATTTGAGCAGAAATGTCACGTTTTCAACAGAACGCTGATCCGAGGAAGGAGGACGGTTGAGGTTTCAACTGTCGGTATGTGGTGTGGCTTGTGCCAAGGTGTGGGCGCGAGGAGGTGTGTTGATGAAGCGTTGTGCGAACGAGGAAGGATGTGCGAAAGGTGTGCACCAGGTAGAGAGGTGCTGCATTGTAGAGCACGTACGGAAGTCCCTGGACGGATTGTGACGGTTGTTGGATTCGTAGGAGCTAGCATTTTGCGATGTAGAGCCTCAATAAGGGTCATTTGTCTGTCTGGATGTGGTTCCTGCAGGGAATGACGCCGGACTTGTATTATTTGCGGAAAAATAAAGCGCTGGTTACCCCAATTCGAAGTTTGACCTTTTAAAGTTTAGTTGACCTTTGTTCGAGATATGCAAGGGAAAGGTCAGAGGTAATTCACTAACCTTGGAAGAACGACAGGCGGAGTCAGTCTACAGGGTGTTGCTTTAACGACAGGATATAGAACTTAAATCTGGAGAGAATATCGGGACATATATTGTGGGTAAAACCAAAATCATGTACGTAATTAATGAACAGAGAATATCGAGTCCTGTTTGTCGTTGTAATTGTCGTTGACGTCCCGATTCAGGGGTCTCAAGAAATAAACAGACTTCCGGTGCCGACTGGACGCGTCAGGTACAGTACGCTGGAATTTAATTTAAGTCATGTCAAGAGGAGGACATTTGTGAGGATGAAGAGATGCAAGTAACGTGGATTAAATTGTGGTATCACGAGCTGGGTGCCAGAGATATTGTGGTTATTATAACTCACTGATTATAGGGGGCGCCGGGCGCACCGAGTACAGATCGGGTTGCATGATGGAGCACGCATGCATGGATTTTGGCTTTGCGAGGCCCCGGATAGAAATTGGCATTTCGATGCTGTGGATTATATTATGCCTGCCCGGAAAGGGGATGTCCTGTGCTGGGGCTGGCGACAGGCCTCTGTTATTTGTTTGTCTGTCGGTCTGATTGTAAGTCTTTGGTACTGGGAGGGCTAATTGAGTGCTCAGGCGTCATTGTTCCATGGAGGCAGGTCCGGGGGTTTTGGTCCAGCCTGCAAGGAGTCCAGGGGCTTGTTTTAGGGCTGGGTCGCCAAAAATGGGATGCTGTGCCCATCTGGATGTAAAATTATCCATCAAGGACGGGGAATAATGTGCAGTGTGATTGGGTAAGAGGTAAAGGCCATAAAACACCAACCCCATGAGGAACGAAATAAATGGAGAGATGTTGGGATCACATGATGGTTGGGATTGAAGAACAACCTACTGGGATTTCAAACCTGTGTTTGGGTCTGGGGCAACTGGGTGATGGGCAATAGTGTATGAGTGAGTAATTATGATCTGTTTAAGTGTAAGAGGCGGTGGAGAAGAAAGGGGTGATGAAAAGTTATTTGTTTAGTGTGAAGTAGGTTGGTTGCTTACTTGTCACAGTAAGATGAGAGTTGTGTTTTTAAGCTTGGTCTTTGAATGAATTGTTGCTTGGAATGTGTTGATTGGAAAAGTGATTTCTGATCGCTGATCCGATCTGGTTTTGAATTGTTTGATTTAATTTTGAATTGATTGGAGGTAATAAGGATTTGTGTTGATTTCCTGATTTGAGTTCATCTGGAAACGAAGACAGATGGGATTAATGTGTATATCAGGAACAATTTGGAAAGGAAATATGGATATATGACATTACTAAAATATAACCAAGCAATTGAGAGTTCTTGGGTTAATGGGATATAAATAAATGCATCTACAAGTTGATGGTTTATAAAAATTTAGGTCTGGATGATACTTAAACGATGAACAATGTTGGCAATATACAAAGAATGTGACTTGTTTTTTGGGGGGAAAACATGTGGTTTAAATTTGGTTGGCTAAGTTTTAAAGATGGAGATGTTTCGCAGAACTCTTATGATTATTTACATGAGTGGTGGACTATTCCATGGCGAAGCATTTTTCAGTTTTTATGATTAAGGTTTAAGGTCTTTATGATCTGTTTAGTGTATTTTTCAAAGGAGAGGGTTTTGGTCAATGATGATGCCAAGATTCCGGATGTGGATACTGGGAAACCATCGATGTTGGGGGGAATGAAGATTAATTCAGATTTAGCGTAGTTAAGTTCGAGGAAGCTGATCTGAAGCTAGAATTTTATTTCAGTTAGGCAGTTTGTCAGGATAGAGTGGGTGGTGGTGGAGCACGATTTGGTGGAGATGAAAAAGCTGGATGTCATCGGTGAAGCAGTGGAATTGGAGACCATGGTGCATTGGCTATGGTGCATGACGGATTAAGTGACCAAGGGGGGATAGGTACAGGACGAAGAGGAGGGGGCCAAGAACTGAACCTTGGGGGACACCTTAAGGGGGAGTGAATTGTGGTGATTAAGCTGTTGTAGATGCTGTCAATTTTGCTTTGGATGAATGGTCCAGGAAGGAAGGAGGGTGCAGGTGGCACCAGGTGTGAGTGCACAGGTGTGCACCAACAGGTGTGTGGAGCAAGGTGGTGGTATCCAGGGAGCTGAGGAGTTTGTTCACGTTGCAGAGTTTGTTTAGTTTGTTTATTGTAGAGAAGAGTGCTTTTGGGATTCCGGAGCCAGAGTGGATAATTTGAGGGTAGTAGGTGGAGTAGAGGACATCTTTGCAGTGCTGTAGGTGGTCCATGTGAAGCTTGGGAGTGAACTGATTTGGGTTTAATAGGCACAAGCTGGTCTAAACAGGGTGAGGAGGATGGTGTGATTGATGATGTCAAAGGAGGCGTTGAGGTGAGGAGGATGAAAATGTTGAGGTTGCCGGCATCAGAGGAGAGAAAAGGTCGCTGGTGATTTTGAGGAGAGCAGTTTCAGTACTGTGGCTGGAGCAGAATCCGGATTGGGATGTTTCATACAGGTTATTGGCAGAGTGGTGATGTTTGAGTTGAGTGGCCACAGCACGTTCCAAAACTTTTGACAGAAAGGGTAGATTGGAGATGGGTCTGAAGTTATTTAGGGTGTCAGGGTTTAGTCCAGGGTTTTTCCAAAATGGGGGTGAAGTTTCACGAGTTTTTGGGGAAATCGGTATGTGAAGCTGGATTAAGTTGGAACTGCTTGATGAGCCATGGAGATGGATTGGGTTTCGTTGTTGGTTGTCTGGGAGTTCGGTTGTTGCATTGCCAAAGGTTTCTGTGTGGTGGACACACTCGTTGGCTGTTGTCTTGTGTGACGTGGAGGGAGATGTATGTGGCTGTGTGTGGCTACCTGGAGGGGAAGGCGGCTACAGTGGTTGATATTGGTTGTGGGTTGTCCGGGGTGCTTTGATTTGCATAAGGGGTGAAGATTGGGATATTACATTATTTTGAGTAAGTATTGGCATGAGTAATTACAGAAGTAATTATGAGTTATTATGAGTAATTAGTGGTATGAGTATTAGTTATGAGTTCCAGGTGTTGAGCTAGTTATGCTAGTTATCCAGCTAGTTATGAGTAAGTGATTATTTTAGTAAAATCACATGTTTCGCTGTGTTGTTGATCTGGGGACAAGCTAGTTTGATGGGTACCCTGGGGTCTTCGGCGTGTCTATGTGTTTGGCTGTCTGTCACACCGGACTCTTGAATGGGTTTTCATGAGACGAATTTCAGAATTGATGACAATTCAGTGAGTATGGTGGACAACGTGAAGTGGCTGGTGTGAAGGAAGGGGTTGGGAAAGATGGACCCCCTTCACGAATACCCAGTAGGGTAGCTTAATTTCAGACATAACAGTGAGAATCTATTGTGAGCGAATCACAGTGGGTGAGGAAAACATTGTGTGTGACCAGACACCAGAACTGACCAGAATTGAAATTGGAAGTAGACCAGGTTATTTCTATTATTTGTTTATTCGTGAAAATAAATAAATAATAGGGGGAGGTTCACGGAGGTTAATGGTGGTTTGTTTGTATTAATCGAGGTTAATGGTGGTTTGTGTTTGTGTTAATGGAGGTTAAAGGTGGTTGGTTTGTGGTAATTCTAGTTGAAACTCTCGCTGAAGTAATTTTCTGAGAGAAGGATTGAATTTAATTTGAATTGGACTGGATTAAATGGGATTGAATTTAAAAAAATTGAATATTGGATAAAATTGGATCCACTTGAAAAAAGTGGATTAGGAAATTGGAGACCTGTAGACCAGGCGCTCCCAGGAGACTTGTGGACCAGGTGTTCCACCAGAGGAAAAAGACCAGGTGTTCGTGGAGCACTTCACCTGCAAGAACGCCTTGGAACCAAGGTGGAAGGGACCAGTCCAGGTGTTGCTGACTACACCAACGGCAGTCTTTTGCGAGGGCAAGACTTCGTGGATCCACGCCACGCACTGTAAGTTGGCCATACAAGCACCAGACACTACACCACAGAAACCACAGTAAGGATGGGCCTAATCATAGGTACAATACTATTGATAGCGACAGCAGCTAGGGGAAACTCCGATTCCAATAGATGCGAAAACGAAACCCGACACCTCACCGTAACATGGGGACAAAGAGTATCACTACCATGTTTCGAACAGAAAGCCCTGCACACAAATTGGGTGAACATAAATTGGCTAGCACCGTCGGCAGGGCCTGGACGCGTTGGCATGGTACTACAAAAGCAACGAGAGTTCCGGGAAGACGGGCAAGCTAGCATTAAGACCTTGGCCCAACCAGGATACTAATGGGGAACCCCTGATTTTAAGCTACAAACACGCACACGCCTAGGGAAAGACATGACCATGCAGGTCCGGTGCAGCGTCTGGACCCCTGGCGCGGCCGGTGGCGAAAGGAACTACATACCATGCATCGAATACATACTCACGCCACAACCCCAGAATAAGGCCCCAAAGAAGGGTGAAAACACATATTGGAAAGTGGCCAGGGAGGTGGCAACAATTCAAAATAGGACACACTGCTGGTCGTGCATGCGCTTTCCCCAAGCAGGCACCACAGGAATACACATGATAGTGCTACCTCTGTCCCTCAATGACCTCTGCTCACAACCTATCGATTCCCCATGTTTAGTCACCACGCTGGAAAGAGAAGGGGTTGACAACGGCAAGAGTTGCAATCGACAATTTAATTATCGCCCGTCAATGATTGCCCATGTGGCCGAGAGGCCTGCCCCCGTCTGGGTCAAACCACAGAAAGGGAGGGTCTGCCTCCAGGGTTCCAGCCACTTGCGTATGGGAGAATCAGAATGCGCCTACACTCTCCCCGGGAAGCTGGGACAAGGGAGCTCGGGGATTACATTACGAATAGTACTGCAAGATAAACACAACCACAACATAACGGCTATAACATTCTCTAGGGGGGTTAGTAGGATTAATGGGGTGGTAAAGGGACTCCAGTGCTTATCCACCCACCTGGTCCCACCCCATGGGACAATGTTTATATGCGGCGACAAGGCTTACCCCTATTTACCAAATAATTGGGGGGGCACATGTTATCTGGGTTCAGTCCTTCCTGACGTTGAGATACTGGATGAGCTAGACCCAAAGTCCTTGGACAGGCGTTATAAGAGGTCAGTCATGAACGAAGATGGAACCACTAAACTACACGGGAGCCTAGGGGAAAAGGTGTTTGGTTTCTTCTTCCCAGGAGCGGGCACAGTCATGGATAGTTTCCGGATAGATAAATTGGCTTTGGCCCTAGAAAAGGTGGCAAACGACACCGCTACGGCTCATGACATACTATTGGATCGATCGGATCGCGCGCGAAAATTCTTATACATTTAGCTGGCTCACTGACTGGTTCCAGGGATGGACGGGCACCATAGTGAAGTGGTTATTGACCGCACTGGCTGTGATAATCGGGGTAGTAATTTGGGGGGCACTAATGAAATCTCTAGTCCTCCTCTGTATGAGAAAGTATTTTACAGGATGGAAAGTGAAGAAGCCGCCGACAACAACTATGGCTCTGACCACAGAGGCCGTCGACCTGAACGGGTCCTTCAACAAGGCAGTTGCGACCGGCGCTCCAGAAAATTGTATTGAATTTTGTGGCAACTGTGATACTTGTGTGGATCCCATGTGGGAACTGGCTGCTGCCTGTAACGGTGTATGTGATGACTGTGATACTTGTGCTATAAACCCCTTGCGTGTACTGGCTAACGCCTCTTATGTATTACAAGCTGACAGCTGCACGCCCCCTTCTGACCCAACTATGGATCTGATTGCGACACTGGGTCTGGCGGTTGAGGGACCCGACGTGGATATCCTAGACCCGCAAGCCGACCAGGCGCCCATGGGAGACTTTGACATAAAGGAAGTCCCTCTCTTTTCTTCAAATGTTTCGGATCTCTTTGATCCAAATGTTTCGGATCTCTTTGATCCACATGTTGCGGATCTCTTTGCTTCAAGTGATTCGGATTCGGATTTTTACGCTCTGTACCCTGACCAGGAAATTGAGACACAAGATACTGACGACATTTTGTATTCCCCAGAACAGCAACACGTGAGGGACCTCATGGGCATGATCGTTGATTAACTTCGAAGATCTGCAAGGACTGCGTCTGCAAAGGGTGGGGGGAGCCAGTTCCGCAGGGGAAGTGATGCACCCTCTGGCGGAGCAGAACCTCATCTGGACCAGACGTCTTCGTTGTGGATCCGAAACGTTAATGAACTTTCATGCTTTGAGCCCTCAGGCTCCGAGCACGCACCACACGACACGTTCGCCAAATGCACGGGCGAGGCGCTTTGGGCGCACGGTATGCCCTTGGGAGATACCCGCATTACACGATGGTCTTTCAATAAAGCCCGATGTGGCACGTTGTCTCTTGAGATACTTTGTCTCGACGAGACAAGAGGAAGGAATGTCAGGTCTCAGATTTGTTACTGCTTAATGCTCAATTATAAATGCCGGTTGACTGACGTATTACCACGTAAGCTATGTTATAAAATGCTGTTCTATAATGTTATTTCATGAGTTAATAAAATGTATTCGAACCTTAGGTAGGCTGCTTGAATCGTAGACATAAATCCTTTGATAAATTGCCAAAAACATTAACTGTTTTGTTTAATGACAGTGACGCCTGAGTTACAATGAGGTTTTTGCTTCAGTTTGTGTTTAAAATGAGGTCATGCCGGACAATGGTATACGTGTGCTTTTTTCAAGGCTGGTCATAAAACCACGCCCACATGCGCTTGTTTTAGCGTAATGCTAGTAGAATGACATGATCGTTAACCATATATATTTTGTTTTAATCTCAGCAACGCATGACTCTGTATAAACATGCTTTGGATTACTCATGTACACAAACCCATAAAATATATGGGTTTGTTTGGCTAAGCATACACTCTCCTCATTGTGAGTTACATTTCTGTTTTTCTCGGAGCCCAGAGAAACATTTGAAGAAATGATAAGGACGGGCTGACTCCCCCGAATGATAACGGTGGGAGGAACCTCTCCCAGTGTTGTTTGTTCCCTCGGAGATTTCCTGATAAAACGTGTCCCTATATAAATGGACTGGGAATCAATGTGTTTTCAGGAAGGCTTGACGTGGCATGTTCTTGCTGTAGATTGCTGTAGACGTCGGTCTCCTCCGGATCCGTATAAGTTGGCTTTAATAAAAAACTGCGTCATTTTTCAGGCTATTTGTGGACTTCTTTGCAAACGAAGAGCTGATTCTTCACATATATACAGTATATATATATATATATATATATATATATATATATGTATATATATATATATATATATATATATATATATATATATATATATATATATATATATACTGTATGTATATATATATACTGTATGTATATATATATACTGTATGTATATATATATACTGTATGTATATATATATACTGTATATATATATATATATATATATATATATATATATATATATATATATATATACATATACGTAATATTTCCAACATATTGTTGCGAATATGGAATTTGGCCTCCATATCCGCTTGTAAATATTCCCCTATTTCCCCAATACTCCCCAACTATCCCCAATCCCCCATTCCCTAGTCCCATTGTCTGTAAACAACACTCTGTAGAACCGACCTTCCCCTTTTTCCCCCATTAAATGTCGTGCCCAGGTCCACCGCATCACACGTAGACAACTTTCGGACATCTTGCTAGTTATTCTTAGTCTATGTCAGTTAAGGACTCGTTTCCATTAATTCCGACTCTTCGTTGCACCAGAATGTGATTATATGGCACCAGTAGTGAGTTTAGGACCTTCCCATGCCTCCTTCCATCTTCTTCCCCAAACAACAACAACAACAACAACTACAGCTACAACAACAACTACAACCACGGCGCGCGGGGGGAGTGTGCGTCCTCCCACCAGCTCGGTTAGCCGCCATGACCATGCGCTCCACGGGGTTACCACGAAGGGGCTGGCTGTCAGCTCCTCGTCAAGGGCGGAGCCTGGTAAACCCCCCGCACGCACCCAATGAGAAGCAACGTGCCGATTCCACGAGGCGGAGCTAACGAGCCGAGGGCGTGTCACTCCCCGCCGGATATACGCAGCGACTTACCGGATGTGAGGGAGATGCGCCCCCAGCTTGAAGAAGAGCAAGTCACTACCTCCGAGCGCTGCGACCTCCCTGCATCTCTGGACCGGACCGAGTCGATTCTGCCTTGAGCCAAGAGTGCACCTTGAGCCATCGACTGCCTGCCTTTCCTTGCCATCAATCCCCGTGTGAGTCAGCCTTTTGTCCCGTTTATCTGTCGTCTGTCGGGTTAATATAAGATTGTGTCTAAGTGCCTATCTTCCTTTGCTGTCCCTCTTGTAGTTGTAATCTAACCTTCCGAACGAATATAATCTCCTCCGGAGGTCTTGAGAACCGTATCCCTGGTGTCGTGTCATTCGAATCCCAGCCGTGTGTCTTTTCCTTCATTGATTTAGCATAGCGCGATTTGGTCAACGTCGGGTGGAATCGGGTGAGTTGGGGAAGAATCGGGGCAACTGTTAGGTCGCGGCAATACCACCGCTCGGTAAATAACATCTAAGCCGCGTCTGTAACAATTGGTGTCAGGAGTGTCGGATTCGAACCCGGGACTAAATTTATTAGGCCCAAATTTGTAGTAGAGTCGATTCGGAGCGCGTTTCCCGCGCGAAATTATAACGGCGAAATTTGAATTTGTTATACGGAAATAAAAACCCGAATTTTGAAAGTCGCGCTATGGCAGACCAAGACAGCTGGGGTCCGGTAGGGGAGAGTGAGGCAGGGTCGGTCCAGGACCAAATTGAGGGACGCGAGGAGAGCGAAGCAGTGAGGGCGGCAGGGTCGCAAAATAGCGTTGTCACGCACGAGGTGGCCACGGCGTCCACGCCCGCGACCGTGGCAGCGCCCCTGGTGGACTCGAACCTTTTCCTCCTGCAAATGAGGGCCCTTATGGAACAAATGGGTGAGCGATTGGAGGGCCAAATGGGGGTAATGGGAAGCCAAATGGGGGTAATGAGGGACGAAGCGAGGGCTCGGAGTGAGCAATTGGGGGTAATGGGAAACCAAATGGGGGTAATGGGAAACCAAATGGGGGTAATGAGGGACGAAGCGAGGGGTACCGGTGAGGGGTTAGACAATAATTTTAAGGAGTTAGACAAGAAATTTGGGAAGTTAGACAATAATTTTAAGGAGTTAGACAAGAAATTTGGGAAGTTAGACAATAATTTTGAGGGGTTAGACAACGGGATAAAAGAGGTGAAAAAGGGGTTAGAGGGGGTAGAAAATAGAATGGCTGCCCAGGAGAATCAGATAGAGGGAGTGAAAAATGGGTTAGAGGGGTTAGAAAACAGGATGGAAGGCAAATTGAGGGACATGAGGGACCAAGCGGAAAGGGAAGTTAACCAAATGGGGCAGCAGATAGAGGGGGTCAGAATGGGGGTAGAAACCAAACTGGATGCTCACAGGGAGGAAATGGAGCAGATGAGGGTGGCATCTGGGCAGGAGATGCAAGTGATGGGAGAGGAGATCAGAAGAGGAGTGAGTGAGGAGGTCGGAGGAGTGCGCGAGGAGGTGAGGCACTGTAAGGAGCGCATGGAGAAGGAGGTGAGAAAGGGGACTGTAAAACTGCAAGGGGGTATAGAGGAGTTGACGCTGGGAGTAGAGCAACTGACAGTGGGACAAAAGGAGTTGGGGGACCAGGTAAAGAAGAACACAGCGGTAATAGAGGGTTTAAAATCGACACAGAAGGAGATGAAAAAGGACGTAGGGGTAATTAAAAAAGAGTGTCAGACGGTACATGAGGACCTGACGAGGAAAATGGACAAGGTGGTAGAGGTGATGGAGGTTAAAGAGCGGGAGGTGCGGGAGCACATAGAAAAAAATAAAGTGGAGTTAGAGGAAGAACTTAAAGGGGCGCACGAAGAAATGAAGGAGGTGAAGCAAAAATTAGAAGAAGTGGAAGAAGGGGTGAGCGAAATTAAGAAGCGACGGAGAGAGGATAAGAAAGAGATAAAGGAGGAAGTAAAAGAATTGGTCCAAAGTCTGTGTTCGGATCGTGATGATGTGCTCATTAACCGGATGAGGCATTCGCAGGTGATGGAGGAGAAGCGAAGAGAAAGAGGACCCGGTGTAAGTGGTGACCAATATGGTCGTGCGTATGATGCGCCAGGTGATTTAATAAGCTTGGGGGTCGAGATAGACCCGGATGTTCGTGAGAGGCCACGAGTGAGGTGTATGGCTGGTCCGGAGGGTATGGAACGAGAGGTGCGAGGTGTGGGTGAGCAAGGTTGTGGTGGTATGGAATGGGTAGCGGGTTGCGGAGGTGTGACCCATGCATCGACACCAACAGGGGTAGTTGTTGGAGGGACCGGGGAGGCACGAGAGCCCCTTGGGGGTAATGTACTGTGGGGGCCCGGCCGGTTCGGCCCCGTGCTGACCCCGCAAGGGGCACGCACGGGGTCCGGCAGGTGGGCAACGACTCGCATACGAGGTGGTCCCACAAGGTCCCACTCGCGCCGTATGACGGCAAGAGTGATCTACGCGCGTACCTGGCGCAGTTCGATTGTGTGTGTAAGGGCAACGGTTGGGGTGAGGACGAAGGTGGAGTACACCTGGTGGCCGCATTGCGCGGCGCGGCGGCGGAGGTGCTGACGGCATTACCAGCGGGTGCTCTCACCCTGCCAGCCCTCCGCGACGCCCTAATTAATCGATTCGGCATAGAACAGCAGAGCGAGCTTGTTAAAGCTCAGCTCGCGCTGCGAAAGCGCAAGCCCCAGGAAGCCATCGGGGAACTTGCCCACGACATTCGCCGCGCAGTGGGGATCGCACATGCTAGCATGGCAGCGGATTCCCGGGAAAGCCTGGCGCTGGACCATTTTATCCAGGCCCTCCCGGACATTGAGCTCCGGCAACAGCTCGCCATGTGGCGCCCGCAGACTCTGAGCCAGGCGGCTGACGCTGCGGCCCGTTGGGAAGCAGCGAGGCCCCTGGCCCGGGGGGGCGAGCGTCTCGCAATGGCGGTCCGCCAGGTGGGACCCCCGATGGAGGGCGGACCCCTTAGGGGGCCCGCCCACGATGTGGGTCCTGACCTGGTGGGCATGGTCCGGAGGCTGGTGGACCAGCGCCTGGCGGGACCTGGACAATGGCAGGCGGCCCCGGAGGTGGCCCGCGGTGGACCACGAGCGGGTAATCCAATTCGGACCTACAGGGGGGGGAATTTGGAATTCCGGAGGCAAGCACCTTATCAGGTGAGGTGCTATACCTGCAACCGTCTGGGTCACCTGGCGCGGCACTGTCGAGCCGCTCACCGGGATGATCCCCGGCGGTTGAGGTCCTCAACTCCGCCCAGGGGGGAGCGGGTTAGCCGACCCCAGACACCCCCCCGCCAGACCCCGGGAAACTAGAAGGTGTCGGGCACGTAGGGCGGTGTTCGGCAGCAGAGGATGGAGGAGAGCCCTCATTGACGCGGCAGGTCATTTATTGTGGCCAAATTGGAACCGGTAGCCTGACAATTAGATGCAAAATTGCCGGCGTGGGGGTAGACGCCGTAGTGGACACAGGAGCTAGCGCCACGATCATCAGCCCTGTGGTCCTTGATTCGAGGGCAGGTGGCTGGGATAAGATCCAGCGCCTGCAAAATTATAGTTTGCAGCTTGCTACCGGGGTAACGGCCCCGATCATAGGGCGTGGTTCTGTGACCCTCAAGTTAGGGTCGGTAAGGAGGGAGATAGATGTTTGGGTGGCGGAGGTGTGCGACCCGTGTTTAATAGGGTTGGACCTGTTGACTGCCAGCGGCTGTAAAATCGACTTGTGCCGGGGGATCCTGCAGGTGGGAGTAGAAGAGCTGCCGTTAGGGGGAGTGAGCACGGCCGAGAGAGCGGAGCTGGAGGCTTCCGAGGCCGTGACCATCCCCCCAAGGGCCGAGGCGATAGTGCCGGCCCGGTGGGCAGCTCGCCCAACGTGGCAGGAGTCCTGCGGCCTGGTCGAACCGGTGGCAGCGCAGTCCATACCGGGTTTAATCGTGGGCCGCACCCTTGTAAAAACGGACGGACCGGTAGTGGCCGTCCGAGTAATAAATATGAGTACAGAACCACGCACTATAGTGAGGGGCACGAGGGTAGCTGGCTGCACCCCAGTTGAGGAAGTCGCGACAGTGAGGGGCGAGAACGTCCAGCCGAGCCGACCCCGGGGGGAGCCTTCAATAACAAGTAGGAATTGGCCCGATCCCATTTGCGAGATGGTAAATCGTAGTAGCGTAGAGTTGGGGGGTACCCAGAGGGAGGCCTTACACAAACTGGTTGGGTCCCATTTGGACCTCTTCTCCCTGTCCACCGAGGATATTGGACGTACGGGCCTGGTGAAACATCAGATCCACACCGGTGAGGCCCGGCCTATTCGTCAGGCCGCCCGACGGCTCCCTTGGAGCAAGAGGGCGGAAGCTGACGAGCAGGTTGAAAAAATGCTCGACGCAGGCGTGATCGAGCCCTCGGGAAGTCCTTGGATGTCACCTGTTGTGCTGGTCAAAAAGAAGGATGGGACCACGCGGTTCTGCGTGGACTATCGCCAGCTAAACAACGTGACACTCAAGGACTCATATCCCCTGCCAAGGATTGATGACACCCTCGATGCCGTTGCGGGCTCAAATTGGTTCACAACTTTGGACCTCAAGAGTGGGTATTGGCAGGTGGAGATGGATAGGGCAGGGAAGGAGAAAACGGCATTTTCCACAGGTAAGGGACTGTATCAGTTTACTGTGATGCCGTTTGGTTTGTGTAACGCCCCCGCCACCTTTGAAAGATTGATGGAGCATGTACTGGGCGGCATGCCATGGCAATCATGCCTGGTGTACCTGGATGATGTCCTGGTACATGCCCAAACGTTCCCCCAGGCAGTAGCTAATTTGGACCAGGTGTTCGGGTGCCTCAGACAGGCAGGGTTGAAGCTGAACCCGAGTAAGTGCACTTTGTTTGCAAGAGAGGTGGCCTATCTAGGTCACGTGATCGGCCGCGAGGGGGTAAAAACGGACCCAGACAAAATTAAAGCGGTAGAGGAGTGGCCCGCACCACGTACCATCAAAGAGGTGCGGGGATTTTTGGGACTCTGCTCCTACTACCGGCGCTTTGTGGCGAAATTTGCGGAGTTGGCCCGTCCCCTCCACCGGCTTACGGAGAAGGGGACGCGATTTAATTGGACACGGGAGTGCCACGAGGCCTTCCAAAAATTGAAGGGGTGTCTAACATCCGCACCCCTTCTAGCTTACCCCACTAGCGACGGGGCATTTACCCTGGACACGGATGCGAGCCAGGAAGGATTGGGCGCAGTTTTGTCTCAGACACAGGAGGGCGTGGAGAGAGTGATTGGTTATTATAGTCGGGCCTTAAGTAGGCCCGAGAGAAATTATTGCGTCACTCGCAAAGAGTTATTGGCTATGCTGGCTGCCATGAACCATTTCCACCCGTACTTGTATGGGCGGAAATTTTTGGTTAGAACTGACCATTCCTCCTTGCAATGGCTCCTTCGGTTCAAGGAACTGGAGGGCCAAATTGCAAGGTGGTTGGAAAAGTTGCAGCAGTACGATTTTGATGTGGCCCATAGGGCCGGGAAGGCCCATGGTAATGCGGACGCACTCTCTCGGCGTCCTTGTCTGGGGGAAAACTGCAAATTTTGTGCGAGACACGAGGAGAGGGAACAATTGGGCGATTCGGACCCGACCCTCGTTGTCCGGGCAACCCGGGTGAGAGGGCCAATTTTGCCACTAACCGCAGATGAGGAATTCGGAACTTTGGCATGGAGCACGGCCCAGCAGGAGGATCCTGTCCTGGGGCCAGTGTTCAATTGGGTCAAATTGGGGCGCAGACCAAAGGGGGAAGAGGTCACCCCCCTCGGAGCACAAACAAAGGCATATTGGGCTCAGTGGCAGACCCTGGAATTGAAAGGCAACATCTTGTATCGCAAGTGGGTGGAGGTTCCCTCTGATAGAACTTCCTGGCTGGTGATAGTCCCTGACAAATTCAAGAACGTCATATTGCAACAGGTGCATGGTACCCGCTCCGGCGGCCATTTGGGCAGGACAAAGACAATATCTCGGGTCCGCCGGAGGTTCTATTGGGTGAATATGGGGCGCGACATACAGGACTGGTGTCGGAGATGCGACGCCTGTTCTGCCAAAAAGGGACCAGCACGGAGGATGAGGGCCCCCCTTCAATTACATCAGGTGGGGGCCCCCCTTGAGCGGGTGGCTATGGATATTCTAGGACCGCTGCCCCGCACCCGCCAAGGTAATAAGTATATCCTCGTTGTAATGGACTATTTCACCAAGTGGCCGGAGGCCTACGCCCTCCCCAACCAAGAAGCAGGGGTGGTAGCGCAGGCCTTCGTGGAAGGATTTGTGTGCCGGCATGGGATTCCACAGGAGTTGCACACCGACCATGGACGAAATTTTGAGAGCAAATTGCTAAAAGATGTGTGCAGTCTCCTGTCAATTCGGAAAACAAGAACCACGCCCTTGCGGCCACAATCTGACGGGATGGTGGAACGGTTCAACAGAACATTGATACAACAACTGGCACTGTTCACCGCCACCCGTCAGGATGACTAGGACGAACATCTCCCTTATCTGCTTATGGCCTACCGAACCAGCCAGCACGGGGCCACCGCATGCAGTCCAGCGTTGCTTATGTATGGGCGGGAGTTACGGGCTCCCGCCGACTTGCTATGCGGTCCCGTGCCAGACACAGTGGTTAACTAGGGGTACGCACGTCACCTAGAGGAAGGCATGGAGCTAGTCCATGCCTTCGCCCGCCGCCAACTCCATCTGGCGGGGGAAAAGATGAAGCGCAGGTACGACGACCGGAGCCAGGGGAGTCAATACGCTCCGGGGATGAAGATTTGGTTCTTTAATCCCCGGAGGCGGAAGGGAAGGTGCCCAAAACTCACCTCCCCCTGGCAAGGCCCAGGAGTCGTCCTGTCGCAAATCTGTGACGTGGTCATTAAGATCAAAATGGGGCCACGAGCCCTCCCTCGGATCGTCCACGCCGACCGGATAAGACCTTACACCGGCGAGCAGGCGCCCCCGTGGATTGCCTCGGCTTTAGATGCCGAGGCGGGACCCAGTACCTCTGAATAAGGGGGGCTTATTAGTGCCAGAGGACTGGGGGATTGAGGAGCGATAGGCCCGGTGGGTAAGGGGGGGCATCCTTGCCACCCTTCCCATAGTGGGGGCAAAGGAGCAATAGCTTATGGGGTGTATGGCAGTGAAAACTAGCCCGGGTGGGTTAGGTTATATTGTAGGGATCTAGCGAAGATGACATTAGGTAACGTTAAGTTTAGTTAGTGACTGATACCTGTAGTGGGGACGCAGGTAGATTAGTGTGGATGATAATGACGTGGGAGCGCAATAGTTTAAAGGGACGACTGGGAAGCGCAAGTTTCAGAAGGGAGTAGTTAGCTGAGATGATGCCGTGTGTGTGAGAATTGAACAGGTGTGATTGCACAGGTGTGCAACTGGACAGGTGTGATTGCACAGGTGTGCAACTGGACAGGTGTGTGGAGCAGTGTGTGAGTAATGAGTGTTGTGGATCAGCGCGAATGCGCTTGGGGAGAGAAGGGTGCAGGTGGCACCAGGTGTGAGAGCACAGGTGTGCAAGTACAGGTGTGTGGAGAGAGTTGGAGTAAGTGGTACGGAGTGGTGTGCATGGTGCGAAAGTGTGGATGGGGAAGAGTGGACCCCTTTCACGAGTACCCGGGGCGGGTAGTGTAAGTGTTAGGTAGAGGGTATAGGTAAATTGTGGTTGGAAATTGGCATTTGTGGTGCGGTTGCAGAATGGTGTTGTGAATGGGTGCATTAGTGTTGTGGAAATGGCTGGGCGTGTAGCCTGTTAGTGTGTGTAGTTGGTTGGGCACTCCACCACTGTGAGGATGTCGGCCAGGTGAGGCCGCAGGTGGGCTCTGGGAGCCGGTAGTTGTGAGTGGGTGCCTGAGGATCCCGGGTGTGGATCGGGCAGCCCAGTGCCAGAGAGGGCACCGAGTGGGGAGAGCGCCAGAGGGCCTTCCCCAGGTAGTTAGGTTAGGGTAAGGAGCAGGTAAGCTCGGAGGCAACTGCAGTGGTGGAGGTGTACAGGTGGGTAGACCTGCTGGGAGAGTTACACGCCACAGCCCAGAAATTGTGCGAGGGCACCGGGAGATGAATCGGGGGAGTGAGACCCCAAATTGAAAAGCACCACAGTTTGGCCAATGGGAATTGGTTTTTAGAACCCATAGTGTAAGAGGGCCAATGGTTTGGCCGGAGAAAGACCCCGGGTAGTGTAAAGTTGTTAAAGTCATTTAGGAAATAGTTAGGATTGATGAACCTGTAGCACCATACGCAGCCACTTACCTGTGGTGATGATGATGACTCCACACCTGTGTTTTCTTGGTTTTGTTGCAGGAAATGAGATTGCTGTGGATTTGTGAGACGCATCACGACGTGGATGAGACATTGGGGTGATTCCATCTCTCCCTCCTTAGGAGGGACTGATGATGAATTGGTGATGGCAAATTTTGATGTTGAGTTGGAGATGGCAAATTTTGATGAGAGTTGGAAATAGCAAATTTGATTGGTTAGGAGGGAGAGAAGACGAATTTGGTTTATGGGAGGAACGGGGAAGACAGTAGGGATGTTTGTTGATTTGTAAAGTAGATGTTTATGGGTAGTGTTGTGTTTTGTGGATACAGTAAGGGGTAAGGGAGGGGCCATGTAGGTTACCTGGTGGGGGAAGGGGCGTACGATAGGAACGTACCTGTCTCACCTGGTTCCCATGTGCCCCCAGTGTGCATCATCTTGTATTGCGTGCACTTTTGCGCCCTTACCACCTTACTCACTTGTCTGCTTCTTTTGTCTCCCACCTCCGAGGATCTGGCTTTGGGGTAGAGAGAGAGGAGAGAGAGGTGCTGGCTTCGCAGTTGTGGGCCTGCACTTTCGCTGCTTGCTGCTTGGATCGATACACCATATGGACCGCAATGTTTGTGGCCACCCACCATGGACCGCAGCTCTTTTGCGGCCAAGCACCACCCGTGGATGGACCTATGGGTCAACGTGGCACCTATGCCTTACAGGTGAACCACTTTTAGTTGACACCACTGAAGGCCACAATATAGAAATGGACGCGGTTGGCGCCTTTCTTTATTTGTTGAAAGAGGCAAGAACACCAAGTGCACCACACGAAGGCAAGACCAGCGGCAGAACATCGGCCGGCTGTGACACCACCGGTGATTCATAAACACTTTATTGGTGCACCGGATGGTGCTGACTGTGTGAAGGGGTGGTGCTTTTGATGCTTGGAAGGGGTGCTCTGCACATTATTAAAGGCCGTAGACCACAGAGCACTCGTGGGTTGGTGTATCGATGCTGGCATGCGTGCTCTCTCTATGCATAACATCTGCATGTGTCCCTCCAAAAACAGGTCCTGGATCATAGTGTAAATATCAGCGTAGTCTTGTAAATAATGCTCCCTACCGGCTGTATGTTTAGTTTGCGAATTCTTTCCGGATTCGGTTATCCTGTGGGTGTGTTTCTGAGAGGAGAAGGGTGCAACGTCGCAGGGGGACATATTTACTCATTTGTGAATATCTGTAAAACTGTCGCACTCAGGGTAGAGTTAATAGTAGAGGGAACTACATCTGAGTGCCACACTAAAATAGGTAAAAATTTATGGGGTCGGGACGCCCCGAGGGTAGAGAAGGGTGCAATGTTGCGAATATGGAATTTGGCCTCCATATCCGCTTGTAAATATTCCCCTATTTCCCCAATACTCCCCAACTATCCCCAATCCCCCATTCCCTAGTCCCATTGTCTGTAAACAACACTCTGTAGAACCGACCTTCCCCTTTTTCCCCCATTAAATGTCGTGCCCAGGTCCACCGCATCACACGTAGACAACTTTCGGACATCTTGCTAGTTATTCTTAGTCTATGTCAGTTAAGGACTCGTTTCCATTAATTCCGACTCTTCGTTGCACCAGAATGTGATTATATGGCACCAGTAGTGAGTTTAGGACCTTCCCATGCCTCCTTCCATCTTCTTCCCCAAACAACAACAACAACAACAACTACAGCTACAACAACAACTACAACCACGGCGCGCGGGGGGAGTGTGCGTCCTCCCACCAGCTCGGTTAGCCGCCATGACCATGCGCTCCACGGGGTTACCACGAAGGGGCTGGCTGTCAGCTCCTCGTCAAGGGCGGAGCCTGGTAAACCCCCCGCACGCACCCAATGAGAAGCAACGTGCCGATTCCACGAGGCGGAGCTAACGAGCCGAGGGCGTGTCACTCCCCGCCGGATATACGCAGCGACTTACCGGATGTGAGGGAGATGCGCCCCCAGCTTGAAGAAGAGCAAGTCACTACCTCCGAGCGCTGCGACCTCCCTGCATCTCTGGACCGGACCGAGTCGATTCTGCCTTGAGCCAAGAGTGCACCTTGAGCCATCGACTGCCTGCCTTTCCTTGCCATCAATCCCCGTGTGAGTCAGCCTTTTGTCCCGTTTATCTGTCGTCTGTCGGGTTAATATAAGATTGTGTCTAAGTGCCTATCTTCCTTTGCTGTCCCTCTTGTAGTTGTAATCTAACCTTCCGAACGAATATAATCTCCTCCGGAGGTCTTGAGAACCGTATCCCTGGTGTCGTGTCATTTGAATCCCAGCCGTGTGTCTTTTCCTTCATTGATTTAGCATAGCGCGATTTGGTCAACGTCGGGTGGAATCGGGTGAGTTGGGGAAGAATCGGGGCAACTGTTAGGTCGCGGCAATACCACCGCTCGGTAAATAACATCTAAGCCGCGTCTGTAACAATATATATACGCTACTCTCTAAACCAACATCATCCCTATCTTGTTTAGGACCTCTTTTAGACTAGTTTGTCATCCCGGCATTGCCTTTTTAATTTAGCATAAATTTATTTATTCACTTGCTTCTGTAATTTTTTACAATGTGGAATAACACAATGGTATATGGTACTCAGAGGATACCCAATCTTGGTGCAAAAGTGCCAAGATATATTAGTCAGCAATGTCAAACACTGCATGTGTGTTCCTATATTGTCTTACGTAATCCTGACTGTATCTTGCAGCTCTGTCTTATTGCTCGTTTCTCAAAGAGTAATGTCTTCATCCAGCCTCAGGCTACACAATGACCTGCACTTAGAAATGCCCAAAATAACTGGTGTGGTTTCCCTCTAACCAATAGGGCGGGGACAGAGGAGAGGGGCGGAGCCTCTCGAGGAATTTCTGTACTGCTAGACACATGAAATACACTCTCAATGGTTTTACTGTTTTGTTCATTTGAAGTGTCAATAAAACTTATTATACACTCGAAATGCAAATGTCCTCAATAAACTACTGTGAGAGGACGAAAGGATACTCCAACCTTTGTTTTGTATCAGTGGGTGGGGCCGACATTTTTTATTCGCATCATCTCGACGTTAGTACGTAGAGTCGACAGTGCCAGCACACTCTCTGATAATAATAGTTTTGTAAAATTAACTTTAATGAAGAACTTTATCAAGACAAGATTTCAATGAATAACTTTATCAAGACAAGATATAAGTATTTATCGGTGGTTCTGGGAAATCAGAAGACCTCGGTAATACTCGAGTAGATTCTCCCCAGACAAAAATACATCACTATATATCATCAGAAAGACGTTAGTCAAACACACGGTCCACGTGACACGCTTTCTTATCTGCGCATGCGCATAGCAAGGTGCAGGGTTGATCGAGTAAGCGTGGGGAAGGGCGTGGCCTTGCCAAACTACGATGGCGTCGGTTGAGTAAGAGAGAACACTCTCTCAGAGAGTATCTGTAAATATTTAACTGTATAAATGAACTGGAGAAACAAATTATAACAAAGGATTCTGCACCAAGTGAAACTCCAGTCATTGCCATTGAGAGAGGCCCAGCTCAGAAATACACACCGTCTGAATAATTATTATAATATTTGAGTAGATGATGTTCTACTACTGATTTACAAATTTTGTTTTATAAATTTTATACACGTGCTCACCAGTGGCTTACTGAGGGTGTCTGGCATAATTTTTTTTTTAAATAACATAATTGTTCCCCCTCCTCCCCTGCTTCCACCTCCCTCTCCCAAATCCCCAACCCCAGTAGCAATAGGTAATACTAATAGGGCATAGACATAAGGAAACTAGGATCTTTATATTTAAACATCAATTAATTGACCATTGACCACTCCAGGCAATGCAGTATGCCAAAACAAAGATGAAAGGAACACTAAATGTCAGTTCAAATATTAATTAAACTAGGTGGCCTTTGGTCCATTGGACCAATTTTATTTGGGGAATTTTGGATCTTCGGGGACTTTTGGGTCTTTGGGGACTTTTGGGTGTTTGGGGAATTTTGATTCATCAGGGTCATCTGGGTCGTTTGGGTCATCAAGGACTTTTGTGTCATCTGGGTGTTTTGGGTCCTCAAGGGTCTTTTGGTTCATCGGGACTTTTTGGTCATCTGGGTCTTTTCGGTCATCAAGGACTTTTGGGTGATTTGGGTCCTCGGGGACTTTTGGTTCATCTGGGTCTTTTGGGTCCTCGGGGGGTCTTTTGGGTCGAGTGTTAAAGGGTCTTTCAAGGTCTAAGGGATCTCAGCGGTCTAAAGTGTTAAAAGGCACATTTGAATAGTACGTAATTAATTAATAGACGTGAGAAAATATGAGACACACACACACACACACACACGCACACGTACATGCACACGCACACGCACACACACAAACAGGAGTGATCAATATACTTGTCAAAAAAGATTTTTTTTTGCTTGTAATGAACACAAATACAAGCATTTCTGTGGTTGTTAAAATGAGAGCTGTGTGAAAAGGTTAAACAAAAACAAGACCTGTTGTGAAGCCAAGAAAATCTTAAACACCCTTTCCTACTCATTCTTTCTCCAATCCATGGCCTGTTTAATTTTTTCTTTGGTTTCTTGTGCTTTGTTACATTTTATCACTGCCCTTCCAAGCTCATTGCCAAAGATGGTCATACAAGTCGGCAAAGAAAGTGAAAGTGGTGAGCCTTGGGAGTGGGCCAATTAAGAAGGCGAATCCAAAGGGCAGTGGCCCGACTCCGACAGCCAGACGCTAATATACAACCCTTTGCTTGCCTCGTTACAACTCAGGCATGAAAGACAATTAGGAACACCGTTGTATTATTATTTTGGAACTTCCGTTATACAAGGTTAATTAATTAACAGCAACAAAACGATCAGTTCCCAGCCAAATTGATTTCAAACAGGTCCACAATTCAGCTAAATACATTTTGATCATTTATTGACACAATTTTCTTTTTAATTACTACAACTAGTACTACCATTGTAGCTGCCCCAAATTATTCCCACTTTATTGTGGGGTCAGCCAGGGAAAGCCTTTTTAGTGTTTCATAGTGTTTCGAAAACCACCAAGTAGGGCGGGACGTTCGATTGAAGGTTAATGATATAGAATTTGTTATTTTCTTTTGTAATTTGTAATTGCTCAGGTTGCGGGGTATAACTTACCTACTCTTCGTGAAAGACACTGTGTGATCTTAAATGTCCACCAACATCCAGTGCTTGGAGACGGGACCTCCGGCTTAACATCCTTTTCATAGACTGCGCTCACATATATATGCTTTTCCTGCATTCTAAACACCGGAGTGACAGTTTATAGCTCGGTTGAGATTCTAACCCCAGGTTAAATACCTCAAAAGCAGGTGTGCATACGTACCTCTAAGCCATCCTGCCAGCCTATACACAAATGTGTATGCACAATGCATCCAAATATTGTGAATACTATGCTCTACACATCAATAGTACTCTAATCGTTTATTTCATAACTCCAAAAACGTATATGTTATTGTTTCATGAGCCAGGTAAAACCGAAATCAACCCCATATCCGCTTTACGTTCAATTTCATAAATCCTGTGAATTACCAAATGAGAAACAATATATTTTTCTTCATTCCTAATGAAAAGTTAAACTTTTAAATTAAAAAAACTTTAAAAAGTTAAACTTAGCGTCAAACTGTTAGCGTAGAAAAGTTTTAAAAAAAGAAAAAAAGACTGTTTGTCGTTAAAGGCGGCAAAAAGGGTTGGCGTCAGGAAGGGCATCCGGCCGTAAAACATTGCTTCAAAAAGGGGACCGAAAAACAACAACAACCACGGTGCCCGAAAAAGGCCAACCCCCGCTTTGCAGGGAAAAATGGCCTCTAAAGGTGGTTATTATTCCTAATGAAAAGTTTTTTTTTAATTTTATTTTATTTTATTTTATTCCTCATGAAAAGGACTCACCTGCAAGCATGGAGACTATATTCCCAGCGGGCACACGACGTTGTTTCAACGTCGAATAACGGTTTGGAATGAGGTCGCGACGTCGGACAACCAAAACCCAACATGAGACCAAAACCCGACAGTCATTCAACGTTGTTTCACCGTTGACAACTTGGCTTGATTTTTTAATCGAATAAATGACATTGTTTCAATGTTGGTTGTTCGACCCTACATCGACGTTGAAAGTGTGACATTGTATCAACGTTTATTCGACGTTGTTTCGACGTTGTTATGATTGTTACGACGTTTATTCAACATTGGAAAAATGACGTTGATCCAATTTGCAAATCCAACTCGTTTTCAACCTCGGGTCAACGTCGAGTCTTGACGTTCATTCAACGTGGATCCAATGTCTGTGTGCCTACTGGGCTGGTTGGGTTTGAGCATCTATTTATAGTAGCAAGGGAGCAGTATAAACTCCTGCTTTACAGATAGGGTCCAGTTAGGTTTATGGGAATAATAGGGGAGAAAACTTCCTTATGGGAGGAAAGAAGTGTTTGTTTCTGAATTCAATTCCTGCTGTTTGATGCAGTCCCAGCAGGGGTACTGCATCATGGAGTGTGCTGTACTTTGGATGGTGTACTCTGAAACTTGCTGTCCCTTCTGCTTTCACTTCTTTAGCATGGCACCCTGGCCAATTATTTCTGAAACAAAAATGGACTACCATGCATAACATTCTTGATTGAATGATTGTTACATGTGTACGCCTGGCCAGGTCATAATTACATTTCTAATGAACAATTCGATTGACACCTTGAACAGAAACTTATGCATGCCTGAATGTGAAAAAAATGAAAATGTGATTGTTGCTACAATCATTCATAGTACTGAATGTGAAAAATAAATAGAATCAAATTCAAATTTTATGTCAAACAAGTGAAACAAGAAGAAAAAGACATAAAATGTTATAGCCCCCGCCGTGGTTGAATAATTTTGCTATATGGAGTTAAAGGCCGCCAGTTGGCCATCTTGGATCTGATCTCAAAAAAAATTACATGCATGGCTCACCTATGACATAAGGCACCTATGACATCCTATGACATAAGGCACCTATGTGACATCCTATGACATAAGGCACCTATGACATCCTATGACATAAGGCACCTATGACATCCTATGACATGGCACCTATGACATAAGGCATCATTCACTATCTGTGTGTCAAGTTTTAACAACATCGGTAAATGCATGTCCGGGAAATGGTTGAGGGACGTGTTCAATATCGGGTTTTTTACAACTACAATGGCCGCCATTCGGCCATTTTTGATCACATCGTGAAAAAAATGATGTGCATATGTATATCATCATGTGTTGTCTTTGTGCCAAGTATGAACAAAATTGGTCCATACATCTCCGATATACGCGACATGGCCAAAATTATGTGGACACCAGAACATCACACCCGTATGTGCTCGTTGAACATCTCATTCCAAAATCATGGGCATTAATATGAAGTTGGTCCCCCCTCCCCCCCTCCCCCACCCTTTGCTGCTATAATAGCGTCCACTCTTCCTGGAAGGCTTTCCACTAGATGTTGGAACATTGCTGCGGGGATTTGCTTCCATTCAGCCACATGAGCATTAGTGAGGTCGGGCACTGATGTTGGGCGATTAAGCCTGGCTCGCAGTCAGCGTTCCAATTCATCCCAAAGGTGTTCGATGGGGGTGAAGTCAGGGTTCTGTGCAGGCCAGTCAAGTTATTCCACACTGATCTTGACAAACCATTTCTGTATGGACTTCGCTTTGTGCAAGGGGGCAATGTCATGCTGAAACAGGAAAGGGCCTTCCCCAAACTGTTGCTACAAAGTTGGAAGCACACAATCATCTAGAATGTCATTGTATGCTGTAGCGGTAAGATTTCCCTTCACTGGAACTAAGGGGCCTAGCCCAAACCATGATAAACAGCCCAAGACCACCATGCCTCCTCCACCAAACTTTACAGTTTGCACTATACATTCGGGCAGGTAGCGTTATCCTGGCATCTGACAAACTCAGATTCGTCCTTCGGACTGCCAGATGGTGAAGCGTGCTTCCTCAACCCAGATAAAGTGTTTCCACTACTCCAGAGTCCAATGGCGGCGAGCTTTACACCACTCCAGCTGACGCTTGGCATTGCGCATGGTGATCTTAGGCTTGTGTGCGGCTCCTCGGCCATGGAATCCCATTTCATGAAACTCCCGACGAACAGTTGTTGTGCTGACGTTTCTTCTAGAGGCTGTTTGGAACTCGGTAGTGAGTGTTGCAAACGAGGACAGACGATTTTTACACGCTACGTGCTTCATCATTTGGCGGTTCCGTCTGTGAGCCTGTATGGCCTACCACTTTACGGCTGAGGTGTTGTTTCTCCTAGACATTTCCACTTCACAATAACAGCACTTACAGTTGACCGGGCAGCTCTAGCAGGGCAGAAATTTTAGGAACTGACTTATTGGAAAGGTGTCATCCTCTGACAGTGCCACGTTGAAAGTCACTGAGCTCTTCAGTGTGGCCCATTCAGCTGCCAATGTTTGTCTATGGAGATTGCATGGCTATGTGCTTGATTATACATACCTGTCCGCAGTGGGAGTGGCTGAAACAGGCAAAGTCACTAATTAGAAGATGTGTCCGCATACTTTTGGCCATGTAGTGTTTGGTTGTGGAAGCACGGATGAGACCAAATCCATAAGCCCCCGTTTCGGACTAGGTCAAACGGGGACTAATAACACCTCAGGCACAAGCTGTATATTCCATTCATCATTAGGCCCGGGCAATTATACACACCCAGCATGTGGAGTACAGAATGGGTATGAAATTGAAAAACATACTTTCATCTGGTCAAGTTTCAGAGAAGGTAACTATATCGCTGCGTACTTCCATTGGCAGACTATGTTGCTGTGGCCCGTGTAAGACTAAGTGAAGCCCAAAGATGCCAAAATATTGGCATGAACAATGAATGCTAGGATGTACCACAGTGACAATGGAAATAAACTTCGCTTCAGTGGACTGCTGTCAGCAACCTGGTCTGCAAACATCCACAAACCAATTATATTAACTAGAACGGCGCTCAGTAGAGAGCATACCTCCGCCTGGTTGGACATATCACTCAATGGTGAAGAATCACTTAAACAATTATACAAGCTGGATCCGGATCCGGATCTTCACCAAAATTGAATCGAATCGTCCTTGTCAGACACCCAACCGGTCCACCAAGTGTTGTCCAAATCCGTCCACAACGTTTTGAGCTATCCTGCTATGTATCGTTTTTCGCCCCATTTCCCAATGGTGAAGAATCACTTTTAAAAAATTCGAGTAGCCGGATCCGAATCCGAATCCGGATCTTCAACAAAATCTAATTATTTCGTCTGTGTCACATACGCTACATCTCTGCCAAATTTTGCCAGAATCCTTCCACAACCTTTTGAGATATTTTGTTCACAAACGGATAGACAAATGAAAAATCACTCATAGAGCAACACTTGGCAAAAGAGAACAAAGCAGAATGGCACTCAATAGAGAATCCCTTTGACCTCATCAAAAAATTGGTGGTTGAATTCAGTTAGCTGATATGAAAATCCAATTAAAATTTCAAGTCAATCCAGATGAAAATTGAAGATTTTAGAAATTTGAAAGAAAGTGGTTGGCCTTTGACCGATGTTTTCCTTTTGGCCTATGCTGATCTCAAAAATAGTTGGTGGTTGAATTCAGTTCGCCGATATGTAAATGCTATTCAAATTTGAAGTCGATCGAATGAAAATTGAGGATTTTAGAAATTCGAAAAAAGTGGTTGACCTTTGGCCTATGTTGACCTTTTGGCTTAAGCTGATCTCAAAAATAGTGGATGGTTGAATTCAGTTAGCCGATGTGTATATCCTATTCAAATTTCAAGTCAATCGGATGAAAATTGAGGATTTTAGAAATTCGAAAAAAGTGGTTGACCTTTGGTCTATGTTGACCTTTTGGCTTAAGCTGACCTCAAAAATAGTGGATGGTTGAATTCAGTTAGCCGATGTGTATATCCTATTCAAATTTCAAGGCAATCGGATGAAAATTGAGGATTTTAGACATTCAAAAACGTGGTTGACCTTTGGCCTATGTTTACCTTTTGGCCTAAGCTGATCTTAAAAATAGTAGGTGGTTGAATTCAGTTAGCCGATGTGTATATCCTATTTAAATTTTAAGTCAATCGGATTAAAATTGAGGATTTTAGAAATTTGAAAAAAGTGCTTGACCTTTGGCCTATGTTGACCTTTTGACCCCAAACATATATATGATTTTGTCGGACCACGAACTCAACCATTTGGTGAAGTTTTGTGAAGATCGGTTTAAAATTGTGACCTGTAGGCAAGTATAAGTGAGCGGACAGACAAACACACAAACACACAAACAAGAGTGAGCAACATACTTGCAAAATGTTTTTTTTTTTTTTTTTTTTTTGCCAAGTAACAAGCAGACATGTGTCCGCAGTGACAGGGGTGAAAACATAACCTCCATCCACCTTTGGTGGTGGAGGGAAAGATCAGCCTCCAACTGGATGACCAAGGGGGATCTCTAATGGAGAAGATGCAACTCTTCGTTATCAGGCTTGTCAGACATGTATTTATTTAGCCACACTGTAGTGGTGGGAATGGAACCTTCCTCAGAGTTTATTCACAAAAAACTGTCTTGAACCAGCTTTGGCTTGAAGGTTGCAAAGCCAGGAGATTGATAAGGTGCACGGTGCACTCTTTGATAAGGTGCACTCTATGGTAAGGTGCACTCTTTAGTAAGGGGTATTCCTCTCACCTCAGAACAAAAAGCAGGCAAGCAGGCTACAAAGCAGATTCCTAGACTATTGGGCACAATCCTGGATGGGTCGTCACACTGGCATCCTGGAAGAAGATCCGTTCAATTGATGAGAGCCGATATCTCCTGCATGCAACTGATGATGGAACTTGGGTTTGGTGGCAGTCTAGCACCGTCTATACACCAAAGAACATTGTTCATCCAATTTGGTTCTTATGGAGAGAAATTAGGTTGGAAGGAAACTTGTGTACCACCCTCTGCACTTGATTGGCCTTGCCAAGTTCACAGAAGGGAAGAAGAAGAAGAGGGTTCATATAACACCTTACCCCACGCAGTTTTGAGACAAAAGGACATGGGCGGGCTCTGCATGCAGCAAATTTGATTGGTTGAGATAATGTAAAATGCCATAATATTTTGTCCAAGTACTCCTGAATGGAAGGATTTTAAAAGTTCCAAAATGGCTATTTGTATTCTGCAGTGTTCAAGTATATAATTTAATTGATATAAAAAAAATATTTTACAGTTGTAGGAAAAAATTAATTCCGGTAGTTTACCGCCATTGATGGTGCATCTTTTACACCACCTCATTTAACATGTTACATTAGTTATTTGTGCCTGTTGTTTGTGTCCTTTATTATATCACTAAAAACAGTAAATCTCCTGTTTTGGAATGTTTTTCAATTTTGGTTGACTGGCAGACAGGTAGACAGAGTAAAAAATTGTCTCACTCCTCTTTACGTACGTCAATAATCGGAATGCGTACTGAGTACCCAAAGTACTGCGGTGTATTCCGATTAATTTCCCATTCGTGTTCAAAAATACAACATTCAACTGAAATTAAGTTGTTACCCGATCATAAACTGAGGTTTGTAGTCAAACAGACAGACAGACAGAAGTGACCCAATTGCTTAACCCCACTTTTTTGTATGAGGGATCATAAACGGGATGAGACACCTTACAACTAGCTATTCTAAATCGGACAACGCCAACCATCTCTGGGCTATATATACGAGACTGATTTATGGGAAAAGGCCATGTATAACCTTCTAGGTGCATTTTTGGGTAAAAGTTGGGAACCTCACTTTTGAACATAATTAGGGTATGCTGAATTTGAATAACCCGGTTCCCAAGCCGAATTATGAGGGTTTTTTTTTTGAGTTTTGAAAAAACTGCCGAAGAACTTGGGCATTGGTGAACTCACAGAGGAGTCAATCAAATCTACAGAAGCGTTCATCTGCAGAATATATAATGTGCACAGAACAACCTCTGTTGATTCAGCACGACATATGTTGTTCTCCAAGACTGGTAAACCAGAAGCAATGTCACTGACAAGTGATGCTCCTCATTTCCATTTGATGCGAGTACACTACCAAGCCATGGTATGGAGAAATGCTCATTGTGCCATACCTGACCTTCCTGCACCTGTGGAAATGGGATGGAAACGTGGTGATTCAGGACTAGAGCCTATTCTGATGTCACTGAGTCCAATCCCAGAAAGTTGCCTCAAGATGATTTGTTGTGCATAACAGAAGCAATGCAAGACTCGACGCTGCAAATGTCGCTATTCAGAGTTGAGGTGCATATCAATGTGTGCCTGTAAGCAACAGAGTGATGATCAGACCCCTTGTATGAATTTGATGTAGTTTGGCAAAACAACATGTGTGACATTCCTGAATGTTTGTGCTTCATGACCATGTATACCTAATTGGAGAATAAATGGTTGTATGAAACATTGTCTTATTAAAACCACTTCCCATTTTATAGCGTCCAATTTCAATATCAGTTTGAATGTCTCTTTCAATGTCACCAACCATAATATAGACTCGACGGTTTTATGAAAAAAGGCCATGTATAAGCTTGTAGGTGCATTTTGGGGTAAAAGTTGTAAAGTTAAAGGAAAAGAGCTGCATGTATATACAGCCACGTGAAAAAGTAAGTACACCCCATGTAAAGTTTTGACTTTTTCAACATATTTCAACATACAGCTATTTGATCTTCATTTCAACAATATTGACAGATAAAGGTGATATAATAGAATAAATATCATGAAACATTTACATTTTGTAGTCCATTGTATAATTTAAATAAACATAAATGCAAATTTCGCATGTGGAAAAAGTAAGTACACCCTTGGTTCTAATAGGTGATATTGCCCCCTTTGGCAGAAACAACCTCAAGTAGGCGTTTCTTATAACTGTCTACCAATCTGTGACATCGACTGGGAGAAATTTTTGCCCACTCCTCCATGCAGAATTCTTTCAGCTGTGTGATGTTTGAGGGGTTTCTTGCATGCACAGCTCGTTTCAAATCCCCCCACAACATCTCGATGGGATTTAGATCCGGGCTTTGACTTGGCCATTCCAGAACCCTCCATTTCTTTCTTTTCAGCCATTCCTTGGTGGATTTACTGGTATGTTTAGGGTCATTGTCATGTTGCAAGGTCCACCTTCAGTTGAGCTTCAACTTTCCGACAGATCGCCTCACATTATCCTCAAGTACCCTCTGGTACAATGAAGAATTCATAGTGGATTCTATGATTGTGAGCTGCCCAGGCCCTGATGCAGCAAAGCTGCCCCAAACCATAATATTTCCACCACCATGCTTTACAGTTGGTATCAGGTTCTTGTAGTCAAATGCTGTCTTTGGTTTTAGCCAAACATGTCTTCTGGTACTGTGGCCAAATAGCTCTACCTTTGACTCATCTGTCCAGAGCACATTGTTCCAGAAGTGCTGGTCTTTGCCGAGGTGTTCATTGGCAAACTTTAGTCTTGCCCTGATGTTCTTTCTGGACAGCAAAGGTTTCCTCCTGGCACACCTCCCATGTAGATCAAATTTGTGCAGCCTCTTTCTAATGGTAGACTCGTGCACTTTGACATCAACAGTGGCAAGAGCTACCTGTAGGTCCTGTGATGACATTCTGGGGTTCTTAGAGACTTCTTTCAGCACCTTGCCGTCTGCTCTCGGGCTGAACTAGCTGGGGCTGCCTGGCCTGAACAGTTGGCAGTTGTTTGGAATCTTCTCCACTTGTAGATGATCTTCAGGACAGTCGAATGATTGATTTCAATTTGTTTGGAGATCTTTTTAAATCCCTTCCCACTCCCAGACTCGTAGGCATCTATAACCTTCTTTCTGAAGGCCTCAGAGAGCTCTTTTGATCTAGGCATGGTGACGCCGCACACTTCAACAACAAAGAGCAAACCAAACTAAATGTCTGAGGTTTAAATAAGACGGGTTCCTCCAAGATCCTCTCTAACGATGTTCTAATCATTTGCACCTGAGCTGGTGCACCTGATTCTAATTTTAGGTATTTGAAGTAGTGATAAATGTAAGGGTGTACTTACTTTTTCCACATGTGAAATTTGCATTTATGTTTATTCAAATTATACAATGGACTACAAAATGTAAATGTTTCATGATATTTGTTATATTATATCATCTTTATCTATCAATATTGTTGAAATGAAGATCAAATAGCTGTATGTTGAAAAAGTCAAAACTTTACATGGGGTGTACTTACTTTTTCACGTGACTGTACATTGATATATAAATGCTTGTTCAAAGAAATTGTCCAAAAATGGCAATTTGGTGGCCATTTTGTTTATGCTAATCAAAAGGTCAAAAACTCAAACTTGGGCTTGGGAACCAGGTTAATCGAATTTAGCATACCCTAGTTATGTGAGAAAGTGAAGTTCCCAACTTTTACCCAAAAATGCACCTAACATTCACATTTCTCAGAAATCTGTCTCGTCTAATACTGGAAAAAGCCTAACCACATGCATTTATATACTGTATGTTCAAATAGTCCTTAAAACTATCCAAACACTAAGGGTGGTCACTGCTTTAAACTAACTACTGCCCCCTACTCCATAAACGTAACAGTATTTTGGTATTATGAAATTAAGACCAAAAGGCCATTTTCAAGGTGATCTTCAAGAGTAAATTACATTCATTAAGCGAAAAATGAAATCGAATCAGAATTTATTTTGTAGCGTTGGGGGTTTATAAGGCAGCAGAGGAGGAAGAAGGCTGATGCACCATATTTGTGGGTTCCATTATGACACTTTCTAACACTGGAGTTTACATCAGTAGTGTGAGGACTTGCAGCATCCCAATGGCTATGGTATTAAAACTGTTATACAAAGTTATGAAAAACAATTATTTAAAACATCATAAATATAGGGTTATTGTTGTTGTTGGTGGTGTTTTTGTAGTATAGCACTGGACAGTTCTCTCGAACAAGCCCACGCCATGGAGACAGCCGATCGATCTTGCAGGAGTGACCCATGACCCATGGATCCCCCACATCCAGAATGGTGTACCTCTCGCCTTTACGAAGTCAGGGCCACGAGAGAGAGAGAGAGAGAGAGAGAGAGAGAGAGAGAGAGAGAGAGAGAGAGAGAGAGACAGACAGACAGACAGACAGACAGACACAGACACAGAGAGAGAGACAGACACAGAGAGAGACAGACACAGAGAGAGAGACAGACACAGAGAGAGAGACAGACACAGAGAGAGAGACAGACACAGAGAGAGAGACAGACACAGAGAGAGAGACAGACACAGAGAGAGAGACAGACACAGAGAGAGAGACAGACACAGAGAGAGAGACAGACACAGAGAGAGAGACAGACACAGAGAGAGAGACAGACACAGAGAGAGAGAGACACACAGAGAGAGAGAGAGAGAGAGAGAGAGAGAGAGAGAGAGAGAGAGAGAGAGAGAGAGAGAGAGAGACAGACACAGAGAGAGAGACAGACACAGAGAGACACAGACAGACAGAGAGACAGACAGACAGACAGACAGACACAAGAGACAAAGGGCAGGTCCAGGGGAACCCATAGGCACTAACTGTGACCGTGCTGCCCTGATTAATCAGTGCAGCAGTGAAGAATGGGATAGATTTGGCCCCCGACCTGCATTGAGGGGTACAGCCTACAACAACACCGCAAAGATGCCGCCCCCAATAGTTGTCATAAATATAGGGTTGGCTTGTGTGTTGTTCCCTTCTGAGCACATACCTCATGATGTTGAGACCCCAAGTTGAAATCACATACCCTTTATTAGTTTGTTTACCCATGTCCATGCATTCTTGTAAAAGTACAATGATTCTCTTAATGACCTTTTGTTACACCTAATATATTTACTGGGTTGGCACGCTAGCCTCGAGGTACGCTGGCATGACAGCCTCGCCTCTAAGATGTGTAGCCTGGGTTTGAATCATTCCTGAACCAGCTGTTAGGATTAGGTACATCAGAATAGGAATACATTTACCAGCTTCTGCATGTACCGTATAATTACTGGAAAAAGAAAACCACCCTTTGATGATACCTAACTTCTTTATTACAACTTCTCTTGACTTCTGTGTCCTCTCTTCAGTCATCTTCTCCCACCTTTTCCTCCCCTATTATTTTGCATGGTTAACTTCTTACCTCATTTGATGTTCTGTGAGTCGCGAAACGGTAATAGCAAGCAGTGAAACAAGCACCATGGGGCTGTGTAACGAGGAAAGCCGTTAGAAGGATGATGCAAGGTGCAGGATAATGCATCGGCATAGCTCTGCGTGCAGATCTCACAGCATAATCTTTGCGTTATGAATGCGTACTAAGATATCTTTGCCCGGTATTTAGTTTTGCAGCTGCTCGGGCCAAAGCCGGACACATTAATCTTTGTTTTTGTTTCGCATTGGGAACCACGTAGGAATTCTAAGATATAAGGACAGTTTTACAAGGGGAATATTGAGGCGTGGGTGTAGGTGGGAGAGAGGAAGGGTAGGGGATGCTCATACCGGTGGAGGTGGAGATGTTGAGTGGGTTGCAGTACTTCAATAATATCAAAAGCAGTTCATTGGACAGCTCATATACTGAATACCAAATGGATGCTTGGTGAAAAAGAAGTCATCACCAATTTGTTCTGTGATAAATCTGCCATGAGATTGGGAAGTCAAGTGCAGCGCTGTTGTACTGGCAATTCCCTCTCTCCAAAATCACCAAAGGCCTATATTTGGGATATTTGATTTTTACAAAGGCCAAATTCTATCTTTTTCACACATTTATTCTTAAATGAAGGACATTTTTTTGTTTTTGTTGTGCATTTTTAGCACTACTATCAAACAAGGTTGCAGCCGTTCGGAGAAATCCAATAAAAGGTCACCAATGTGAACTTACTATTGGTTTCAAATTGAATTGTTTGGCTTTTACCTGACTTCACAGCACCTGCCTTATCCAAGCATCTGCCCTTTTCTCAACTAAGGGTTCAATGCATTTGTCTTGTCACATGCCTTCCAAAATTTCAAGGTGACTCCTAACCTTTATTCTTCTCTACACAAGATAAGGTGCTGGACGATAGAAACAATAAGCCTTCGCTCAAATTTAACTTATTTCTCGGCTCTGTGCAGTTCTACTATCGTAATCGAAGACTTCACGGTGGCTGAAACAACTTCACCTTCTCTAAATTACCTTTACATGCTTGTGCAGGTACTTTAGCTTTTTCGGTGCAGGAAGTTTAAATTTTATTTGGTTTCCTCTCTCCCTGGAGTTTGATGCCCTACAAAAGAGTTGATAACCTTTACTTAGGTTGCCTAATTTTCCTGTAAATTTACAAATGACTTTATCAACTACCGAGAGATGTGCAGTAGCTAAACCTTTCAATAGGTTTCCAAGTTACCGCTTCTTGTAGTTTACAAATCACTTGATAATTTGTGGCCATACACATCGAAAATGATTGGTCTTGCGATTAGTAATGACTTACCATGAGTCAGCAACAACGTCTCCTAAGGTAGATGTTAAATACGAGCACTGCTGAAGGCTAGCTCCTTTTTTCATTTCTCAGCTGCACACCTACGTGAACACCGTATCCATCAATTAGCAATGGGTTGGTGCTGTCGTTTCCCATATTGATGACCCACATACAAAGGTGTCCAAATTGTGGCCATTTCACTGTTGACCTCTATGTACACATTTGCAGTCATATATTTTCTCCTTAACCCCTTATGTCTATCAATCCTATTCAGAACCATTACTGACAGTCAGTAGATACACTTTCTATCTTTTTTTTTTTTTTTGATATTTGAGCTTGCGCATATGTGAATAAATCTAATCTGAAGAAAACTATCGTCTTTCCAATAAGGTTCCTCCATAAACCTCAATCCTTGCATGCAAAAGCCTAACGCCATATGCAGAAAATCCTTGTTATCTCAACTCCTTCATCTCACCACTCCGTGCTCAAATTCCTCTTTTTAAATCAATGCTCCCCTTCACCGCAGTTCATCCTCTGTCACAAATTGCCACCTTTTTTTTGTGCATCCTTCCCTCTCCTTTCCCCTCCTCCCCCCCCCCCCCCCTCTTCCTCAGCCTCCATAGTGCAAACTCTGCAGAAGCTCCTTTGTTCATTGTCGTTTGTTCCGAGGCTTGTTTAGATATTGCCAATTTCAGTGTATAATCCTTGTTCTAATGCTTTACAGATATGATGGGGAAACTTTCTGATACCAAAAAAATATTCAGAAGAGATATGTCCATTGTCCATGGACATTGTCTTGACATCCGCTTGAAAAAATTATGCAAGGGATTATGCAAGGGTAGTGAAAAAGCCTGCCGTGTTCACACACACAAGCCTAGCACATTAGCCACAGGGTGATTATGCCCCCCCCCCCTCCCTCTCTGACAGTGACTGACACACACACACACACACACACACACACACACACACACACACACGAAAAGTTCAACAGACTACCGGATGCAATTTGTATACAAGCATGAATACAACAAACCAGAAAAGGTATCGCACACTCACCTTGCAAAAAACTTCCAAACATAAGTGTGAATAGAAGATGTCACACACCAAACCGAAATAGCAACAAATAAGGCCCCAATGATTGCAAAACGTTCAAAATATAAATGATATATATATATATATATATATATATAATTATATATATATATATACTCGTATATATATATACTCGTATATATAATATATATATTATATATATTATTATATTATATTATTTATATTATATTTATTATATCTATATATACAGTGCATTCAGAAAGTATTCAGACCCCTTCACTTTTTTCACATTTTGTTATGTTGCAGCCTTATGCTGAAATCGTTTAAATTCATTTTTTTCCCTCATCAATCTACACTCAATACCCAATAATGACAAAGAGAAAACAGGATTTTAGAAAGTTTTGCAAATTTATTAAAAAGAAAAAACTGAAATATCACATTGACATAAGTTTTCATACCCTTTGCTATGACACTTGGAAATTTAGCTCAGGTGCCTCCCATTTCTCTTGATCATCTTTGAGATGTTTCTACACCTTGGTTGGAGTCCACCTGTGGTAAATTCAATTGATTGGACATGATTTTCGAAAGGCACACACCTGTCTATATAAAATCTCACAGCTGACAATGCATATCAGAGCAAAAACCAAGCAATGAGGTCGAAGGAACTGCCTGCAGAGCTCAGAGACAGGATTGTGTTGAGGCACAGATTTGGGGAAGCCTACAAAAAAAATATCTCTGCGGCATTGAAGGTTCCCAAGAGCACAGTGGCCTCCATAATTCTGAAATGGAAGAGGTTTGGAACAACCAGAACTTTTCCTAGAGCTGGCCGTCCGGCCAAACTGAGCAATTGGGGGAGAAGGGCCATGGTAATAGAGGTGACCAAGAACCCGATGGTCACTCTGGCTGAGCTCCAGAGATCCTGTGTGGAGATGGAAGAAACTTCCAGAAGGACAACCATCACTGCAACACTCCACCGATCTGGGCTTTATGGCAGAGTGGCCAGACGGAAGTCTCTCCTCTGAAAGACAAATGAAAGCCCACTTGGAGTTTGCAAAAAAGCACCTAAAGGACTCTCAGACTGTGAGAAACAAGATTCGGTGGGCTTTCATGTGTCTTTCACTGAGAAGAGGCTTCCATCTGGCCACTCTGCCATAAAGCCCAGATCGGTGGTGTGTTGCAGTGACGGTTGTCCCTTCTGGAAGTTTTCTCCAATCTCCACACAGGATCTCTGTAGCTCAGCCAGAGTGACCATCGGGTTCTTGGTCACCTCTATTACCAAGGCCCTTCTCCCCCAATTGCTCAGTTTGGCCGGGCGGCCAGCTCTTGGAAGAGTCCTGGTTGTTCCAAACTTCTTCCATTTAAGAATTATGGAGGCCACTGTGCTCTTGGGAACCTTCAATGCAGCAGAATTTTTTTTGTAGGCTTCCCCAAATCTGTGCCGCAACACAATCCTGTCTCTAAGCTCTGCATGCAGTTCCTTCGACCTCATTGCTTGGTTTTTGCTCTGATATGCATTGTCAGCTGTGAGACCTTAGATAGACAGGTGTGTGCCTTTCGAAAATCATGTCCAATCAATTGAATTTACCACAGGTAGACTCCAATCAAGGTGTAGAAACATCTCAAAGATGATCAAGAGAAATGGGAGGCACCTGAGCTAAATTTCAATTGTCATAGCAAATTGTATGAATATTTATGTCAATGTGATATTTCAGTTTTTTCTTTGAAATAAATTTGCAAAACTTTCTAAAATCCTGTTTTCTCCTTGTCATTATGGGGTATTGAGTGTAGATTGATGAGGGAAAAAAATGAATTTAAACGATTTCAGCATAAGGCTGCAAACATAACAAAATGTGAAAAAAGTAAAGGGGTCTGAATACTTTCTGAATGCACTGTATAAAAGAAAGTTTTTGTTTGTTTGTTTGCGCATGCTAATCTCCTGAACGGTGAAAGATAGGAGGAAACCTCTAATACAAAAAATGTCGGGACGGGCCCCGGGAAGGTTATAGGCTAGGTGGCGAGGCTGGTCGAGGCCGATTCGGCTGGGCTGCGCCCATTTGGCAATTAAAAGCTGAGCTGAATTATAGTAGTCAATCTTCTATGGCCACGGGTAAAAGCTGAATTATAGTAGTAAATTCATTCAAAAAGAACCCGGGCAAAGCCGGGTGCTTTCAGCTCGTATATTATAAAAGGAGCCCTGTCTGTCTGTGTCTGTTTGTTTGTCTGTTTGTTTGTCGTGTTATAACTTGAGAACGGATTAACGGATTTCTATAATTCCAATACGGTGCTTTCGGGTAATTCCCGGTCGTGTTTTTGAGGCCAAAAACTTTTTTTGCATAGGTACATGGACACGCATGTGAAAACTGCAAATGCTAACAAGTGACGTTGGTTATCCCTGCACGGAGAGATCCCAGAAATCCTTTTTTTTCTTCTCCCCCCCCCCCCCCCCCCCCCCACCATAGATTAGCCATCACAGTATAGATTGGTATGTCCGTCAGCGAAGCTGCGGGTCTTATATTCTAGTATATATATATATATGTATATATATATTATATATATATATATATATATATATATATATATACTGTATATATATATATATATATATATATATATATATATATATATATATATATATTGTAACGAATTTGAGAAGTGTAACGGTTTTGAGAAGTGTAACAATTTTGGAGAAAGTGTAACGAATGTGAAAAGTATGGTTTTGTTGTGTGTAACACCCTCGTAATGTAAATAATGGTCGCAGCCGTCCTCCTAGTTAATTCCATGAAACTTACACACAGGCCACGATATATCTTTTTAAAATAGTTTATTTCCTTATTCTATGTAGGCTAAATATGTGTTTCCCACTAGATTGACTCTGCATTGCATCAAACGAAATAAAGCGTAGGCCCCTCCGATGATCCATGGCAGCTCAAGTGCCAGGGATTCCCCCACTTGAGCTTTGACGGCAACCGTTTATTGCAGTACTGAACTGCTGTGCAACGTGACGGCGCCTTACTACCTGCAGCTGCTGACCGGTTTTCGCCATTTGCGGCCAAAACGAACAAGGGGAGTGGCTAGAGAAGACGGGTCGCCCCCCTCGTCATAGGGGGGAGGAGTATGTCCGCCCCGCTCATCCAACCCAGAACAAGGGGTTTGGCTAAGAGAGGGCGGAGCGGGAACCCCCGAGAAAGTGCGCGAAGGTTCGGTGAGGAAACCAATATAAGCCGCCGCGGGACGCACTCCACCCTCTTGCTCTTGCTCTTGCTCTGACCCCGTGCTCTTGCTCTGACCCCGTCATCTTGCTTGCTGTCCCTCGTTGTTGCTGGGGAGAAGGAAGACGCCTGAACGAGCAGGTGTGTGCGAGCCATCGTGCGACCAGCTGCGCTGCAGCTAAGGGGGCAGCTAAGGGGCCGCAGGCCACGAAAAGGACGCGCCAGGCAGCAATCCACGCTGGACCCTCCATTGCCTCCCAAAAACAACCATCCATCCTCAAGCCATACCTGCCTGCAATATCCCCCGTGTAAGTGTGAACGTCGTCTGTCCTAATCGTTGTCCTGGGGTTAAGTAAATTGACTAGTATAAGCTAACGATTCACTGTGTGACTGCTTCTTCCATCCATTGCTTGTAAATAACTTTGATCGCTCCTTCTTTTTGCTTGTGTGTATAATAAATCCTGTTATTCCTCCGTACTCTGTCTTCTTCTCTCTTCCTTCTCTTTCGGTCGCTTTAGAGGTTTCCAAATTGAATATCTGTGGTGCGATCTGGTCAACGTTGGGGGAGTCGGGCCAATCGGGGATCCTGTAACGGTCGCGGTGGACCATCCGCTCGGCCCATAATAACATCCTAACCGCGTCCGTAACGATATATATATATATATATATATATATATATATATATATATATATATATATATATATATATATATATATATATATATATATATATATATATATATATATATATATATATATATATATATATATATATATATACTAGTGGGGTCACCCGTGGGAATCCCACGGGCATACGTGTGTGACATTTCGACATATTGAGTTAGATGCTGCACCTGCACATGCAGTTTCACAATAACACACACACACACACACACACACACACACACACACACACACACACACATACACAAACACATCTCGTTTTTTCATTTCTGTTCCTCACAATTGTGTCTCTCTCTTATTTACAGACACAGACACACACACACACACACACACACACACACACCCACACACACATGTACACCCACACCCACATGTACACCCACACCCACTCACATGTACACCCACACCCACACATATACACACACACACACACACACACACACACACGTACACCCACACACACATATAGACACACACATATATACACACACATATACACACACACATATATATATACACACACACACACACACCACACACACACACACACACACACACACACACACACACCTACCTTGTTTTTTCATTTTTGTACCTCACAATTCGGTCTCTCTCTTATTCACAGACACACATATATGTATACACACACACACACACACACACACACACACACATATATGTATACACACATATAAACACACAAACACACGTACACCCACACACATATATACACACACATACATATATATACACACACACGTGCACCCACACATATATACACACATATATATATACACATACATACATATATACACACACACACACACACACACACACACACACACACACGTCCCACATGTATATATCCCACATCCCACACGTATATACATGTTTAAAGTGTACGTGCACTTCCCCCCTCCCCCGCCCGGCAACGCTGGGTACTTCTGCTAGTATCTAATGAAATAAAAACGAAGAAATATCTCTCGGTAATTTCCTGAAAAATATTTTACTTTCCGATAATAATTTTGATTGAAATAAGAAAGAACGAAGAAAAACATGTCGTTTTTGTGCCGACTGTCATAAAACGTAAAAGTAATAAATGTTAACGGAAAAGAAAAAGCGAATTTTTAATATATGTCGACATTTTCCGCGACTATTATTTTAGGCGGTGTATTTACGTGTATCATCATGGCGCGATTTTTATAAATATATCTCGGCAATTTCCCGTGTGTGCGTGAATGTTCTCACTTATTTCTGACACTGGCTAAAACCATCGATAAAAATGAAATCAGATGGTGAATTCGATAAAATCGTGAGGGTGACTCAATGAATGGGCTTTAGTTTACAGGCGTTTGAGATTTCATTTCGTTCTATAAACGGCAACTTTCATCGGATTTTCTTCCCGTTTTTTTTCAACCGAGTCTAAAACTATGTTAGCGACTGTGAAAAATGAAATGATATATCGAATTTGATTTGAAATAAAACTGGGAGAGAGAGCAAGACACCACGGGCCTACAAAACAGGCCTCAAAGCTATGCGAGTTAATAAAATGGTGGATATTTGTTTATATGAAGCGAAGGCTCTCCGGGAATGGGTGGAGCTATGGGTGGAGCTACTCTGCAAACCGAGTAAGCCACACCCCGGACAGACGCCCAACAGACAGACAGAATCATCTACGGCTATTATAATATATATATATATATATATATATATATATATATATATATATATATATATATATATATATATATATTTATATACGTATATATATAATATATTGTTACAGGTCGCGGACAGATGTTATAGACCGAGCGGTGGTGTAAGACCGCGACCTAACAAACTTACCCGATTCCACCCGAACTTTGGCCGTATCGCACCGTAGCTGCCCAATGAGGGGAAAAGACAAAAACGACGAATGCAAAGAGGAAAACGAAGGCAAAGAAAGGTTTGGAAATACTACTGAATTTATTGGCTATTTACACACAAGCAAAAAGAAAGCAGTCACGTTTATTTACAAGCACATAAGACGCAGGTGACACAGGGAAAATACTAGCTTATACAGACTTAATTAACCCAGGACAGAACAAACAAAAGACGGACTCACGCGGGGAATTGCAGGAATGGCAGGAGGTGGATGGCTGGAGGTGAACGCTTGGTGGAGCCAACGCGGAGCTTGGTGGAGCTGAACGCTTGGTGGAGCCAACGCGGAGCTTGGTGGAGCTGAACGCTTGGTGGAGCCAACGCGGAGCTTGGTGGAGCTGAACGCTTGGTGGAGCCAACGCGGAGCTTGGTGGAGCTGAACGCTTGGTGGAGCCAACGCGGAGCTTGGTGGAGCTGAACGCTTGGTGGAGCTGAACGCTTGGTGGAGCCAACGCGGAGCTTGTTGGGATTGGTGTGACGGGTTCTCTCTCCTTCCTTAGTCCCACCCAGTCCAACAACTTCCTCTCTTGCTTAGTCCCACCCAGTTCAACAACTTCCTCTCTTGCTTCAGGACTCTTTCTCTCTCTTTCTTGGTCCCTCACTCTTTACCACCGACTCCTCACCAACGCAACCACTGACCCTTCTCAGGCAACCGACTCAGACCAACTCAGACCAACTCCTTGTGCATCCCTGACCAACTCCTGGCCTTTCTGTCTTCTGCTCTCCTCTGTAAAAACGCATCTCCTTTTGGACACGCCCTGCCTTGGGTTATATAGGCCCCCGCCCCTCAACCTTTGCGACCCTCCCCGATCGCTCTTCCTCCGCCCTCTCTAGCCGAACCCCTGGCTCATGGTTGGTCGAGTGGGGCTGGCTCACTCCTCCCCTCTATGACGAGGTGGAGACACGCCTTTCTTCCCCGACTCGAGCCTCGTGGTCAATGGCGGTTATTGGAGGGGAGGTAATATGGGCAATCGAGGGCTCAGCGGTGACGAGAGGGGATGTAATATGGAAATGGAGGTTTTGGGGATGGGAAGGAAAGGGAGATTTTGGGGATGGGAAGGAAAGGGAGATTTTGGGGATGGGAAGGAAAGGGGATCTATTTCTTTCACTGGTGCAATGGAGTACTTCAATTAATGGGAGACACAGCCTTACCCTAAAACACAGAATAAGAGATAACTATCAACAGGTATATTCTATTACTTGGCTGACGTGTATGCTTGTGGACTATGGGACGGATTGGGACGCCCTTTTGGTCTTTACACAGCTCCGGAGGCAGGAGGCACAGAATAAACAATAATCACAATAATAAAGCACACAATAAAAAAAATATACAGTCCTCATATCCGCAACACTGCACCCTCCTCCTCTTAGGCACGTCCCGGGCCTACAACTTTTATTTAGTGTGACACGTAGGTGTAGTTCCCTCTACTTTTAACCTGACCCTGAGTGCGACAGTTTTAAAACATAAATAAATGTGTCCCGCTGCTCCATTGCACCCTGCCTAACAGACTTACGCCCACAGTTAACCGAATTGCGGAATGGTCTTCAAACTAAACACTGACGGTGGGGAGCATTATTTACACTGACGCTATTTTGATTTACAAAACTAACCCAGGACCTGTAATTGTTCTTTCTGGGGGGGAGACAGTCTGCTCTGCATCGACGCACCATGAACGCACCCCAAAACGCACCAATACACACCCAAGCACCAATCGGTGCAGTCACCATTCATTGTTCAATGAATGTTCAATAAAAATAAAATCAACAACCCCTAACCCTGCAGGTGGTCTCTTGCTCTTCGGCTCCCTCTGCTGGTGATTATTATTTGTCTTCCAGATGTTGTCATTTCCATTTTGCTTTGCTTACTGGCGGCCTATTTTCAATAAAGTGTGCCCAATGTGTCCCTTTTTTATTTGATTTTATTTATGGCCCACAGGGCCGACTAGTGTGGTTCACCTGTGGGGCATCGGTGCCCTGTGGCCAAGGTCCGCCAGCAAGATTTCGGGCCCTCATGGCTGGTTCCAGCAGAGGGGCCATGCCCCAACCCATGGGGTCCATAAGTGGTGCTCGGCCACAGACATGTGGTCCATAATGTGGTGCATCGATGCAGACAGCTGGTTCTGGGAATTTCGGGCGCACAATGGCCGACCCACGCACGCTCCCCTCGGCGCCCAACGGCGCACAGGTCATGTGGGAGACAAAAGAAAGACAATTGAGCGAGGGGTAAGGTCACAAGGGTACACGTCAAAAAGGCAATGCAAGGCGAAATGCGTACGGAGGGCGAAGTGAGAAAGCTCGTCCCTACCGTACGTCACCCCCCTGTTACCTAGCCCACCCTTGCCCTTACCCCATATGTACAAAACCTACACATTACCAATTCGTCACTACTGTCACGTCTTCCCCATATTTCCCCTATACCAAATTCGTCTCCACAATCCCTCTACTTCAAAATTTGCCATCACCAAATTCATCATCAATCCTCATAAGGAGGCAGAGATGGAACATCAAAGCACAATGTCACACCCACGTCATGATGCGTCCCACAATCCAAACATTTGCATCATAAAAATAATTAAACCATGGCATGGTGTGGAGTACCTGTCACCTCAGGCGAGTGGATGCAGATGGTGCGAGGAGATCCTTCATCCTAACTATCCTCTAAATGACATTAACACACTTTACACTACCCGGGGTCTTTCCCTGCCAATCCATTGGCCACTTACACTATGGGTTCTAAAAACCAAATTCCCATTGACCAAACTGTGGTGCTTCTCAATTTGGGGTCTCACTCCCCCGATTCATCTCCCGGTGCCCTCGCACAATTTCTGGGCTGCGACGTGTAGCTCTCCCAGCAGGTCTACCCACCTGCACACCTCCACCACTGTAGTTGCCTCCGAGCTTACCTGCTCCTTACCCTAACCTAACTAACTGGGGACAGCCCTTCTCCTGGCTCTGTCACCCCATGGTGCCCTCTGGCACTGGGCTACCCGGGTCCGTCCTCCGGATCCTCGGGCCCCATCCACAACAACTACTACCGGCTCCCAGAGCCCACCTGCGGCCTCACCTGGCCGACATCCTCACAGTGGTGGAGTGCCCAAACCAACTACACACACTAACAGGCTACACGCCCAGCCATTTCCACAACACTAATGCACCCATCCAAAGACCATTCTTTCACCCGCACCACAGATGCCAATATCCAACCACAATTTACCTGTACCCTCTACCTAACACTTACACTACCCGCCCCGGGTATCCGTGATGGGGTCCACTCTTCCCCCATTCACACCTTCGCACCATCCACTCCACTCCATAATTTCCACCATACTCACTCCACGACCATCAATTCCAATACTCCATACCATTTATTCCATACACCTGTCTTTCATTCACCTGTCGTTGCACACCTGTGCAATCCTACCTGGTGCCACCTGCACCCTTCTCTCCCCAAGCGCATTCGCGCTGATCCACAACACTCACTACTCATCCACTGCTCCACACACCTGTCCAGTTGCACACCTGTGCAATCACACCTGTTCAATTCTCAACCAGCATCATCTCATCTAACTACTCCCCTCTGAAACTTGCGCTTCCCAGTCGTCCCTTTAAACTATTGCGCTCCCTCGTCATTATAATCCACACTAATCTGCCTGCGTCCCCACTACAGGTATCAGTCACTAACTAACCTTAACGTCACCTAATGTCATCTTCTAGGGCCCTATCCATATAACCTAACCCACCCGGGCTAGTTTTCACTGCCATACACCCCATAAACTATAGCTCCTTTGCCCCACTCTGTGAGGGATGGTGGATTTGCCATCCCACCACATCGGGGGTCTCTCTATCAATTTTGTTCGTCCAGATTTCCAACCAATTCAAAAATTTTCCATTTACTGCCAATTCTATTCACTTTTCTAAATTTCGTTTCAAATCACTACCATCATCATCCGTATACTTATTACATCCTCTCGGTGCGCCAATTCACATCTACAGCCCGGCTTCGTACAGCCGAGCCATGAACGCGGATTCTTTTGTGCTGGCGGCTGGATGCGTCCCGCATTCGGGGCAGGGGCGGGGGCTTACCCGGGCCGAGATCCCACGCATCACCTCGGCGTGGAGCCATCCAATGTCCCGATCTCGACCTGCCGGCACGTCTCAACAAAACGTGGTCGCCATAACGACCCTTCCTATCCAGCTGCCCGCTCCGCCTAGTGGAGCCCGGCCGCGGCCGTTCCAAGCGAGGCACAGCGTGGATCGCGTACGGCGGTTCTTTCGAAACCGCCGTGGTTCGGATCCCCGCTGATCCTCGCGGCACGCGAAGCTGCCCGACGCGCACCGAGGGCCCGATTCGGCTATAAGTCGTTCTAACCTCTAGCCTGGTTACCGTCGACGCTTCACCTGGATTCTTACAAGCATACGCTACCCCTTTCTTGCTCATACATGCAGCTGTTCCCATTCTCCTCGTACCTTTCCTGACACACCTCGGTACACTCATTCCGCTCGCCGACTTGGTCACACACCTGACCACTGAACACTTTGGCACACATTCGTTGGTCGCACACCTCACCAACACACCTCTTCGCGCCCCCTCCTCGGTCACTTCCTCTGTGACAATCACAGGTGTGCTCTCATTCGCACACCCAACCACGTGCCTCACCACCAACTCAAATGTGCCTTCCCACACACGCTCTACCATTCCAGGTGTGCATCCTTCCATTCCAGGTGTACATCCTCGCTCACCTGTCACAACCAACTCACGCTCCTTGTCACTCTCACTACTCTCACCACCACTCTTGACAGCGCACTCACCCTTACTTTCGACGGCACACTCTTTCCTCATGCACCCGTCCGTTACACACCTTTCTCGCGCACACCCTCCCGTTACATCCTCTGTAACACTCACCACAGGCGTACACTTCCTCGTTACATCCTCTGTAACACTCACCACAGGTGTACACTCTCTCGTTACATCCTCTGTAACACTCACCACACCACGCTTCCATGTACCGCCTCGCACACGCGCTTCGACCGGCTCACTCCTGACGGCACACTCACTCCTCGGCGTGCACTTTTTCCTCACACACCCCATGGTCGGACATTCTCGCACACCTCTTTTTTCGCACACCTGACCTGTCACACACTTCACCAACGGTCTTTCACGAACACCCGGATCCAAACCAATCCCCAAGCCGACTGAAGCTTTCCTCACATCATATACATTGCCACTCACCTCCGTACTTCGTCTCCGCACCTCCTTTGCCACCTGCAAACTCTTTATTTGGTTAGTGAGCATCACATCATGATTTGAACACAGACCTTGTACATATTCCATGACTTCCTCCTTTATCTCCCTTTTAGTTTCTGTCCGTCCCTTCTTAATTTCACTCACCTCTTCTTCCACTTCCTCTAGTTTTTGTTTAACCTCTTTTATTTCTCGGTGCGTCTCCTCAAGTTCGTCCTCTAGGGCTACCGTGACCGTCTCTATGTGCATCCTCGCCTGCCGGTCCTTTGTCTCCATTATCTCTGTCACCTCCTCCACCCTCATTGTCAGTTCCTCCCGTACCATCTGACATTGCCTCTGTGTCGCTATCAAGTCATTTTTAATTTCTTTTTGTGTCGCCTTTAACCCTCCGAGTACTGCAGTGTTCCTTTGAACCTGCTCCACTAACTTCGTTTGTCCCTCTGTCAGCTGTTCCACCTCCTCCGTCAGATCTTCTATTCCCCCTTGTAACTTAGCCGTATTATTTCTCACCTCTTTCTCTATACGCTTTTCGCCTCGCTTTACCTCCTCGCGTAGCCCCGAGACCTCCTCACTCACCCCTCGTCGTATTTCCTCCATCTCTTTTGTAGATGCCACCCTCATCTGTCCCAATTCATCCCTCTGAGCATCGAGTTTGGTTTCTACCCCGATTTTCACCTCCTCTATCTGCTCTCCCATTTGTTTGATTTCCCTGGCAGATTGTTCCCCTATTTCCCGCAATTTGTCCTCCATCCTATTTTCTAACCCCATTAACCCATTTTTCACCCCCTCTAACTGATTCTCCTGGGCAGCCATTCTGTTTTCCACCCCCGTTAACCCATTCTTTACCTCTTTTATCCCGTTGTCTAACCCCTCAAAATTTCTTGTCTAATCCCTCAAATTTCTTTTCTAATCCCTCACCGGTACCCCTCGCTTCGTCCCTCATTACCCCCATTTGGTTTCCCATTACCCCCAATTGCTCACTCTGAGCCCTCGCTTCGTCCCTCATTACCCCCATTTGGTTTCCCATTACCCCCAATTGCTCACTCTGAGCCCTCGCTTCGTCCCTCATTTGCTCACTATTCTGGGCCATAAGGGCCTTCATTTGTATAAAAAAAAGGTTCAAATCCACCAACGGCGCTGCTACGGTCGCGGCAAAATTTGGTGCCGCTACACCCACGTGCGTGAGGACGCCACTTTGCGCGTCCGATACTCCCGCAACCACATTGCCATTTTTCTCCTCCCTTTCCTCCACATACATTTCCCCGAGGTCCTGGGTCGATTCCACCCCGTCTATCTCTCCCACCGGCATCCCGTCGCCTTGAACAGCCATGGCGCGATTTCAAAATTCGGGTTTTTTTTTTTTTTTTAAACAAACAAATTTCGGTTCTTTATAATTTTGAGCGCGTGAAGCGCGCTTCGGGTCCGAATCTCACTCCTCGACACCAATTGTTACCGATCGCGGATTAAGATGTTAGTTACCGAGCGGTTTGGTATTTCCGCGACCGTTACAGGATCCCTGACTCACCCGATTCACCCAGAACTTTGGCCGTATCGCACCGTAGCTGCCCAATGAGGGGAAAAGACAAAAACGACGAATGCAAAGAGGAAAACGAAGGCAAAGAAAGGTTTGGAAATACTACTGAATTTATTGGCTATTTACACACAAGCAAAAAGAAAGCAGTCACGTTTATTTACAAGCACATAAGACGCAGGTGACACAGGGAAAATACTAGCTTATACAGACTTAATTAACCCAGGACAGAACAAACAAAAGACGGACTCACGCGGGGAATTGCAGGAATGGCAGGAGGTGGATGGCTGGAGGTGAACGCTTGGTGGAGCCAACGCGGAGCTTGGTGGAGCTGAACGCTTGGTGGAGCCAACGCGGAGCTTGGTGGAGCTGAACGCTTGGTGGAGCCAACGCGGAGCTTGGTGGAGCTGAACGCTTGGTGGAGCCAACGCGGAGCTTGGTGGAGCTGAACGCTTGGTGGAGCCAACGCGGAGCTTGGTGGAGCTGAACGCTTGGTGGAGCCAACGCGGAGCTTGGTGGAGCTGAACGCTTGGTGGAGCTGAACGCTTGGTGGAGCCAACGCGGAGCTTGTTGGGATTGGTGTGACGGGTTCTCTCTCCTTCCTTAGTCCCACCCAGTCCAACAACTTCCTCTCTTGCTTAGTCCCACCCAGTTCAACAACTTCCTCTCTTGCTTCAGGACTCTTTCTCTCTCTTTCTTGGTCCCTCACTCTTTACCACCGACTCCTCACCAACGCAACCACTGACCCTTCTCAGGCAACCGACTCAGACCAACTCAGACCAACTCCTTGTGCATCCCTGACCAACTCCTGGCCTTTCTGTCTTCTGCTCTCCTCTGTAAAAACGCATCTCCTTTTGGACACGCCCTGCCTTGGGTTATATAGGCCCCCGCCCCTCAACCTTTGCGACCCTCCCCGATCGCTCTTCCTCCGCCCTCTCTAGCCGAACCCCTGGCTCATGGTTGGTCGAGTGGGGCTGGCTCACTCCTCCCCTCTATGACGAGGTGGAGACACGCCTTTCTTCCCCGACTCGAGCCTCGTGGTCAATGGCGGTTATTGGAGGGGAGGTAATATGGGCAATCGAGGGCTCAGCGGTGACGAGAGGGGATGTAATATGGAAATGGAGGTTTTGGGGATGGGAAGGAAAGGGAGATTTTGGGGATGGGAAGGAAAGGGAGATTTTGGGGATGGGAAGGAAAGGGGATCTATTTCTTTCACTGGTGCAATGGAGTACTTCAATTAATGGGAGACACAGCCTTACCCTAAAACACAGAATAAGATATAACTATCGAACAGGGGTATTCTATTATTGGCTGACGTGTATGCTTGTGGACTAATTATGGGATGCCCTTTCACCTTTACACAGCTCCGGAGGCAGGGGGCGCAGAATAAACAATAATAATAATAATAAAGCACACAATCAAAAAAATATACAGTCCTCATATCCGCAACAATATATTGCTGCGGATTTGAGAATCCTGTAATTGTTGTAAATATCACCCTCTGTAAATTGTAATGATTCTTGTAAATACCTCCATTTGTGTAAAGGTCAAAGGTCGTCCTTTTAGTTAGTCCATCGCATGCACGTAGAAAACCATAGACCTCTCTATAGTTATTTCTTATTCTATGTCAGTATAAGGCTCTGTTTCCCATTAATTGACACTGCATTGCACCGAATCGAATAAGATAGGATCCCTCCGACACCCCCATGGCCTCCTAAAAAGCGCCAGTACGGCGGCGTTCACCACTACTGCTTTGGCTTATTGTCAGCGCCTCAGACTCCATTGGACACGAGGTCATCTCGGAGCAGAAGGTGGGAGGAGTCAGCCAAGCGCCAGGAACAAGGCATGGCTTTGCCAACGCCTCATCAACGGGCGGGATCGGTGAGCCCTCGCGACCAATCAAGGCCGAGGCGAGCTCACCGATGGGCGTTCCCAAAAGGCCGGCGGTTTGATCGCCACGCGCCTCATAAAAAGGAGGTTTGGAGGGACTGCTTAGGCAGATGAATGAGGAGTCCACCGCAGCTGAGTCCACCGCAGCTGAGTCCACCGCAGCTGAGTCCACCGCAGTTGAGTTGAGCTTTGACGGCAGTTTCAACCTGCTGCTACGAAGCAACGCCGCCGTGCGAACCAGATTGAAGAGGGTCGGCGGCCGCTCACCTCGAGCCTTGCCGTTTACACGAACCGGACCCGTATCCTTCCAGCTCTGTGGACCACCTGAACCTTCTCATCCCTCCAGCCATTCGTTCCTGCCTTCATTCCCCACTCGTGTAAGTCTGACTGTCTGTTTGTCTGTGTTGTCCCTGGGGTTTAAGTAAGCCTGTATAGATAAGTAGAAATTGCTCTGTGTCCTTCTGCTCCTTCCATTTCCCTGTAAATTACATTTCTTTTCTTCTCTGCTTTGGTTGTGTGTAAATAATTAATAAATCCCTGTGTTCTTTCTTTACCCCTTTTGCTTCTTCACATTCGGTCGCTTTAGAGGTTTCCACATTGAACACCCGTTGCACGATTAGGCCAACGTTTAGGATCGGGTTTAGTTTTTGTTAATGGCTCGAGCCGCGGGCTGCTAAAAACCGCTCGGCAAAATAACATCTTGTCCGTGGTCTCGAGCGAAGTTGCCCACCTGCCTCGTGGAGGGAGCGGGGTAGCTTCAGGAGCAGAGACGGCCAGTGCAAATAGAAGGGGGATTAACCCCCCCCCCACCCCCCCACTAAGGGGGAGCGCCGTACTCCGTTTCCATAACAATTGGAGTCAGGAGCGAGATTCGGACCCGAAGTGCGCTTAACACACTCGAAATTACGAGTGGCCAATATTTTATTTTAACATCCTAAATTTTAATCGTGCCATGGATAATCAAGGCGACCGGATGCCGGTGGGGGTGGAGTTAGAGGGTTTAGAATCAACCCAGGACCCCAGGGAGGAAATGGAGGAGGAGCGCAATACGCATTGGGTTGCGGGGGTTGCAGGTGCACAAGATGACGCCCTCGCGCACAAGGTTTCAGTTGCACAAAATGGCGGCGCCTCCCACGTGGGTGTGGTAGCCGAGCCCGCTGTACCAGCGGGCTTTGACATACAGCAGTTCATGGCATGGTTCAGTGAATATATGGCGGAGTCGAAGTGCGACAACGAAAAAAGAAGCAGGGAAATGAAATAAATAAGGGATGAGGTAAGGGGGAGCAGGTGTGAATTGACCGAAAAAATGGGAAGCCAAATTGAAGGATTGGAAAACAGAATGGGGGAGCAATTAGAAAATCAAATCGGGGGATTAAAAACGGACATGGGAAATCAAATAGGGGGGCTAGAAGCCAAATTTGAGGGTTTAGACAATAAATTTGAGGGTTTAGACAACAAATTTGAGGGGTTAGACAATGGGATGAAAGGGGTGAAGAATGGGTTAACAGGGTTAGAAAACACCATGGAAGGCAAATTGAGGGAAATAGGGGAGCAATCCGCCCGGGAAATTAAACAGATTGGAGATCAGATAGAGGAGGTGAAAATCGGGTTAGAACCAAACTGGATGCCCAGAGGAATGAGTTAGAGCAGATGAGGGCAGCATCTACCAAAGAGATGGGAGAAATGGGGGAGGAGATCAGACGAGGTGTGGGCGAAGAGGTCGCGGGGGTACGCGAGGAGGTAAAGCGGGGTGAGGAGTGTATGGAGAAAGAGGTGAGAAACAGTACGGCTCGGTTACAGGCGGGCATAGAAGATCTGACGAGGAGAGTAGAGCAGCTGACGGTGGGACAAAAGGAATTAGGGGAGCAAGTGGAGAAGAACACTGCGGTAATCGGGGGGTTGAAGGCGACACAGAAAGAGATAAAAAAGGAACTTATAGCGACAAAGAGGGAATGCCAGATGGTACATGAGGGACTGACAAAGAGGTTGGACGAGGTGACAGAGGCAATGGAGACAAAAGAACGGGAAGTAAGGACACACATAGAAACGACTAAGGTGGCATTAGAGGAAGAAATTGAGGGGGCGCACCGGGAAATAAAAGAGGTGAAACAAAAATTAGAGGAAGTGGAAGAGGGGGTGAGTGAAATTAAGAAGAGACGGAGGGAAACAAAGAGAGAGATAAAGGAGGAGGTGATGGAATTGGTGCAAGGTCTGTGCTCAAATTGTGATGATGTGCTTACTGACCAACTAAAGAGTTTGCAGGTGGCGGAGGAGGAGCAAAGACGAGGTGCCGAGGTGAGTGGCGATATACTCGGAAATGTATATGGTGCGAGGGGAGATTCAGTGGGCTTGGGTGTTTTTGTAGACCTGGGTGTTCGTGAGAGACCAATGATGAGGTGTGCGACAGGTACAGAGTGTGTGGAAAGAGGAGGTGTGCAGGGATGTCCGACTTTGGGGAATGTGGAAGGTATTTGTGAGCCAGCGTGTGCGGCGGTGATCGGGTGTGTGCAAGGATGCACCCCCATGAGTGGTACGGAGTATGTACCGGGAGAGAGTGCGCAAGAAGGTGCGCGAGAAGGGTGTGGAATGGAGATGTGTGTGAGGAAAGAGTGTGCGCCGAGGAGTGAGTGTGCTGTCGAGAGTGAGGGTGAATGCATGACAGAGTGTGGTAGTAAGAGTGACACGGAGTACGAGTTGGTTGTGTCAGGTGAGAAAGGATGAACACCTGGAATGGAAGGATGCACACCTGGAATGGTCGAGCGCATGTGGGAATGTACACTTGAGTTGGTAGTGAAGCACGTGATTGGGTGTGCGGAAGAGTGCACACCTGTGTTTGTCACAGAGGATGTGACCGAGGAGTGGGCGCGAAGAGGTGTGTTGATGAGGTGTGCGAACGACGAGTGTGTGCCAAGCTGTGCGGTGGTCAGGTGCGTGACAAAGTCTGTGAGCGTAATGAGTGTACCTGGGTGGTGTGTAAGAGAAGGTGCAATGACGGAGTGTATGGAGACACCTGGATGTGTGAATAAGGAACGGAACGCGTGGTGTGAGCATGCAAGTGAAGCATCGACGTTAACCGGGTTAGCAGTTAGACCGACGGTTAGCCGAAGCGAGCCCTCGGTTCGTGCCGGGCTTTGGGTACTGCGGGAACCAGCGGGGATCGTAACCACGGCGGTTTCAAAAGAACCGCCGTGCGCGATCCGTGCCGGGCCTCGACCTGCACGGTCGCGTCCGTGCTCCGTTAAGCGGAGCGGGCGGCCCGGTTCTCGGGTAGGTTGGAAGGGTCGGCACGGCGACCCCTTGTGGTTGCGGCGTTCCGGCCGGGCGAGATCGGGCCATCGGTCGGGAGACCGGAAGGCTCCGCGCCGAGGTGGACCTCGGCATCTCGGCCCGAGCGAACCCCCTCCCCTGAACCGAGTGCCGGACGGATCCAACTGCAGGAAATGAACCACCCGCGTTCATAGCTCGGCTTGGCGAAGCCGAGCTTTGGAAATGTAACGACGTACCGAGGCTCAGAATAATGGACGAGTATGGATAGGGAATATGATTAGCAGTGAAATTGGTGATTGGCAAAATTTGTTGATTGGTAAATTTGATTGGCAGATGATTGGCAGTGATGGGCAGAATTGGATTTGAATGGGCAAAATTAATAGTGGAAGATGCCCGAGGTGGTGGGATGGCAACTCTGCCATCCCTCACAATACGGGGCACATGAGCACTAGCTATGGGGTTTATGGCAGTGTAAGCTCGCCGAGGGAGGGTTTGGATAAAATGATAGGGATCTAGAGAAGATTGAACATAGTTAACTGGAGATTTAAGTAGCGACATTATACCTGTAGTGGGGACGTAGAGAGTAGGGTAGTTGGATTATAACGACGAGGGAGCGCGATAATATAAGGGGCGACGGGGAAGCGCGAGTTTCAGAAGGGAGCCGTCAGCTTAGATGATGCCGTGTGTGTGAGAATCTTTGCCGGTGAGCATGTTGAGCAAATAGGGCAATGCTCGTGAATGGTGCCGTGTGAGTGTTGAAAGTGTATTCGGAAGTGTATTGTGAAAAGTGTGAGGTAATTGTGAGTTGTATTGAGCGTGGAAGTGTATGGAGCAGCGTATGAGGAATAATTGTGATTGTGCATTGTATTGAATGAAGAAGCCTGGGAGGAAGGAGGGTGCAGGTGGCACCAGGTGTGATTGCACAGGTGTGCAAGTGAACAGGGGTATGGAGAATGGTTGTGTGGAATAAATGGTATGGAATATATGGAGTATGGAATGGATGGAATGGATGGTGTGGAGTGAGTATGGTGGAAAATGTGGAGTGGCGTGGTTGGTGCGGAGGGAGTGTATGGGGAGGATGGACCCCATCACGAATACCCAGGGAGGGTAGTTTAAGAGTTAGGTAGAGGGTATAGGTAAATTGTGGTTGGATATTGGCATCTATGGTGTGTGTGGAAGAACGGTGTTCGGATGGGTGCATTAGTGACGTGGAAATGGCTGGGCGTGTGGCCTGTTAGTGTGTGTAGTTAAATGGGTACTCCGCCACTGTTAGAATGTCGGCCAGGTGAGGCTGCAGGTGGGCTTTGGAAGCCGGTAGAGTTGTGGATGGGGCCCGAGGATCCGGAGGACGGACCCGGGTAGCCCAGTGCCAGAGAGGGCACCGAGTGGGGAGAGCGCCAGAGGGCCTTCCCCAGGTAGATAGGTTAGGGTAAGGAGCAGGTAAGCTCGGAGGCAACTGCAGTGGTGCAGGTGGGTAGACCTGCTGGGAGAGCCACACGACCCAGTCCTGAAATTGTACAAAGGCACAGGGAGTTGAACCGGGGGAGTAAGACCCCAAATTGATGAAGCACCACAGCTTGGTCAATGAGAATTTGGTTCTTAAAACCGCAAAGAGTAAGATGGCCAATGGATTGGCAGGGAAAGATCCCGGGTAGTGTAAAGTGTATTAAAGTCATTTAGAGGATAGTTAGGATTGAAATCTCCTCGCACCATCTACATCCACTCACCTGAGGTGACGCAACTCCACACCATGCCATGTTTTTATTATTTTTGTGCAAATGTTTGGAATGTGAGACGCATCATGACGTGGGTGTGACAGTGTTGATGTTCCATCTCTCCCTCCTTATGAGGATTGATGATGAATTGGTGATGGCAAATATAGACAATGGGATTGTGACGAATTTGGTACAGGGAGATATGGGGGAGATGTGACGGTCGCGACGAATTTGTAAATGTGTAGATTTTTTGTGTGCATATGGGGTAAGGGCAAGGGTAGAGTAGGTAACAGGGGGGGTGACGTACGGTAGGGACGAGCTTTTCTCCGCTCAGTCTCTAGATGCACCTCACTTTGCATTGCCTTCGTTGATGTGTACCCTTGTGATCTTACCCCTCACTCACCTGTCTTCTCTGTCTTCCTTCCCCAACCCGAGGATCGTGCTCTCTGGGCACTGAGGGGAGTGTGCGGGGGGGGGGGGGGGGGGGGGGGTGCCCTGTCGGTGTGCCCGAATTCTCGCAACCAGCTGCCTGCATCCACGCACCACTTATGGACCACATGTCTGTGGCTGAGCACCACTCATGGACCCCACGGGTTGGGGCATGGCCCCTCTGCTGGGACCGGCCACGATGGCCCAAGATATTGCTTGCGGACCCGGTGAGGTGGCACCAAGCCCACAGGTGAACCACCCATAGTCGGCCCCTGTGGGCCATAAATAAAAATGGACACGATTTGTGCTTTTGTTTTATTATTACAAATAAGAAGATCAAGAAGAAGAACAACAAGTTGAGAATATCAAGAACGACAACGGCCAGCAGAGGGAGCCGAAGAGCAAGACAACCAGCTGTTGTTTTTTTTTTATAACTATGGTGACTGTGCACTCCAGTGCGTTTTGGTGAGTGGTGCTTTGATGATTATTGGTGCTGGTGCGTCGATGCAGTGCATGCTGTCTCCTCCCCTCCCACAGGATTCTTTTTGTTCCCAAAAGAAAAATAACAGGTCCTGGGTTGCTTTGTAAATACAATTAACGTCACTTGTAAATAATGTTCCCCACCGTTCATGTATAGTTTGAGAATTAATTCCGCAATTCGGTTAATTGTGGGCGTGATTCTGTTAGGCAAGGTGCAATGCAGCAGAGGGACATACTTATTTGTGTTTTAAAACTGTCACACTCAGGGTCAGGTTAATTGTAGAGGGAATTACACCTGCGTGTCACATTAAGTTAAAGTTTTATAGGCCCGGGACGTGCCTGGAGGATGAGGGTGCAGTGTTTAATTGTTGTAAATATCACCCTCTGTAAATTGTAATGATTCTTGTAAATACCTCCATTTGTGTAAAGGTCAAAGGTCATCCTTTTAGTTAGTCCATCGCATGCACGTATAAAACCATAGACCTCTCTATAGTTATTTCTTATTCTATGTCAGTATAAGGCTCTGTTTCCCATTAATTGACACTGCATTGCACCGAATCGAATAAGATAGGATCCCTCCGACACCCCCATGGCCTCCTAAAAAGCGCCAGTATGGCGGCGTTCGCCACTACTGCTTTTGGCTTATTGTCAGCGCCTCAGACTCCATTGAACACGAGGTCATCTCGGAGCAGAAGGTGGGAGGAGTCAGCCAAGCACCAGGAACAAGGCGTGGCTTTGCCAACGCCTCATCAAGGGGCGGGATCGGTGAGCCCTCGCGACCAATCAAGGCCGAGGCGAGCTCACCGATGGGTGTTCCCAAAAGGCCGGCGGTTTGATCGCCACGCGCCTCATAAAAAGGAGGTTGGGAGGGACTGCTTCGGCAGATGAATGAGGAGTCCACCGCAGCTGAGTCCACCGCAGCTGAGTCCACCGCAGCTGAGTCCACCGCAGCTGAGTCCACCGCAGCTGAGTCCACCGCAGCTGAGTCCACCGCAGCTGAGTTGAGCTTTGACGGCAGTTTCGACCCGCTGCTACGAAGCAACGCCGCCGTGCGAACCAGATTGAGGAGGGTCGGCGGCCGCTCACATTGAGCCTTGCCGTTTACATGAACCGGACCCGCATCCTTCCAGCTCTGTGGACCACCTGAACCTTCTCATCCCTCCAACCATTCGTTCCTGCCTTCATTCCCCACTCGTGTAAGTCTGACTGTCGTCTGTTTGTCTGTGTTGTCCCTGGGGTTTAAGTAAGCCTGTATAGATAAGTAGAAATTGCTCTGTGTCCTTCTGCTCCTTCCATTTCCCTGTAAATTACATTTCTTTTTTTCTCTGCTTTGGTTGTGTGTAAATAATTAATACATCCCTGTGTTCTTTCTTTACCCCTTTTGCTTCTTCACATTCGGTCACTTTAGAGGTTTCCACATTGAACACCTGTGGCACGATTTGGCCAACGTTTAGGATCGGGTTTAGTTTTTGTTAATGGCTCGAGCCGCGGGCTGCTAAAAACCGCTCGGCAAAATAACATCTTGTCCATGGTCTCGAGCAAAGTTGCCCACCTGCCTCGTGGAGGGAGCGGGGTAGCTTGAGGAGCGGAGACGGCCAGTGCAAATAGAAGGGAGATTAACCCCCCCCTCCCTCCCCCCTAAGGGGGAGCGCCGTACTCCGTTTCCGTAACAATATTATATCATTAATATGATATATTATATCATTAACCGAGGAGTTTAAGGTTATGAGAGTGCGGGAGTTCATGATTTTGCGGGATTCAAGGGATTCAGTCGTAAATAATGCTCTTGGGGTGTATGAAGCATAAGCGATGGGGAAAGGCATGTGTGAAAGAGAGGAGGAAGATGGTTGAGAGGGAGGTGAGAAGAAAGGAGGAGGGGAGATTTGTGAAAGCAGTCAGACAGGCACAGCAAGGTGCTTGGACAAGGTACTTGCTTGGACTAGGTGGGCAGGTGTGCGGGAGAGGACATTGAAGTGGCAAGAGATTTCGAGGATGGAGCCAATATTGTTGAGTTTCCTGTTCGGGCAATGTATGATGTGCTTCCGTCACCAGAAAACTTGAGATTGTGGGGGTTGTTGCAGGAGGAGAGATGTTCTTTGTGTGGAAGTTTGGGAACGGTGCAGCATACACTGAGTGCATGCTCAATAGCATTGGCAGCAGGAAGATACAAGTGGTGGCATAACCAGGTGATGGCGGTGGTAGTGCAGATGGTGCGACAAGAGGTACTGAGATCGAGAGAGAGAGAAGAGTGGAGAAGGAGACCGATGGGGGAGAGGTGTGGTTTGTCAAAGAGGGCCAAGTGGTAAGAGGTGGAAAGAGGAGGAGGAGGTGGAAAGCAAGGGAGCTGTCAGATGCTTGTGATTGGCAGGTGGTGGCAGACTTAAAGCCACAATTGGTAGTCCCAAAGGAGATCTGTGTGACAAGGTTGCGGCCTGACATCGTCATCTGGGAAGGTGCAACAAGACAGGCCATCTTAAGGGAATTGTCTGTACCTTGGGAAGAGCACATGGAGGAGGTGCACGAGAGGAAGAGAGGAAAGTACAGTGAGCTGGAGGCAGAGTGTCGGGAGAAGGGTTGGCGAGTTTCGTGTCAGCCATTTGAGGTGGGGTGTAGAGGGTATGTTGGCAATTCCTTTTCTGCATTTCTTGCTCGGCTTAGAGTGTGTGGGACAGAAAGGAGGAGGATGTGTGACAAAATGGTCCAGGTTGCCTTGAAAGGCTCACTTTGGATTTGGAGGAAGTTTATGGAGGCATGTCGAACGGTGTCGATTGAGGTTGTGGGTGGTGATTCATTTCAGTCTAAAGGGGTAGTGACTGAGCGTGGAAGAGAAATGGAGATTTACCCCGCTATTCGCTTCATGTGCGCTGGATAATTACTGGAATCTACCACAATGAAGCCAAAGCACAGTGTCTGTTGATCTCGCATTACAGGTAGAGTGGTGGTCTGTTTTCTACCATATGTTCTCTGATGTTGTTCCATGTGCTCTCAGTCCTCTGATCATTCCCAGCAACTCTATGATGGATGCATTCTTCCAGTAACCCCCTCGTGATTAAATTTCCAAAATTCAGGGCAACTACACATCTCAACTCTTGTTCCTCACTTCTTGTGTCTATGGAACCACCTTCCAGAGGATATTATGTCTCACTCTTACCTTCAGTAAGTATTGCACAGTGATCTCTTGTCATCCCTAATTCTGACTCGGGAAGTTTATTACATCCATCAACCTTTCCTAACTCAACCATTTTACTTGTTAGTTTAAGTGTTTCCTCACATCCTCTCTCTTCTGTTTTCCTGTTTGTTCATTATCTTTGTTTGTCCCATTGTCCTCTGTACCTTGCCTCGTCCATGAGTTTAGTGAATACAAGTGATCGTGACAAAGCAAAATTGCGGAGTGTGATAAGCGAAAAACTTTGTGCTCAGTTTGTCATTATATCAGGTCGAGATGGAGAGGACCATGGGGCCACAGAAGACACCCTTAATGTGATGTAGTTCCTCTGATTCCCCACCAACTAAATCATTGCCCCCCAAAAGGTAAACCAGCGTTAAGCAGCAGCAGATGCCCATTCACAGCAAAACCGACAGAACAGATAAGGGCCATGTTTAACCAAATGAGAGTTGAAATGAGAGCTGAGCAGGCAAAGGTGAAGGCTGTCAGGCTGAGCTGGCCAATCAGGCCAGGGCTGGAGGGCATGACATGAACAGAGCCACTACAGGTAATACAGGGGACCCATAGAGACAGAGAAAGCGAGTCAGAGCCGGATGGGAGACAGAGTTAGCAACAACATTTTGTGTAGAGCTGCAACGATAAACAGAAATATTTTAAATGAATATGGGGGTAGTGCATGAGGAAATAAAGTGTTTGGGAAGGGGGAGGATTGAGGCACTTGTGGTGGAAAATGCGTGCAGGGCACACGCGACTCCAAAGGTGAGTGCATCCATGCAGCAGGAGCTGGCTGAGTGGTTTGGTCGATTGCTTTGCGACTCTCCACCGGGAGGTGTTTGTGCATGTGCGTTTGGTTGCCTGTGTGCGGTGCAGTATGGAGCCCACAGGTGAATCACTTTTGCCCGAATCTGGTGCCTTGACACATGGCACAGGGTGACATGGCCAATTCCGAACTGCTGGTGTGCGAAGCGTGCACCTCAGTTCCTGCTAAGCGGTTGTGGTCTTAAAAGAAAGGGGATCATGGTCTGTAAAGATTCACGATGGAGTTATCTAGATGGCGGTGAGTATAACACTCATTCCTGTTAAAAATAGTCTGACCCTGGTGTATCCTTCTTCAATCACCTCAAATGGCTTCGTAGTTGATTCTGCTCAATACAAGGCAGAATGTCTTCCCTCTGTTTCCTGCAACATCTTCTGTACCCAACTAATCGTTCTCTCTTCCCAGGATACCTTATCAATCCCACTGCATTATTTACCTGGAGACCTGTTTTAACCCATAGCTGAGCGATAGGTTTTCTTTAGCCAGTCCTTGCTTCTCTCCTCTATGGAGCTTCCAGTGACCCCCTCCTGGTTAAACTTGGCTTAGTGATGGTGATGCGCCAGATGATATCAGCGGCCACATTCTCAAATCTTGCTCTGCTCCTCTCACTTATCCTCTCTGTGTTCTCTTCAGCCTGTTGTTCAGATTAGGCCATTTTCCATTTGCACAGAAGACAATGCTAATATAACTGTGTTGCAAAGGAATGATGCAAAAACATATAAACTCAAGTGCAGGTCAGTTAGCTTATTTTGAATTATAAGCAAAGTCATTTAATCCATCTTTACACATGACATCATCTCTTTCCTCTTTACAAGTGGCCTGATCTGTTGACATCAGTTTGGATTCTGCCCTGACCACACAATTTTTGATATGCTGCTGCTATTCTTTCAGAAATGCAGACGTTGGCCCTGAATTTCAAGCCAGAGATCCATGCTGTGTCGATATACATATCTCGGACTTTTAAACAGCTGGCACACCAGCTGGCACACCTCTTTGCTTCCCAAGCTTTCTGCCTATGGCATTGAAGTTCACATTATTTCATGGTTTGATGATTTCCTCAACTCAGTTATTGTGTGGATCTTAATGGAATCCTCTCATCTCTCTCAGTGGAGGCTGTTGTGCCCTAAGTCATCACCTTGGGACTAGTCTTGTTCCTCATACACTTAAAATACCTCTCTGACACTCGGGAAAACCCTCTTTTCGTCTTTGCAGACGACTCCACATAAGCTGTCGGATAATGCTTCTCGCCAGCAGGTACATCATCAGCATTTGCTACCTTCTACAATGACATGGATAGAATCAGATGTCGGTCTGACACTTGGATCATGTCGATCAATCCATGTACATCTCATTCTCACTATCTCACTTGAAGGTCATAAAAAAGCATTTTTTTTTTTGTATACAAGATCGAGCCTCGTGTAAGAGCTAACATTAATGCCCCAAAAAAAAAAAAACGGACACATAAGACTAAATAAAGGGAGCGGGAGACAATATGGGGAGAGAGGGAGAAGCACACAAGTACAACATTTGAGAGCAGGGACATCGGGAGATCTGTGGGAGGGAGAGGGCTTGGGGGGAGGAGGCGTGGTAAGGCTAGGGGGGGTGAGGGGGGGAGAGTTATAAAACACATGGACACTGCTAGGACTTCCAGGAAAGAAGTCAGTATTTCATAAAAGTGGATCTGGGGTGAATTAACAGGGGTAGAAAAGATCAAGGTTTTGGATGGGGGAAGATAAGAGATGGTGGTGAACAGCTGGTCTATAAGGTCAGTCTGTAAGGTCTATAAGGCTATAAGGCTGGTCTATAAGTCAAACTATAAGGTCAGTTTTTCAAAACTGCTGGCCTCACCTTGAGCTGCAACATCTCCTGCGCAGACCATGTGTCAAAGCTGGCCTCCAAAGTCTGCTACAGACCAGGCTTCCTCTGTTTTGCCAAGTCCTTCCTTCATCAATCTAAACTTCACATGGCCAACAAAACCTTTATCTGCAGCTCAGTGGATTAGTGTTCTCACTTTTGGATTGGTGCTCCTGCTTTCACTTTTGGATGCTGTCAAGTAGAAGTCTTGTTTGCCATGGCGTCACAGAAAATGTCAGGCTGGATGAGGGTTGGGTGTGAAATGTATTGAGTGGTGGTGATCCCTCGTGCTTCCAAGTTGTATTCAGGGTCCCAGTGCTGAAAGCTATGTTTCATCACCATCTGCCAGACAAATTATAAAGTTGGCTCGATTATGCATTGAGCAGTTTTATAAGTTTGTGGCATGCTTTATTCCAGCTGCTGTTATCAATGACGCTTACTGACGATTTGAGGGATTCATTTTGCTGAGACTACTGTATGTCCAAGTGTTTGTAGATGATGATGAAAATACTGACTTGAGAAATTCTAAATTCAGAGGATATTTTGGTGAACTTCCTCTTCTATTCTTCTGTATCAAATGTCTCAAAGTGGTCGACAGTTTGTCTGTTAGTAGCATCCGCCAATCATCTTGGCCCTGGGGTCATCTTCAAGGGACTCAGACCCACACTTAAAATCAGCCGATTTCAATTGTTGTTGTTTTATAGCCCCAGACCAAGTCCGCAGCACATAGACAGCCGGTCGATCTCCCAGGAGCGACCCAGAGATCCTCCACATCCAGGATGATGTACCCTGCCTTCAATAAATCAGGGCCGTGGCAAAGTTAGAGAGCAAGAGAGAGAGACAAGAGAAGAGACAGAGAGAAGAGGGAAAGGGCTGGTCCATGACGACCGATTTACATTCTGACCATGACCGCACTGCCCTGACAAATCCGGGCAGCAGGGAAGAATGGGGAAGATTTTTTTTGGGGGGGGGGGGTACAACCACCACGAAGTGGCATCCCCTATAGTTGCCCAATTTCAATTGTAGAATACTAGTGAGGTACCCGTGCTACACATGGGTGGGAGGCTAGAAGCAAACAGACTGCAGAAATGGCAAATGCTAAAGCATGAAACCAATAAATTCCACGCTCCTGTAGCACCTTCAGTCGCACATCAGACATGGACAGCAAGTTCGTGATGGACTTCCATGAAAAACGTACCCGTTGGCAAACAAACGGCTACGTTTGTTCCATACCCAGTCAATGGCGAATCTGCATATGGCGATCCACGAATTCACGTTTAGAACGTAGAAACCATCACGGCATTTCGTCATTCACTTGAACTCGATATCTCTTTTTTCATTCCAAACAGCATAACTCCAATCACAAATGAAATAACATTAATATAAAAAATAAACTTTTAACAACATTCGTGACGTAAACAAATATTTAAATCCTGATGTGAAGTTCTGTACGGTTGGGTGAATACAATTACGAATTCATAATCGTACTTGTATTCACTCAATTCCAATCATCAATTGATACTTTAACAAAATGATTAACACGATTAACGTTTAACGATTTAACATTACGATTGAATGACGCTTGTATTTGGATATTATCAAACCCGCATTGCCTTCATCTGTCCACTTCCGCATTTGTGGCAGGTTCATAATTGTCATCAAAATCTAAACAGTATTTGTAGAATTTCAATAAAAGCCACATCACTGTTCATATCGGTAAATATTCCATCGTGTTTGGAAAAACTGGAAAATTGGAAGACTTGGAAAAATTGGAAAAACAATACAGCCTATTTTACTCCCAGGGGTCCCAGGAATACCCACCCAAAATATCGGTTGAGCCGTTTTTGCGGTACCTGGGAACGGACAGACGGACATTTGGTGAATTATAGTAAGATGATGGTGCACCTTTCCCATACGGTCGCCATGCATTCATTGATTTCTTCAATATAGACTCCTTAATTCTGAATTTAATTGAGATACGCAACTGATTGAATTCGCAAACTTTTTGATTATACTTTTAATAAACAAAATGTCAGATTTTAATTAAAATAATACCCTATAAAATAGCCTGCATGCAAGTTTATGAGCAAGAATCTGTGATTCAAGGATGCTGATTTAATAATCCGTTCCTATAACATTTTGAGCACCCCTAATCTATAAATAGCAGCCCAGAAACAGATGTCTTCGATGAGACGCTAATTACTGATAACTTTGAAGGTCAAAAGAATCTTAAGTTTCTTACTCACTTTATAATTTCTGCCATATTCAAAGGTCAAATTTCAAATTCCATTCACTTGATCTTTTCTTTCATCTCTTATTCAATCTTCATCTCAATTCAAGCAGTGGCTGTCCATCATTACCCTATTTTATCGTAAGGCTCCCGATTACACTTAAAATATATGATAAGCCATAGCTATAACTTCAACCTTAATCCTGCTGTTTGTCATGTGCATAAACCTTTCTGTGCCAGATTCATGATCCCAATTCCATTCCCAAAAGCTAAAAGTCACGATCCAAGGCAGTCGTCTCTAATTCACACAACAATCCTGTGTTACCACCTGGAACCATGAATGTCCAAATGGACAACTTATGCTAGATTTTGCCACATCAAACCAAAGCAGGCAATGATCCGAGGCTTTAATTGTGCTGCATCTAATTTCCAAAATGAAATAGATTGCTCATGAGTCAAAGTAAATAGCTTAGAAAACTAAGTTTTTTAAATGAGCAACTTATCCATTGCATGATGGTAGAACAATCGAAAATATCAATCGTTTTACTTGAATAACAAAGATATAAGGAGGCAGTAGACAAAATTACTCAGGACTTACATCACTCCTCCTTAATCATAGATGGATCGAAATCCAGCAATTCCATTCTACCACAGAAGAACCATCCCTGCTGGCATTGCAGGAGTTTAAAGGGAATAAGGTCTTCATCCCAGAGGCGTATTAAGATTTTGGGGCGAGGGTGGGGGGGGTGTGGAGGGGGGGGGGGGAGGGGGAGATTTGTATCATAATCGTATCCTTAATTGCATCATGAGTAAGATTTGTATCATGATTGTAATCATGATTGTATCACGAGTAAGATTTGTATCATGATTGTATCCTTAATTGTATCACAAGTAAGAATTGTATCATGATTGTATCTCTCATTGTATCACAAGTAAGATTTGTATCGTGATTGTATTCTTAATTGTATCACGAGTATGATTTGTATCATGATTGTAATCATGATTGTATCACGAGTAAGATTTGTATCATGATTGTATCCTTAATTGTATCACAAGTAAGAATTGTATCATGATTGTATCTCTCATTGTATCACAAGTAAGATTTGTATCGTGATTGTATTCTTAATTGTATCACGAGTATGATTTGTATCATGATTGCATTCTTAATTGCATCACGAGTATGATTTGTATCATGGTTGTATCTCTCATTGTATCGCAAGTAAGATTTGTATCGTGATTGTATTCTTAATTGTATCACGAGTATGATTTGTATCATGATTGCATTCTTAATTGCATCACGAGTATGATTTGTATCATGATTGTATCTCTCATTGTATCACAATTAAGATTTGTATAATGTTTGTATTCGTAATTGTATCACGAGTATGATTTGTATCATGATTGTATTCTTAATTGTATCAAGAGTATGATTTGTATCATGATTGTATTCTTAATTGTATCACGAGTATGATTTGTATCATGATTGTATTCTTAATTGTATCACGAGTTAGATTTGTATCATGATTGTATTCTTAATTGTATCACGAGTACGATTTGTATCATGATTCCATTCTTAATTGTATCACGAGTTAGATTTGTATCATGATTGTATCTCTCATTGTATCACAAGTAAGATTTGTATCGTGATTCTATTCTTAATTGTATCACGAGTAAGATTTGTATCATGATTGTATTCTTAATTGTATCATGAGTAAGATTTGTATCATGATTGTATCTCTCATTGTATCACGAGTAAGATTTGTATCATGATTGTATCTCTCATTGTATCACGAGTAAGATTTGTATCATGATTGTATCTCTCATTGTATCACAAGTAAGAATTATTGTATCATGATTGTATCTCTCATTGTATCACAAGTAAGATTTGTGTCATGATTGTATTCTTAATTCTATCACGAGTACGATTTGTATCATGATTGCATTCTTAATTGTATCACGAGTACGATTTGTATCATGATTGTATCTCTCATTGTTTCACAATTAAGATTTGTATCATGATTGTATTCTTAATTGTATCATGAGTACGATTTGTATCATGATTGCATTCTTAATTGTATCACCAGTACGATTTGTATCATGATTGTATCTCTCATTGTATCACAATTAAGATTTGTATCATGATTGTATTCTTAATTGTATCACGAGTAAGATTTGTATCATGATTGTATCCCTCATTGTATCACAAGTAAGAATTGTATCATGATTGTATCTCTCATTGTATCACGAGTACGATTTGTATCATGATTGTATCCTTAATTGTATCATGAGTAAGATTTGTATCATGATTGTATCCCTCATTGTATCACAAGTAAGATTTGTATCATGATTGTATCACGAGTACGATTTGTATCATGATTGTATCTCTCATTTTATCACGAGTAAGATTTGTATCATGATTGTATCCTTAATTGTATCACGAGCATGATTTGTATCATGATTGTATCTCTCATTGTATCACAATTAAGATTTGGATCATGATTGTATCCCTCATTGTATCACAAGTAAGATTTGTATCATGATTGTATCCTTAATTGTATCACGAGCATGATTTGTATCATGATTGCATCTCTCATTGTATCACAAGTAAGAATTGTATCATGATTGTATCTCTCATTGTATCACGAGTAAGATTTGTATCATGATTGTATCCTTAATTGTATCATGAGTAAGATTTGTATCATGATTGTATCCCTCATTGTATCACAAGTAAGATTTGTATCATGATTGTATCCTTAATTGTATCACGAGTACGATTTGTATCATGATTGTATCTCTCATTTTATCACGAGTAAGATTTGTATCATGATTGTATCCTTAATTGTATCACGAGCATGATTTGTATCATGATTGTATCTCTCATTGTATCACAATTAAGATTTGGATCATGATTGTATCCCTCATTGTATCACAAGTAAGATTTGTATCATGATTGTATCCTTAATTGTATCACGAGCATGATTTGTATCATGATTGCATCTCTCATTGTATCACAATTAAGATTTGTATCATGATTGTATCCTTAATTATATCACAAGCAATATTTTATCGTGGTCGTGTATTTTATTGTATCAGGAGTAAATTTATAAACATGATTTTATCCTTAAATATATCACAAGTAAGATTTGTATCATGTTTGTATTCTTAATTGTATCACAAGATCTTGTATCATATATCATGTATCATATATCATGTATCATGTATGTTGTATCATTGTGTCATGTATCACAAGATCTGTATCACAAGATCATGATTGCATTCTTAAATGTATCACAAGTAAGAATTGTATCATGATTTTATTCTTAATTATATTCTTAATTGTATCACGAGTACGATTTGTATCATGATTGTATCCTTAATTGTATTACAAGTAAGAATTGTATCATGATTATATTCTTAATTGTATCAAGAGTATGATTTGTATCATGATTGTATCCTTAATTGTATCTCGAGTAATATTTGTATCATGATTGTATCCTTAATGAATATAATGAGTAAGATTTGTATCATGATTGTATCCTTAATTGTATCACGAGTAATATTTGTATCATGATTGTATCCTTAATTGTATCACGAGTAAGATTTGTATCATGTTTGTATCCTCAATTGTATCATGAGTAATATTTGTATCATGATTGTATCCTTTAATTGTATCACGAGTAAGATTTGTATCATGTTTGTATCCTCAATTGTATCATGAGTAAGATTTGTATCATGATTGTATCCTTAATGATATAATGATTAAGATTTGTATCATGATTGTATCCTTAATTGTATCACGAGTAATATTTGTATCATGATTGTATCCTTAATTGTATCACGAGTAAGATTTGTATCATGTTTGTATCCTCAATTGTATCACGAGTAAGATTTGTATCATGTTTGTATCCTCAATTGTATCATGAGTAAGATTTGTATCATGATTGTATCCTTAATTGTATCACGAGTAATATTTGTATCATGATTGTATCCTTAATTGTATCACGAGTAAGATTTGTATCATGTTTGTATCCTCAATTGTATCATGAGTAAGATTTGTATCATGATTGTATCCTCAATTGTATCATGAGTAAGATTTGTATCATGATTGTATCCTTAATTGTATCACAAGTAATATTTGTATCATGATTGTATCCTTAATTGTATCACAAGTAATATTTGTATCATGATTGTATCTCTCATTGTATCACGAGTAATATTTGTATCATGATTGTATCAATTGTATCACGAGTAAGATTTGTATCATGATTGTATTCTTAATTGTATCATGATTAAGGTTTGTATCATGATTGTATCCTTAATTGTATCACGAGTAAGATTTGTATCATGATTGTATCCTTAATTGTATAACGAGTAATATTTGTATCATGATTGTATCCTTAATTGTATCATGATTAAGGTTTGTATCATGATTGTATCCTTAATTGTATCACGAGTAAGATTTGTATCATGATTGTATCCTTAATTGTATCACGAGTAATATTTGTATCATGATTGTATCCTTAATTGTATCACGAGTAATATTTGCATCATGTTTGTATCGTCAATTGTATCATGCGTAAGATTTGTATCATGATTGTATCCTTAATTGTATCACGAGTAATATTTGTATCATGATTGTATCGTCAGTTGTATCATGAGTAAGATTTGTATCATGATTGTATCCTTAATGATATAATGAGTAAGATTTGTATCATGATTGTATCCTTAATTGTATCAGGAGTAATATTTGTATCATGATTGTATCCTTAATTGTATCACGAGTAAGATTTGTATCATGTTTGTATCCTCAATTGTATCACGAGTAAGATTTGTATCATGTTTGTATCCTCAATTGTATCATGAGTAAGATTTGTATCATGATTGTATCCTTAATTGTATCACGAGTAATATTTGTATCATGATTGTATCCTTAATTGTATCACGAGTAAGATTTGTATCATGTTTGTATCCTCAATTGTATCATGAGTAAGATTTGTATCATGATTGTATCCTCAATTGTATCATGAGTAAGATTTGTATCATGATTGTATCCTTAATTGTATCACAAGCAATATTTGTATCATGATTGTATCCTTAATTGTATCACAAGTAATATTTGTATCATGATTGTATCTCTCATTGTATCACGAGTAATATTTGTATCATGATTGTATCATCAATTGTATCACGAGTAAGATTTGTATCATGATTGTATTCTTAATTGTATCATGATTAAGGTTTGTATCATGATTGTATCCTTAATTGTATCACGAGTAAGATTTGTATCATGATTGTATCCTTAATTGTATCACGAGTAATATTTGTATCATGATTGTATCCTTAATTGTATCATGATTAAGGTTTGTATCATGATTGTATCCTTAATTGTATCACGAGTAATATTTGCATCATGATTGTATCCTTAATTGTATCACGAGTAATATTTGTATCATGATTGTATCGTCAATTGTATCATGAGTAAGATTTGTATCATGATTGTATCCTTAATTGTATCACAAGTAATATTTGTATCATGATTGTATCTCTCATTGTATCACGAGTAATATTTGTATCATGATTGTATCCTTAATTGTATCACAAGTAATATTTGTATTGTGATTGTATCCTTCATTGTATAATGAGTAAGATTTGTATCATGATTGTATCCTTAATTGTATCATGAGTACGATTTGTATCATGATTGTATCCTTAATTGTATCATGAGTACGATTTGTATCATGATTGTATCCTTAATTGTATAATGAGTAAGATTTGTATCATGATTGTATCCTTAATTGTATAATGAGTAAGATTTGTATCATGATTGTATTCTTAATTGTATCATGAGTACGATTTGTATCATGATTGTATCCTTAATTGTATCATGAGTACGATTTGTATCATGATTGTATCCTTAATTGTATAATGAGTAAGATTTGTATCATGATTGTATCCTTAATTGTATCATGAGTAAGATTTGTATCATGATTGTATCCTTAATTGTATAATGAGTAAGATTTGTATCATGATTGTATCCTTAATTGTATAATGAGTAATATTTGTATCATGATTGTATCCGTAATTGTATCATGAGTAAGATTTGTATCATGTTTGTATCCTTAATTGTATAATGAGTAAGATTTGTATCATGATTGTATCCTTAATTGTATAATGAGTAATATTTGTATCATGATTGTATCCGTAATTGTATCATGAGTAAGATTTGTATCATGATTGTATCCTTAATTGTATCATGAGTACGATTTGTATCATGATTGTATCCTTAATTGTATCACGAGTATGATTTGTATCATGATTGTATCCTTAATTGTATAATGAGTAAGATTTGTATCATGATTGTATCCTTAATTGTATAATGAGTAATATTTGTATCATGATTGTATCCGTAATTGTATCATGAGTAAGATTTGTATCATGATTGTATCCTTAATTGTATCATGAGTAAGATTTGTATCATGATTGTATCCGTAATTGTATCATGAGTAAGATTTGTATCATGATTGTATCCTTAATTGTATCATGAGTAAGATTTGTATCATGATTATATCCTTAATTGTATCATGATTAAGATTTGTATCATGATATTATCCTCAATTTAAAAAATCCAGAGGAATTCCCATGTTTTATTGCCCTTTTCCCCCCTTGGAAAACAATATCCCATGTTAATGTGTTCCATTACCATCAGCTTGCTATGCTTGCCAAGCCAGTTGTTCCTTTTCAACCGTTTTGCTGGAGTGCTTGCTTGAGTGCTTAAGCCACTTGGCAAGCGTTCTACAACCTGATTGTTAATGGAACACACCACAGCACTTGCAAGGGTGTCTCCAGTTATCAAGTTTTTTTTTTTGTATATATACAGTGCATTCAGAAAGTATTCAGACCCCTTCACTTTTTTCACATTTTGTTATGTTGCAGCCTTATGCTGAAATTGTTTAAATTCATTTTTTCCCTCATCAATCTACACTCAATACCCCATAATGACAGAGAAAACAGGATTTTAGAAAGTTTTGCAAATTTATTAAAAAGAAAAAACTGAAATATCACATTTACATAAGTATTCAGACCCTTTGCTATGACACTTGAAATTTAGCTCAGGTGCCACGCATTTCTCTTGATCATCTTTGAGATGTTTCTACACCTTGATTTGAGTCCACCTGTGGTAAATTCAATTGATTGGACATGATTTTCGAAAGGCACACACCTGTCTATATAAGATCTCACAGCTGACAATGCATAGCAGGGCAAAAACCAAGCCATGATGTCGAAGGAACTGCATGCGGAGCTCAGAGACAGGATTGTGTCGAGGCACAGATTTGGGGAAGCCTACAAAAAAATTCTGCTGCATTGAAGGTTCCCAAGAGCACAGTGGCCTCCATAATTCTTAAATGGAAGAAGTTTGGAACAACCAGGACTTCCTAGAGCTGGCCGCCCGGCCAAACTGAGCAATCGGCGGAGAAAGGCCTTGGTAAGAGGGGTGACCAAGAACCCGATGGTCACTCTCGCTGAGCTCCAGAGATCCTGTGTGGAGATGGGAGAAACTTGTGTGGAGATGTGTGGAGATGATCCTCTCCACACAGGAGAGATCCTGTGTGGAGATGGGAGAAACTTCCAGAAGGACAACCATCACTGCAACACTCCACCGATCTGGGATTTATGGCAGAGTGGCCAGAGGGAAGCCTCTCCTCAGTGAAAGATACATGAAAGCCCACTTGGAGTTTGCAAAAAAGCACCTAAAGGACTCTCAGACTGTGAGAAACAAGATTCTGTGGGTCTGAATACAACAAAATGTGAAAAAAGTGAAGGGGTCTGAATACTTTCTGAATGCACTGTATATAGACGAGACTCATGGAAGAAGTAAAAGTTTATTGTAGAGCACTCGCCATGTGGCGTAAGCACTCATGTAAGCACTCAAACGAAACTTATGATAACGACAGTAAGCTTATTGGTAATTGAACACACACCGTATGTTCTCGACAGACTGAGGACCCTTTTCTGGTTATGCTGCTTGTGTAAATATACAAGTTAATTTTGGGTGATTTTTAACCCTTTTCGCCTTTTGTTGAGCTATGTTTCGCTTTTCAGTAACTTTTGGGGTAGTTTAGTGTCATCTTTGGGACAGGTGCTTCGATTTAAAAAAAACATTAACATTTCGCCACGTGCACCAGTTAGTCCATTTACTAATGAGGGGTTGTTGTATGACCATACAATAAATTTAGTGTGGATTTGCTAAACAATATCGAAATGTATAACATTAGAAATTATGCAATCTTTATTGTCATTATTGTTGCATTTGTATACATTAAACAGTCATTATTCCACTTATCCTGCTTTCTCGACTAATATAAACTTAACCCGCTATTTTAAAAAAATAGTCCTGTCTAGTTAAACATCAGAGGAAAACATTTTTGATCGATTCATCATGTGACGATGCTTTCTTTACTTGAGATGGAGCATTCCCTTTGCTCTGCGTTAAGCACCACTCACAAGATGACATATTTTGGCAGCAAAGTGAGACCCACCCTCGGTCTCATCTCAAAGGATTGAGAAACATGATCAGTGATTTCTCCTCTCTCGTTATCTCGGGGCCTCATGCAATTGCGTGCGTCGCTTGACTCATACCACCTCTGCTCGGGACCCTGGGCACGAGCCCTGCGTGCCCGTGCATTAATCCGCTTCTGCAGTTCGACCATCTTGTCAGTGCACCTGGGAATTGTTACTTAATTCTGCATAACACCAAGCAACAGTTAAACTCGTATATATTTAATATATCTAGAGATTCAAGTGAAGGGATTGATATCTTGATACCAAGTACAATAACAAACATCAAATAATTATCAAAGGATGACGACATTTGAACATTCTCACATATTTCATTCGTATGCCTTCCTTATGGCCCATATTGGGCACTCCCAAGTCTGCTAGAACTAAGTTGTTGATTATGAAGTTGCCAAAGTACCTTTTGATAACTTTTGCCTATTTTGTCATGTTGGTAGCTTGACTAAGTTCAACATTTCTGATTTAGTCTGCTGAATGTACTGCATCAACAGGATAGCCATGCTCCTGTTAATGATGCAACCATCAAGCAAGTGCCTCATGATATATGGCCTTAAATTGAGTTAGCACCTGTTTAGTCTAATTTGCATTTGAACTGATATGGCATGATGCTGAGATCCCACAATCAAATAACGGTACTATATCCTTTTGTCCATTGTCTCCAATTGTGCTTGAATTAATTCATGTCAAAGTGCATTCACATCATATTCCTTTGTACTGCATTTGATTTATGTCCAAGCTCCTCTACAGAGGAATGCAGACAAAGAGAGAAAACTAGAACAATGCGACTGTGTCGCCAATATGCCTCCGCATAGTCCCACAACGTGTAGATGCTATCACTCTGCATATGTGTGGGTAGTGGATCACGTTTGCGAAGTTTTGTGTTGATCGGATAAGGTTCGTTTCTCTATCCAAGGTGGCTGCCAAACCACGTGACCTATGACATCATCATTTTCAAAGTGTATGCAACAGTGCTGTTAGATGATATTTCTAAAATTTCACATCGATAGGGTGAGCGGTTTCAGAGATATAATTATTTAATATTTTCTTTCAATCCAATATGGCTGCCAAAGCATGTGACCTATGATGTCATAAATGTAATATTTCAATACAAATGGATTTCAGATTTTTAGGATAAGGAATTCGATTAAAACATTTTTGGCTGGTTTACCACTTCACCTATGATGTCATCATTATCAAGCTTTTGTTCACCATTGGGAGTACTTGACAATCTGCCAAGTTTCAAATTTTTCCATTCAGCGGTTTCCGAAAAATAAAATTTTATTTATTTGCTTTCAATCCAAGATGGCTGCCATACTATGTGAGCTATGACGTCACAATTATCAAAAAAACATTCTGCACGGGTGTCACTCCTACCCTGAAAGTTTCGTCTCAATCAGACATGTGGTTGCTGAGAAAAACGAGGTTTACCCTGTACTGACGGACAGACAGACGTACGGACGGAAGGACGGAAGGACGGACGGACGGACAACCTGAAAACATAATGCCTCCGACTTTGTCGGCGGAGGCATAAAAAAAAAGGCTAAAACACAGAAAGAGGTTTGCAAGGCAGAATATTAAAAGTTTATCTTTGAGGCACATCTTCTGTTCCTTCGGTTTCATTTACAGGACCTAATGAGTTCAATTCAGATAATTTACCAACTAACCTGTATCCTTTGTGATACAACACACTATAAAGATTATCAAGGTGCGAAGTGACATCAGGGAAGGAGAAAGACAAATGACATGATAGTTGATTTGAGATTAGCTTGGTTTGCACAATCTCTGAATGCAAATCTGTAATGCAGCTGCTTTCATTTCAGTTACAACACTGGCATTCTCACCAAGACACTTGCACCATAATCTTGCAAATCTTTAGAAGGTTGCCTGTCTCACTAGACTCATTTACAATCACAGTTATATAATAAAGTAGGCCTCTGGCCGAGAGGATGGTGAAACATGTGGTGCACCTTGGTGTTGTCTACGTATTTTTTCCCGCAAATAACCTATCCCCTGGTACACCTGGGGGAAAAAGTGCTCTCGGAATTTTCAGGCATGTTTATATAACCTGCACATAAAGGGTACATTGTCTGCGACGGCCGGGTACAGGCCACACGCCCGAACGCCATCCATTTTCAAGGCCAGTTGATTTGGCAGGTGAGTCATTGCACACTCCTTAGCGGATTCCATGGCTTCCAATACTTATGCTTACCTAACATGGAGGGACTGAACATGAAAAGGTGCTATTGTTCTACAATGGTAAAACATATATGCAAAGAAATACCAGGAAATAAAAGCTGAGCTTCTGTACTCTTGCCTCATTTGCATCCTTTGATTTGAAAATCCAAATTTCTTGAGTACACAGTAATAATAACAAATTTGACTTCACTGTTCCAATACTTCTGGTGGTCACAGTGTGCGTCACTTCAACGTCACGTCACTGTACGTCACAGAGCTGCTGCATTTTGTCCCCAAGTGTTCTCAGCAGGAACAGAGTTCACAGCAGCCATTCCATCAACTAACCAGTTTTCCCCCCTTTTGTGGTTTATCTCCAACAGAAACAGACTCTTTCTTCCATCAGATAAGCTCCTCAATGCTGCTTTTGATTATTGCCTCAAATCTTTATTTGGTGTTGCTAGCGCCAGCGGGACAGAAGCCAGGAGGGGGATAAGAATGAGTCTCTTCTGGAGATGGTGCTTTGCCAAACAGTAAACCAAAGGCTGTCTGTCTTCTTTTAGGATCTTTACGGTCTTCGGGTCTTTATTGGCCTTCTCCATTGCCGTCTTGATCTTAGGCTTTGTAATTTTTTCAAATAAATTGACCCGTTCCTCCACAGTTGCCTTCAGTCTGGTGTCAACAAATGGCTTGTATTTCTGGTCCCCAACATCTGATGATGATATCGGTCCTTTTATAACAGTCAATTTCCACACCGGTTTTAGGGTGATGAGTGGGACCAACGAGCAAAGGGTTGAAATATTTTGAAGCTGAACAACGAGGTTTTGAACCATCTGTTCATGCTGTTCCGGGGAACTATGGTGGTTTCTGTGCAGACAGAAGATGTCAGGATATGCAGTCTCTCCTTCACTGTAGATCTGGTCTTAGCTATGCACGTGCCAGTTGTGCTCTCAGTGGTTGTGTAGCCACCTTGCTTTGGACCCCCTCTGGCATTTACTTATTGGTTTACTAGCAGGAGTAACCGGCGTTGCCGAGGGTGGGGGGAGGCAGGAGAGGGAGGGTGAGGAAGGGAGTGGAAGGGGGAGGGGAAAGAGAGGTGAGGGGAGAGGGAGGGGAAAGGTATACTACATATACATAATTTAGGGGAAGAGGGTTGCTTTGACAGGCCCCTCCGTTTTGGGGAAGGGGAGGGAAGGGAAGGAGGAAAAAAATTCGGGTGCAAAGAGTGCTTTAACCTCAGTGTTGCGAAGGTAAAAAAGGAAATTGTAATACCCAATGCCCTCATCACCAGGTGGCACTACACGGGACACATTTACATAGAGAATTTCCAGCCCCCCAGACCCCCGCATGAGGCCGCGGCCACATACCCTATGTTACCCCCAGACAAAGTTGTATTTGTAATAGTACCCCGAGTAAAGAATATAAGCGTTTATAGCTGGAGTACACAGCGTTGCTCAAGCGAAAAGGAAACATTAACATATTTGAAATGAGGAAAAACATAATGGAAAATCAATTACAACCAAATCAGAATCCATCACAAATGTGAAATCATCATTTTACCTTTTTGTTGAACATGTGCTGCTGAATGTGCCGTTGATCACGTTTCTGAGTTAAGTATGAGGACGTTCAGGAAGAAGAACAAGCCTTACCACCAACTTCGACTTCTGGAATTGTTTGATTAATTATTTGTGTTCAAATGTCTGGTGATTGTTTTGTACTTATTTATGCGAATGTGTACTTGTATATAACTGTCATTAATCAAAAAGGCTTAGGCATGAAATCAAATATATATATATATAATTTTTTTGCCTAAAACATTACCAATAAGTCACTGATGAACCTCTAAAAGTTTGACAAAGATCCGTTCAGCCATCTCAGAGAAAAATGGCGACACACAGACAGACAGACCAACGGCTCTCTTATATAGTACATTTTTACCTCTGCCACCAAAGGTGGATGGAGGTTATGTTTTCACCCCTGTCTGTTTTTTGTTTGCTTGTTTGTGAACAAAATATCTCAAAAATTTGTGGATGGATTCGTACGAAATTTGCCAGAGATATAGCGTATGTCACAAGGACGAAACGATTAGATTTTGGTAAAGATCTGGACTCGGATCCGGCTACTTTATAAAGCCAAAAACGATACATAGCAGGATATCTCAAAAAGTTGTGGACAGATTTGGATAAAACTTGGTGGACCGGTTGGGTGTCTAACAAGGACAAATAGATTCGATTTTGGTGAAGATCTGAATATGTATTTGGATATGAGCATTATTTAATTTTTTTTATTAAATCTGATCCGGATCCAGCGCGCCCTCTGATCCGGATCCAGCTGGTATAATTGTTTAAGTGATTCTTCACCGTTGAGTGATATGGCCAACCAGGTGGAGGTACGCTCTCTACTGAGTGCCGTTGTAGTGGTCTCTGTGATGAAATCCCCATGAATTGTATAAAAGGAATCTCCAGCCAATGACCCACGAAACCCATTCTACCCAGACAACCATCTTTATATGGTTTATTGGCAGAATTATTCTCCAAATTACAGATCTTCTTTCTTCTTCTTCTTCTTTTCTGCCTCTCTTGGAAGCCTGTATGGATTCCCCTCTGTACCACAATGTCCTTCACTAGACTCAGGCACAGACACCACACTAGAATAATTAATTTTTTTGGACTGAGTATATTTTCGTTTGATTCGATTTCTTAATGTGATTTGACATCATTTGTGAACAAACATATCGTATTGTTGGATGGAGAGTCGTGGCCTTGTTAATTGGAATTCATGAGAAGGTGCCTCAGTGCACAAACTATTATCAACAGTTTGCCATCTGTCAGCAAGTTGCTGGAGAGATGTAAATCCTGGAGGAGTTACTTCTGAGAGGTCCTCTATGTCGTTGATATGCTCATTGCAAAGGAGGCATCTTATTCTTTCGTCTGTTCTGATGCTCAAAAAAAGATTGGCTACCAATAATGTTCAATATGAATAAATATAAGAAAGTAAGTCTAATCTATATGTTCACAAGTCAACTGAAACAGAGGGAAATAAAAGCTTTAATGCAGTAAAACAGAAAAAAAAATTCCCCCAAAAAATTCCTAGATCCGGAATAATATCCTGAGCTTCACCAAAAACTAATCAATTCTTCCTTATCCCAAGGGCAATCATCCCACCAACTTTCATCCAAATCCGTTCAGAACTTTTCCAGATATCTTGTTCACGAACATACGAACACACATACGCACACACACACACGGACGGACACGATCGAATGCATTACTCCCTGGCGGGAGTAATAAAGAACATTTACCGATTGAGCAGTGATTCTCTTTAACTGAATAATGCAAATGTTGTGAACCAAAACATGCATTCTTCTGTCACAAGGCACACTGCACAATGATTAATTTATCAGTCTCAAAATTATCCAGCATCCATAATTTGGATCTTGTTTGTGTTGCTTTCACAGAAAACCGATCCATCTGAAATTGAAACATGCACCTCTTCTCACTGTTATGTGAAAAACAGGGATTGGTGTCAAAGTGCTGCAATCTTGAGACCTGGATATTTATGTGACAGCTTACCATGTTAAGCTCATTTTGCAGAAATGTTGGAAGATCAACACATTTATCAAATCACATGAATGGATGTATGGACAAAGATCAATGATGATGTTTGAATTTGGCAGAAATTCCCTACCCCTTCCAAATCGACAGTGAATCAGGAAAAATCACCTTTGGCATAGATATGATTACTGTTCAAATATAAATATTATACATATAAAGCAATGTGTACAACCAAAAACACTCTCTTTATGTCACAAAATTATAATTTCTGAGACAAACAGTAGCTGCAAATAGCCAATTGAAGTGATTTTGGTGGCCATTTTTTATTTAATAGCCATCTTGGATTTTGGGACAAATCCAGGGTGACCCCAGGGCAAATTTTCATTGCCATATTCATAGGAAGAGGAAACCACTGAGAAAACCTTGGAAGGAAAAGCTGGTATCGTTTTTCCTTGACTGGGACCTAGAAGAGAACAGAATAGGATTGTAAATCTGAACACTTAAATCAACAGAAGAAGGGATCTATTTGTTTAAGGATACCTGCCCTTTGTGAGAAACTCCCATGTGTAATTATTGGGGAAGGTATATAAAATTAGTGAAATGTTTACATACAGTTATCCTTCTTTCACTATTGATATTTCAGAGACAGTAGAATTGTCCAAGGAAGAGGATAGATTATTATATATTGGTATTTACATCCACCCACAGAAGGTGGATGGAGGTTATGTTTTCACCCCAGTCTGTGTTTTTTGTTTGTTTGTTTGTTTGTGAACAGGATCTCAAAAGGTTGTCGATGGATTCAGCCAAAATTTGGTGGAGAGGTAATGTATGTGACAAAGACGAAATGTTTAGATTTTGGTGAAGATCCGAATCTGCGCAGTACATAAACACAACTACATGCACTATATATGGATAATCTGGTTCCCCAAAATTTTCAACTGTTTTTCTTCCCTTAAATGTATAAATCTTAAATATAATACTAGAATGGCACTCGCAGAGTACATAGTTTCACCTCACGAGTTCATTCTGAGCAAAAATACCATTGTTAACTGAACACGCTACTATTAATATGGCCCACTGTTATTATGGCCCATATACACGTATCAACCATGCATCTTATTACGTCACATAATTTATTGGCATGCATTATGAACATCATAAATTTAAACCTTGGGTCATATCGGATCATATGAATTTTCAGATTTTTTGGATATGGATTTTAATTCAACCAATTTGGTTGGAATACCACGTCTCTGATGACATCATCGTTACCACCTTATATACCCCATGATGGCATATGCCAAGTTTCAATTTTTTTCGTTGAGTAGTTTCGGAGGAAATTATGTCCAAACTTTTTCCTTTAATCCAATATGGTTGCCGTACCACGTGACCTATGACATCAGATTTAACAATTAAGCATTCTCCATGGAAGGTCCCTCCTTTGTTAAGTTTAACATTGATCGGACAAGCGGTTGTAGAGAAAAATATTTTTGGATCATGATTTCAATTCAACCAATTATGGCTGGAATACCACTTCACTGATGACATCATCATGATCACATGATATACCCCATGGGGAGTTGATGCCATATGCAAAGACGTTTCACATCGATCAGACAGGTGGTTGCAGAGAAAACATTTTTAAAGCGAAAATATATGGATGCGGACACACGGGGACACGGACACACACGCACACACACACACACACACACACACACACACACACACGTCGTGGGTTTAATAAGCACCTCGTCTCAACTCGGACAGTTTACAAGAGATTTATTAATAGATAAAGATATATGCATGGCAGACGTAGAGTTTAGGCCAATAACACCACTTCATAGCCAGCACCAACATCTCAGCCAGCACCAAGCCGTATTCGGCTTAATATACATTCCCCCAAGACAAAGGAACTCAAGGACACAGACTGCTGCCTCGAAGAGAAATTGTACAAAGTTGGCAAGTCAAAGCCTCATAGGAAAAGAATGAAAATCCACCACAGACACACACACAGGCAGACACAAGCACACAGGCAGACACACAGACGGGACATTGCAATAGTCTTGCATCCCCTTCGGGGCGAGAATAATACGGAAAAAGTATGTTCAAATAAGCAAAAGGCCACGTTTGACAGCACCTTAACTGTTTTCAAAAAAATGAGAGAAACTTATTTGTGAAATCCACCACAAATTATGCAAAATGTGTCTCGATTATAATCGAGCTACGTGAATTGCAACAATAAATATATGTGGGTAATACTCCTACTTGTGCTGCAGCAATTGACTGGAATATAACACATGCTGAGGTTTGTAAGTAATCAGCAAGTAAGAATTAAAGAATGAGTCATCACTGCTAATGTTAAGCCTGAAGTGGTTGGTGCCCATACTGCTTGATGACCTGGGTTTTTGGAAAGTGGTGGAAAGTGGGCTCTCCAATAAGAATGACCAATCACTGTAAAACAGCAGGCTCATTGTTTGAAGTTGTTCAGAAGAAATGGTGAAGGATAGTCTATTATAATGAATTGTGTGCTGAGATGAAATGTGTAATCAATTTGGCAATTCAGAAAGCAAGAAACATTTCTCCTTCCAGTAATGGTTTAATGTGAGTAACGTGGAGAGTATCGTTCGTGCTTTGGGGATGTCAGTGGGTCCTTGAACAAAGGATATTGTCGTGTCTCCAGGGTTAAGACCCCAAGAGGACGAATGGCCAAAACAAGCTTTAACTCCGAGGCGTATACCCAACCTGGCGGTAGTGACACGCGCGGGAAGGTTCAACGTCTTACCTGATCGGGAACACACGCAGGGGTTATCTGATCTCCACAGACACAGAGACGGGACAGCAAAATCCACAATACAAGGAAGGTAAAATTTGATAAATTATGATTTAATGAAAATAATTGCAAGTAACAATGAAAGGTGAGGTAAACTAAAACTCCTAAATGAGGGACTCTCCATTCAGACTCGTACACAAACAAGGGAAAAACGAAACTAAAATTAAAATCCCTTTTATAATCAGCCAAACTCAGCTTTGTGTCCCCAAATGGCTGGTGAAGCTGCTGGTCGTCGCCTCGAACCACCGCGCGGGAAACTCACGAAATGGCGCTGAATCACACCCACAGCCAGCCGCCGGCGTGAGACAAGCAGGCAGGATCCCTCTTTGTTTCGCTCGTGACCCCTTCCTTCTCTGCAGGGCACCACCGTCAACCAACACCTCCTCCTTCCATGTTGCAAAAAGTCCCAAAGCCCCGACACGTCTCCTCACCAGTGTCCAGGTTTGATAATCCCATCTCCAGGGGCTTGCGTGTGCCGATCGGCAAGTCTGCTGAGTGTTGGTTAGCCCTGGTGGCGTTGTGAACGAATGAGTCCATTTACAGTGCGATTGTTGTAGTTATTGTGGCGGCACTTTGTGATGCAATAACAACGAAGGGAAAAAATACAGGGCAATTACACACTGGGTTTAACCTTATAATAATAATAATAATAATTCATTTATTTTGTATAGCGCTTTTCCAGAAGCCCAAAGGCGCTTTGACAGAGTGGCAAACATAATGCATAACAATACATGAAAACATAATGCATCCATGATGCATAATGCAAACATAATGCATAACAATACATGAAAACAACAATTGCAAAAAGACAAGAATCAATAGGGAAATATTTAAAGCAAAAGGAGGGAGAAGGAGAAGAGATAGTCAGGGGTTAAATGCTGTGGGTTGAATGTTGAATGCAGTGTTGAACAGGTGGGTCTTTAGTGATGTTTTGAATGTGGTGAGTGAGGAGGAGTCTCTGATGGTGTGAGGTAGTGAGTTCCAGAGGGTGGGAGCAGCGATGGAGAAGGCCCTGTCCCCCCAGGATCTGAATTTGGTCCGGATGGAGGGGGTCAGGAGGTTGGTACCAGCAGAGCGGAGGTTGCGGGTGGGAGTGTGTCTGGAGAGGAGGTCAGCCAGGTAGGATGGGGCCAGGTTATGGAGGGCTTTGTATGTCAAGAGGAGGATTTTGTACTGGATTCTCTGGGGGATGGGGAGCCAGTGAAGCTTGTAAAGGACGGGGGTGATGTGGTCACGGGTCCGGGAATGGGTGAGTAGACGGGCAGCGGAGTTCTGAATGTATTGGAGTTTATTGGTGATTTTTGAGGGTGAACCATAGAGGAGGCTATTGCAGTAGTCCAGACGGGAGGTGATGAAGGCGTGGATGAGGGTTTCTGCAGCCGTGGAGGAGAGGGATGAGCGGAGACGGGCAATGTTTTTCAGGTGAAAGAAGGCTGACTTTGTGATCTGTTTAGTGTATTTGTCGAAGGAAAGGGTTTGGTCAAAGATGACGCCAAGATTCCGGATGTGAGGGGAGGTGGATACTGGGATACCGTCGATGTTGAGGGCAAAGTTATGGGTGGATTTTGTGAGCGTTTTTGGGCCAATGATGATTATTTCAGATTTATCACAGTTAAGCTTGAGGAAGTTGATTTGAAGCCAGGATTTTATTTCAGTGATGCAGTTTGTCAGGATAGAGTGGGTGTCGGTGGAGACGGACTTGGTGGAGATGAAAAGCTGGATGTCATCGGCGAAGCAGTGGAATTGGAGACCATGACGGCGGATTAAGTGACCGAGCGGGGACAGGTAAAGGATGAAGAGGAGGGGGCCAATAACTGAACCTTGGGGGACACCTTGGGGGAGGGGAGCAGTGTGGGGGATTTGCAGTTATTGATGGAGATGAACTGGCATCTGTCAGAGAGGTATGATTTAATCCAAGAGAGGGCAGTGCCGGTAACGTTAAAGGTGGATTCAAGTCGGGTGAGGAGGATAGTGTGATCGATGGTGTCAAAGGCAGCGCTGAGGTCGAGGAGGACGAGAATGTTGAGGTTGCCAGCGTCAGAGGAGAGGAGAAGGTCATTGGTGATTTTGAGGAGAGCAGTTTCAGTACTGTGGTTGGACCGGAATCCGGATTGGAATGTTTCATACAGGTTATTGGCAGAGAGATGATGTTTGAGTTGAGTGGCTACAGCGCGTTCCAAAACTTTTGACAGAAAGGGTAGGTTGGAGATGGGTCTGAAGTTGTTTAGGGTGTCAGGGTTTAGACCAGGTTTTTTTAGAATGGGGGTAACAGCAGCAATTTTGAGGGAAGGTGGGACGATGCCTGTAGACAGGGAGGAGTTTATTGTTGCAATGATAAGTGGAGAGAGAGCAGGGAGGGAGGCTTTGACAAAGCTGGAGGGGATGGGGTCAAGAGTGCAGGTGGCAGTTTTCATTCCTATGAGGAGTTCAAAGAGGTCAGTAGGGGAGATTGGGGAGAACCGAGACAGGGGATGGCAGGACAAGGGGGGGCAGGTGGTTGGAGGGGGAGCGGGTGCGGCGGTGGTCAAGCTGTTGAAGATGTTGTCTTTCAACCTTAAGCCCTACCTAATTAGCATAGCTTCACCCCTCGTATGGAGACACATATACTATCTTACCCGGACAGTCGGCCTAACTTAATTTACATTGAGGTGGGTTTTTCTTCTTCGCGACACTCAGGGCATTCTAAACATACAAGATTCTATCTTGACTAAGGTATTTCATCCCTACCCCAAAAACATCACAATATTAACAAAGTGGTGCGATGATGACCAGTGCAAAATGCCACGACCTTCTGCTAGCCAAGTTGATTAAAATCAGGATAAAGTGACTGACTTTGTCACTTTGTACCTGTGTTCCAGCGTTCCAGCAACACATCGAATCAAACAGTTTATAAATCCACTTTTAATGATGGTGGAGGAACGTGAGGGTGGGTGAGGAGAGAGTGAGGACTGCCAAAGGGACATCACCAAATTTTGTTGTTGTTTCTGGGGAGGGGTGAGGCTCTAGGATGAGGAAGGAACAAATACCAACAGCGTATTCCATTTTCAAAAAGATCCACTCACAGACATCACATTTACCACTCATGTTAACGATTGTCTATTGTTACCTCGGCAACCAACCAGACCTGTGAAAGCCCTTGTACCACTCTGTCCCGAATGCTTCATGTCGAAATCGAATTTAAACCTATCTAATATTTCTACTGCCACTACCTTTCCAGCGAGAACATTCCATGCATTAACTATCTCTGAGGGACAAACTCTTGCCTTACTACAGTCTTAACTCTCCTCCTATTTACTCTCATGGTGTGGTATTTGGTTCTGTTACTGTCCATTCTGCTAAACAATTATTCTTGATATATTTTGTCTATACCCTTTATTATCTTAAACATCTCCATCAGTTCCTTTGATAATTGCCTCCTTTGTATTGTATAAAGTCCTCTCTCCTTCAGCTGCTTCGCATAGCTTAGTTTGATAAGCCCAGAGTCAATCCAGTTGATCTACATTGAACCTCTCTTTGGCAGATATGCCCTTCCTCAGATATGGTGATCAGAACTGAACATAACATCCTAGACAAGGCCTCACTACAGTGTGTTTTCTGTAGAGTGTTAACACTAACACTTTTGATTTATAACTTCTCCCCCTACGAATACAGCCGTAAACTCTGTTAGCTCTTCCTATAGCTGCTTGGCACTGTGCTGTCTGCATACCCCACATCGATGACAACCCCCAGATCCTTCTCCAATGAGACACACTCCAAGATTTCCCCTTGCATCATGTGTACCCTATTATTATCATTCTGATTTCTGACCTATTCCCAAAACTTTACATTTCTTTATGGTAAACTTCATCTGCCAATCTTTTGCCCAATCTATGAAATTATCTTGACTTTTGTTATGGATTCGGCCCTTCCGTGGTTGTGGTTTTCATCCACTTCAAACATCTCTGGTTATGTATTATTATTATTATTATTTGGGTTTGAAGGAAACGGCGATTATGGTTATTGTTGTTTAAGGGAAATGGTTATTGTGGTTAAAAGGTTAAAAGCGCTCATGGAAAAAACGAGACAGGAAACAGGATCGAGCACCGGAAGACGACGATAGAGAAGAAGAAGAAGGCGTGAGGAAAAAGTAAAGGCGTGTCTTGAAGCTCCGTTGCGAGCTTGGTCAAGCGAACATCGCGAGTGAACTTTGAGTCCGTGAAAGGAGTCTCATGTGATTGGTGTTACCGCTGGAGTGTTGAACAAGCCTGCGTAGTGCGTAGTCAGGTACAGGCGTGAGGTTCTGGAGGATCCTCGCCTAGGGGCTTCGGCTCTAGTAAGGGCCGTCCGCCATTTTGAACCTCGCGCATCGTTCGCTGAAAAAGGTTTTTTGCCGCGTCAGCTTGTCTCACCCTCCGGTGGTCTGCTGGGGATGGGTGTGCACTAAAGCGGTGTTTGAAGATTACCCTGCGGTTCACTGATTGAACGGTGAATGTGCACGTTTGGATCGCGTCTTTGGGATTTCCCTGTCTGCCGCCAGTATGCTGTTGGTTTGAACCACGTGACGGTCCACACCTTGCCTACACCTCCTTCCTCGCCTCATCGCCTCATCGCCTCTTCGCCGGGGTCCCCGTTGAGTTATAGAGACATTGAGGAGTGTTCTGTTTCGTTCACTGGGAACGCAGTGAGTGAGATTACCTTAGAGGATGGTACCATCTTAAGAGATATTGAGTGCACTTTGATTGCCATTGGTACCTTTATTATTGTGTGTGATTTTTAATACATCTGTTCGTTTATAATCCTTGGTGTGGTTTCACTGTTGATTACGGACACCGAATGATATATTTTTCTGCCGTGGCTCCTCTCAGGGTTCGGAGGTATACCGAGACCAGGAGGTCGGGGAGGAACACGTAACAGAAATTGGGGGCTCGTCCAATTGACTCATGGGCTCGAAATTGGGTCTTCGTCCGGGATCAAAAATTCCCTAAATTTAGTCCGTGAAAGAATTCCCTAACATTCACCAGAATTCTCAAATTGGGAACTTTTTCCAACATTTCCAAATTTTTCCAAAAATTAAAATAAAAAAGTCTTTTTTTACATTTCTTGTATGAAGGTTAACAGGTGTTAACAATAGTCACCATGGAGTTTGATGCAGAGAAGTTTTCAGCGACCTCTAGTGAGGCACAGTTCAGAGCGTTACTAAAATCGGACCTCTTGGTATTGGCCAGACATTTTAGCTTGGAGGTCCGAACGAATATGAGGAAAGCAGAGATGCAGAGATTGGTGATAGAATTTCTGGTGGGACAAGGAGCATGGGAAGAGGGAGCCTTGGATTGGTTACCCGAGGAACAAGAAAATGTGGAGCTCCGGAAACTGGAGTTGCAATTGGAAAGCCAGGAAAGGTTAAAAGCAGAGGAAAGGAAAGCAGAAAAGGAAAGGGCAGAACAGGAACGGGAACTCGAGGAAAGAAGAGAAGAGAAAAAAGCAGAGGAAAGGAGAGCTGAGCTGCAAGGGAACTCGAAGCAGAGGAGAGAAAAGCGGAAAGGGAGTTAAAGGAACGTGCAATGGCGCTTCAGCAGGAAATTAAACTCAAGGAGCTGGATTTAATGAAAGAACGGGGAGAGGTACCATCCATGCTGACTGGTTCGACACCTAGTCAGAACACCTGGGATGTTGGCAGACATGTTAGGCTGGTTCCACTCTTCAATGAAAAGGAGGGTAGACAATTTTTTTTTACACTTTGAGAAAGTGGCTCGAATGCTAAAATGACCGGAGGAGTCCTGGACCATGTTAGTGCATCCTGGACCATGTTAGTGCAAAGTGTTCTGGTGGGTAAAGCTCAAGATATTTATTCGGCTTTACCGAATGACCAATGTGCAGATTATGAGATAGTGAAGAAAACCATTCTCAAAGTCTATGAATTGGTCCCTGAAGCTTACCGGCAAAAATTCCGGAATGCCAGGAAGAGGGAGAGTGAGACCCATGTGGAGTTTGCCAGAATGAAAGAAACCATGTTTGATGGGTGGTGTGATTCAAAAGGGGTTGGGAAAGACTTCGAACTATTGCGACAATTGATCCTGGTGGAAGAATTCCAACAGTTGTGTCCACGAGGACATTAAAGTACATCTGGAGGAAAGGAAAGTACCAAAGCTGTATGAGGCAGCAACCATGGCAGATGACTATGCCTTAACACACAGGATGGGGTTCCACAAACCTAACTTCCCACCTAGAGTTCACACGGAGAGTTATGATACATCTGGTGCGGAGAACGAAGTTTCAGGGGGGCGGCCTCGAGATGACTATGAGGACCACTCTGATACTACGACTTCTAGAAATCAGAAGACCAACAGTTCCAAGGCCGACTTATCCTCTGGGGGGCTCGAGACAAACCACGAGTTTCTCCTCCGGGCCTACTTGCGCTTTTTGCAATAAACCTGGACACTTGATGTCCCGATGTTATGCTATGGGAAGGCAAAATCAGGAGCGGAGTCAGACTAGTACAACTCCGAATGCAATGGCAAATGTGGGAAATCGCCCTCAACAGGGTTACCAACCATTTATTTCAGAGGGGTTTGTGTCATTGGATGGAGACTCGACTAACCAGAAACCGGTTAGGGTATTGAGGGACACAGGAGCACATCAGTGTTTGATGCTGGAAGGCATTTTGCCATTGTCAGAGAAGACGGCAACTGGGGTTGGAGTTCGTTTACAGGGGATTGGTGGCTGTGTTAGAGCTCCACGCCATGTCATCCATTTGGAGTCTGATTTGGTGTCAGGACCGGTCACCGTAGGTTTACAAGCCACTCTTCCTGTAGAGGGAGTATCTTTTGTTATCGGTAATGATTTGGCTGGTGGTCAAGTTTCTGGTAACCTGATGGTTGTTAAAAAGCCCAGTAGGGAAAATAACCACACCAGTCAGGGATGGCGGAAAATTTGGCAAGCTATTTGTAGGTGGACTCAACTTCAAAACAAAGGAGGAAGCTCTGACCTCTGTCTTCAGCAAATATGGACCGCTTTTGGAAGTGCGGCTAGTAAAAGACAGGGAAACGCAAAAGTCAAGAGGGTTTGGCTTTGTCATGTTTGAAAACACAAAGGACGCCAAAGAGGCAGAGAAGGATTGGAATGGCAAGGATTTGGATGGTCGGACCATAGCCATAGGGAAGGCAAGGCTGTAGGCGTCGAGGGGGATACAGAAGAGGAAAACGTGGCGGTAGTTTTGGTGGTGGCCGCAGTCGAAATTACTATGAAGGCTCCCAGAGTTACGGCAGCTCCCGAAGGAATGATTTATCAGGGTAGTGGCCGAGAAGGAGACCGCTATTCACGTGACTATAGTGACAAGCGGTTCAACCGTGATTATTACGAAAGTTAGAAAGAGTTGAAGCACTGAATGCTGCGGAGCAGCCGAGCCAAAATTCCTGCACAGATTAACGGTGAACGCCACGTTCCTAAAGGCGTCCATGTAGTGAATACTTCCAAGCCTCACCACCCAACCACCATGGAACCTGGCTTTCAGCTCGGCCTCCCAGGAAAAGTGCTATAGGTTTGCTTGCCTTTGGATTTTTGATCACCACCCCTTAACCTTCATTCAAAAGAAACGACAAGTAAAAAAAATAAAATAAATCAGAGGGTGATGAGATGGAGTTTGGCTTTGCAGGAGTCTAACTGGGAAATTGAACATGTAAAGGGCAGGGACAATGTCGTTGCTGATTTTTGGGGGATATTGAGTACTGTTGCTCACGGGAATTGATGATTTGGGTTGTGAGTTTACTTTTGTTGGTTTCAAGAGTTTGCCTGCAAAGAAAATTTTCACGGTGTTCAAACTTTCTTTCTTAAGGGGGGAAGTGTTACGGATTCGGCCCTTCCGTGGTTGTGGTTTTCATCCACTTGAAACATCTCTGGTTATGTATTATTATTATTATTATTATTATTATTGGGGTTTGAAGGAAACGGCGATTATGGTTATTGTTGTTTAAGGGAAATGGTTATAGGGTTAAAAGGTTAAAAGCGCTCATGGAAAAAACGAGACAGGAAACAGGATCGAGCACCGGAAGACGATGATAGAGAAGAAGAAGAAGGCGTGAGGAAAAAGTAAAGGCGTGTCTTGAAGCTCCGTTGTGAGCTTGGTCGAGCGAACATTGCGAGTGAACTTTGAGTCCGTGAAAGGAGTCTCATGTGATTGGTGTTACTGCTGGAGTGTTGAACAAGCCTGCGTAGTGCATAGTCAGGTACAGGCGTGAGGTTCTGGAGGATCCTCGCCTAGGGGCTTCGGCTCTAGTAAGGGCCTTCCGCCATTTTGAACCTCGCGCATCATTCGCTGAAAAAGGTTTTTTGCCGCGTCAGCTTGTCTCACCCTCTGGGGGTCTGCTGGGGATGGGTGTGCACTAAAGCGGTGTTTGAAGATTACCCTGCGGTTCGCTGATTGAACGGTGAATGTGCACGTTTGGATCGCGTCTTTGGGATTTCCCTGTCCGCCGCCAGTATGCTGTTGGTTTGAACCACGTGACGGTCCACACCTTGCCTACACCTCCTTCCTCGCCTCATCGCCTCTTCGCCGGGGTCCCCGTTGAGTTATAGAGACATTGAGGAGTGTTCTGTTTCGTTCACTGGGAACGCAGTGAGTGAGATTACCTTAGAGGATGGTGCCATCTTAAGAGATATTGAGTGCACTTTGATTGCTATTGGTTGTACCTTTATTATTGTGTGTGATTTTTAATACAACATCTGGTCGTTTATAATCCTTGGTGTGGTTTCACTGTTGATTCAGGACACCGAATAATATATTTTTCTGCCGTGGCTCCTCTCGGGGTTCGGAGGTATACTGAGACCACGAGGTCGGGGAGGAACACGTAACACTTTCCTGAATCTAATCACCCCCACTGTCTCCCCTCTTTGCTATCTGCCTTACCTCGAACCTTTGTGTCATCTACAAATTTGGAAAGTCTACTCTTAACTCCGCTGTCCAAATCATTGATGTAAATAATAATAATAATAACAACAGTGCCAGGACTAATCCCGATGGTTACTCCACTATTTTATGTTATGTTTGTAACTTGTGGCTCAGTTCCGCATGAAATTTCCAACCTCCCAGCCCAACATCCTCCCACTCACAGATACTCTTTGCTTCCCATCACGATGACAGTTTCCAAATCCAGTTAGTTACTCCACAAACCACTCTGCAAGCCCTATCATTAGCTAATATTGTTATATGTGGTACCTCATAAATTGCCTTCTAAAGGTCTATAGATATGACATTGACTGCACTTCCTTTATCCATACAAGCAGAAACTGCTTCATAGCACTTTAACACATTTGTTAAAAATTTAAAAAACTTCATATATTTTGGAATAAACATGGTGTCTGATCATGGGCTCATGCAGATCGACATCTCTCTGGTCATTCTCAAAGAACAGCCTCAGCACCGGCATGGCAGTTCACTCAGGCAAACTGGCAGCGACAACAAGCAGACGTCACACTTCAGGACTAGTCTCCTATATCTACCGCCCCTGATATTAATTCAGCCTGGCAATTGTTGGACGGAAACCTGCGCTCTCTCATGTACAGATTCATTCCATCTCATCTTCAGTTACAATTTTCATTTTCCCACCCATGGTACACTGAATCCATTGGTGATGCAGTTGGTTTGAAACTACTTTCATTCTCCTCTGGGAAGGCAAATCCGGCAACCTCAGATCATTGCATATAGCCCACATCAAGTGTGTGGTGTCCACTTTAGGGAGATCCAGAAAACGCGTGTTCAACCTCAAGATTAAACTTTCAAACTATTCTCCCTCTAAAACCAGGTGGCACCCTGTCAAGTCTGTCTCTGGTGTATGCTAACCCTCCATCCCTTTCATCTCTTCAAATGGCACCACGGCCAGCTCTGCTTGTAAGATGGCCGAATGCCTCAATTCTGTGTTTGCTATTTTTGATACCCACCCTTCCCTGTCACACGTAACTGCTCCTGGACTTTGTGTCATTTGCTCCTGGGAAAGTGGAGAAGGTTCTGGCAACCCTCGACTCTGATTCTGCAAATGGGCCGGACGGCATCAACTCATGTCATAAAAACCTGCCCTGCTGCTCTTGCACTTCCCCTGTCTGCTCTTTTCACCCTATGATTTGCCGTTGGTCATAATAAATCTGCTTGAAAATCAGCTAACATCACTGCATTGTATAAAAAGGTACAAACGCTGATCCCCAGGCCTTAACTAAAGACCAATTAGTTTACTTCCAATCTTCGTTACGAAATGCCCTGCGCATCGTAAGAGCGTGACCAAGGGTTGGCGTCAGGAAGGGCATCCGGCCATAAAAACATTGCCTCAAACAGGGAACCATGATTGTCATGGGGCCCGCAAGGCTAACCCCCGCTCTAGCGGGGAAAATGGCCTTAAAACGATCATTCATTCATTCATTCATTCTTCAGCAAGGTCATGGAATCATTGCAGTTGCCATAAAATCATTCCTTTTCTCCAACAGCCTCATCTGAGATCATCAAATCAGATTCAGAACAGGTCACTCACTCTACCTTGGATATGCTGCTTCTACTCTCCTAACAATGGATGGAGGCCCTCAATGTCAGACATGAGGTCAGGACCATCTCTCTAGACATATCTACAGTCTGGCATCTCGCTTTGCTTTCCAAATTTTCTACCTATGGCAGCCAAGGTCAACTCCACTCTTGGGTTACTGACTACCTCTGCTCTTGTAGCCAACGTGCAGTTCTTAATGGAAACCTATCATCTCTCCCTTTCAAGGCTGGAATTCCACAAGGCAGTGTTTGAGGCCCCATCATCTTCCTAATCTGCATCAATGATCTCTGAGTGGAAAATCCTCTTTATGTCCTTGCTGATCACTCCACCCTTTGCCGTGGCATTCCTTATACTTCCGATAGATAGCCAGACAGGCAGCAGCCTCCTCCCTTTCTTCAGCCTTGAAAAAAATGACAAATTGGTCAAATATTTGGAATGTCTTTTGAACTTGAGAAGTCCCACACACTATTTCCGCAACATGATGGAGTACTTCTCTCCCCTCTGGGCTGGCATCCCTGCCTCACACCTTGTACAATTTGACACTGTGGAAAACAAGGCTGTCAATATCATAGTAATCTCCTGTGATGAAGGTCACAGGTCCACCAGCAACCACCTTCTCATGAAACTTCCAAAATCCAGAATCATGGCTCACCTTCACTCATTTGTTTCTCTTTTCTTTTCCCATATGTGGAACCAAGTTCCACATTTTTCTCAATCTCATTTTTCCCTCCAGGTCTTCAGGACAGCTGCTCACCACCATCTCAGCAGGGTTCTTCATCAATGTGTGTGCTGTCCCTCAGATGAATGTTAAATAGGCCTCTCTTCTCCACCCCCTGCATTCTCCCCTACCCATCAATCTGAACCATGCATCTCGAGTTGTCCGTCTCTGTTTATATTCTCCTTCGGTCCTCGTGTTGACATTTCCCCCTCTCTTTCTGTTGTTCCTTTTGTTATGTTGCCTCCTGATCCATTTTGTGTCCTCGCTCTTCCACGAGCCTTGACTCTGTATACAAATTTAAAAAAAAGAAAAAAAGTCTCAATAAAATGTATAAAGACTTTTAATATATATATATATTTGTATACAGAATCGAGGCTCGTGAAAGAGCTAACATTTATCACACAAACAAATCAAACAGACAAACAAACAAAGTATATAAAAAGGGGAGCGATAGACAAGATGGGGAGAGAGGGGGAAGCACATAAACACAACATTTGAGAGCAGGGACATCGGGAATGTGTGGGAGGGAGAGGGCTTGGGGAGAGGCGGTGTGGGAAAGGGGGGGGGGGGGAGAAGTATAAACACAAGGACACAAAGGACTTCCAGGAAAGAAGTTGGTATTTTTAAAAAGTGGATTTGGGGTGAAATTAGCAGGGGTAGAAAAGATCAAGGTTTTGGATGGGGGAAGATAAGAGATGGTGGTGAAAAGCTGTTTTAAAGACCTGGAGGGAGGAGTGGGATTGAAGAGAGTGAGGGAGTTTGTTCCAGAGGTGGGAGAAAAGAGGAATGAAGGAGTGAAGGTGAGCAGAGAGTCTTGATTTTGGCAGTTTAACCATAAGAGGGTTGCAGGCAGATCTTGTGCGACCTGTATGAATATTTGGGGACAGAGCACAGAGAGAGCTGGAGGAGCAAGGCCAGAGAGGAGTCGGTAGAAGACAGAAAGACCACCAACCTGCCTGCAGTGAGTAAGTGAAAGGCCCTCGGAGGTAGCTTCATCGCGGGAGATTCCAATGATTCTGAACACTTTGGTTTCAACAGCGTGAAGACGAGCTAGGTGTGAGGCAGGAGCACCAGCCCAGAGGGGAGAGCAGTATTCCATTGAGCTGCGGATGACAGCCTTGTATGTGGTGAGGAGCTCAGTTGTGCCAAGGAAGGCCTTCGCACGATGGAGGATTCCCAGTCGGCGACTGGCTTTGGAGGCCAGATTTGAAATGTGGTTTTCCCAGGAACGATCATGGCAGATAGTGAGACCCAAAAGCTTGAAGTTGACAGAACTCCTTGGAGAGGATTATTCAGAAAGTGGATGCGAGGGTTGTCCAGTCAGTCTTTTCGGAGAGACATCGTATCGTAAGAGAGTGAGATTTGTCAGGATTGAAAGACATGTTCCACTTGTTTGCGCAGTCTGTGATTTTGTCCAGGTCTGCAGAGAGTGAGGAGGCTGCAGACTGCCGATCTGAGGGATGAGGAATGGAGTGGCAGAGAGTGGAGTCATCAGCAAAGAGATAGAGAGGATTTTCAAGAGAGTCGGAGAGATCATTGATGAAGACCAGAAAAAGCACAGGGCCAAAAACAATGCCTTGGGGAACTCCAGGCTGAACAGGAAGTGGAGATGAGAGAAACCCATTCAGGACCGCACGTTGACTACGACTAGAGAGGAAGTCCGCCAGCCATGCGTGGAGATTTCCATGGATACCAAAGGAGGAGAGTTTGGTGAGCAGAGCGGGGTGCCAGACCGTATCGACGGCACGTTATATGTCAAGGGAGACAGCTCTAATTTCCTGTTTGGCATTGAGGTCCTCCATCCATTGTTGAGACAGCAGAAGCAGCATGTCCAGAGTAGAGTGACCTGGTCTGAAACCGAATTGATGATCAGAGATCAAGCTATTGGAGAAGAGGAAAGAAAATTAAAATTTCATTAAAAAAATTCATAAAAATTTCATTAAAAAAATTAAAATTATGAGATAGCAGAGAGAGGAGCAATGTTGGGTATTACTAATATCTAACAGATGGTGTTGGCGTGTGTGGGAATGAATGCGCGTCATTGATCAACTGGTACCCATAAGGCAATGCGGAACGATCGGATCGTATCGTTTTTGATATACAGTATAAAGTCTGTGTACATTTTATTGATACACTCTGTATATAAGTATTCATTGCATGCACAATTTAATTGTACTTCTTCCTTGTGTAATCCCCATACATCTTCATGCCCATCTTCATGATATGAAAGATAATGATACAATAAGTCATTTTTTTCTTGGATTATTTTTTTCAAAACATTGGATCATAGATGTTGGTCTACTGTCAAGTTCTTTCAATTCCGCTTGTGACAGCTCTTCAGATGTCCAGCACATTAATAGTGGAGTTCTGCTGCTCAACTTATATGTTTCAGGCATCTCATGATATTGCATGCAAATAGCATCCAAAGCAGGGTCCGGATTCCTTTCCTGATCTTTCCCATATTGCACCGGCGTTCTCAGCAATTGTGCTAATAGAATTGGAATATCTGCAGAACTTAATTCTACAATAAATTCAGGCCACATGGAAAACGTCCTCATTTATATTAATACCTTATTTTATCAAAAATATTGGGACAGTCATGAAATATGCATGATTACTAATTCACAACTGTTCAATTTAAAATTAGGTGTTGATCCACTGTCGGCAATAAGCCAGATCAGACCTTACCACGAGTATTTTGTACTAAATTTAGATAGATATCGAATGTATTTTCACACTATTTGTGGTTGAAGATTCCTCTGGCCCGGTCTGTGAACAATTTTGGCCTCCTCTTTAAAATTTTGGCCCCATCCATTTTTTTTTCAAGATTGGCATGACCTGTTATCATCCATTTCCTCAGGGCATTACCATGCTCGACTTGGGAAGGCCTATTGTGACATAAATGTCATGATTCTCTTGCACCGTTAATTGACCATTAACATTGGATGTTAACTCCTTCCCTGGTGCCATCTTGATTATAACAGTTTTAATGCATCCTGCACATTTTTATAAATCACGTGGTGCTTTCTAAAGTGAGAAAATATGAACACTGTTTGAAGGATTTCTTTCAAGTTTGGTGCCCTCTCCCAATGCTTTTGTTAAATACAGAGCATCGAGCAAGGAAGCAGTAGTGTACCATGGGTGGGAGGAAGTATACGATAATTGAAGACGAGATGGGATGACTGTGCGAGAGAGAGAGAGAGAGACAGAGACAGCAGATTGAGCAGATTTCTGTGGAATAAATCCTAGGCGGAGCATCAGGGGCAGTAGATATGGCAGATCAAACCTCTTGATCAATTCCATATGCAATGCTTTTGTTAGATTATTGGCATCACCTGGCGAGACAGAATACGTAACACCTCAATCTTAGATCATTGCCGTATTGAGTATTTCCTGATGCAAGCCCAACTATGCTGGTCAGGACACCTCACATGCATGGAAGACCATATAATCCCCAGATCAATTTTATATGGACAACTTAAATTTGATAAACGGTCACATGGTGGACAAAGAAAGCGCTATAAGGACGTCCTTAAGTTTATACTCGAGTTTTGTGCCATTCCAGTTGACACCTGGGAACATCAGACCACAAACAGATCAGCTTTGCGTAACATTTACTGCATAGGCCTGGACCACTTTGAATGCGGGAGTTGTTTGTCTGGGAGCGTCTTGCTATCGAGAGACAGTGGAGGTAAGAAAGGAAAACCTGCCAACCCCCATCTCCGCAAGGACCAGTCTATACCTACCATGTTTGCGGTAGACACTGTGTGTCCTGCATTGGACTATACAGCCATCACACAACACACAATGCTTATTGCTTAGTGAGATTGCCAATGAAGGGAAGAGATTCATGGAACGCGATGACTTAAACCATCATATATATATATATATATGATCAGGGAATGATGGTGTCTCAATTTAGGTGTAAGCACAAAATTTCACTTCTGATCAACTACTTTCCATAATTAATTAATTTCAGGCCTTGTTTATTTAAAGTGTTTATGGTGCAAGTGGATATGTATGTTTGCAAAAACAAAATGTACTTATTATCTTCTGTAGTGGAAATAGTCTGACATAGATGATGTGAATGTTGAGTTTTATTGATGAGGTAGGGTGCGTGGTCATCTGGCCCTTCCCTTTCTGATTAAAATATTATGAGGTGCTTTCTCCAGGAATGCAGATAGGAAAAGCATCAACTCGTAGAAATGACACCCGTATGATATCTTGAAATATGAAACTTACCTTCCATGATATTTCCAAAACTCTTTAAAGCACCTTTTATTTTTCTGTGAACACCATTTATTACAAATACTAGGGCATTGCCCGTACTATATCTATATCTAAAATTATATCCCCCCCCCCTCTATTTACATGAAATGGTTTGGTCCAAAGCGAACGGCTTGCGAGTACGGTGACAATCCCCCCCCTCTATTTACATGCAATGGTTTGGTCCAAAGCGAACGGCTTCCGGAGTTTGGTAAAGAAATCGCCATCGCGTGCACAAACGCGCAGGAAAGCGAATGAATCGCAAATTCGGTTTTATTAGTTTTAAAACATAGTTTAACGCCAACATAGTTTGCAAACGTGAAATAAATGAATACGCTCTCAAATGTGCCATCCGAGGCAGAGTGTGTCCTCCACGTTCGGCACACGCGATCGTTCGCTGCTCTCTGATTGGTTGAATCGTTTTTTGGACATAGCTCGGTAAGTAATTGTCCGATTAATATGAAACCTTGAAAAGGCACATCCTCGGGTCCCCAGCAATATACCTGGCAAGTTAAAAGTATATCGGACCCGTGGTTGTCGAGAAACAGCGGTCACAGACAAACAGACGTACAGACGTACAGACGTACAAACGTACAAACAGAGATTACTGGAATTATAGATAGATAATTTTAAAGCTTCTTGGATAGGTTCATATAAAATTTGTGAGCAAACTGCGAAAGCAAAATAAATGAAACAAAAAGGATGTTGGTTATTTTGTCCAATTGCATTCCATAGTAACTCGACTTGGGTGAATCTCAAAATCGAAATAAGAAGTTGCAATTTTAAAGTCACCACCACTACCATAAAAGGTATTCTTGTTCCAAATTGGACTGATGTACCACAGTGCTATTTATTTGTTTTAAAGGGGAATTGTAAACTTCGTCAAACAATGAGAAAATTATGAAACGAGATTATTGAAACGTGACTGAACCGAAAACATACAGTCACTGATGACTGCATGAAAAATGTCACATGCCAATCATGGACCATATAGTTATCATGGCAACAATAACCTTTGTTTACATTCCTGTTTGTTCGTTTTTGTCCCCCCTCGCACCGCAGAGCGAAAGGGGGACTATGGTTTTCCCGTCCGTCCGTGTGAGCGTGCGTCCGTTCGTACGTGCGTACGTGCGTGCGTAAGCGAAGGACCGAATTCTAATTTGGTGTGTGGGTGCAACCCACGTCAAAATCCAAGATGGCCGCCGCCATGTATGTCTGACGCCATGTATGTCTGAACCTTGTGAGCGGAACATCTTGAAAAATAAGCGAAGTACCAACTTCTAATCTGGTGTGTGGGTGTATCTAGGCATAAGGAAGAACGCTATTGAAAATTGTGTCGCCACGTCAAAATCCAAGATGGCCGCCGCCATGTATGTCTGAACCTTGTGAGCGGAATATCTTGAAAAATAAGCGAAGTACCAACTTCTAATCCGGTGTGTGGGTGTATCTACACATAAGGGAGAAAGCTATTGAAAATTGGGTCGCCACGGCAAAATCCAAGTTGGCGGCCACCATATATATGTCTGATCCTTGTGAGCGAAATATCTTGAAAAATAAACGAAGTACTAACTTCTAATCTGCTGTGTGGGTGTATCTACGCATAAGGAAAAACCCTTTTGAAAATTGGGTCGCCACGTCAAAATCCAAGGTGGCCGCCACCATATATATGTCTGAACCTTGTGAGCGAAATATCTTGAAAAATAAACGAACTGCTAACTTCGAATCTGGTGTGTGGGTGTATCTACGCATATGGGAGAACGCTATTGAAAATTGGGTCGCCAGGTCAAAATCCAAGGTGGCCGCCTTGCGTCTTCCACTTTGTCAACTCACATCACTTCACCGACAGGGGATCTAGTAGTCAGGCAGCTTAGCAGCATATTTATCGAAAATGGGGAACTGCTTGACAAAAGCGCCATTTTTATTTTGGTGGTCCATTAGACCATATACAATAGATTTAGGACCAGAGGCAAGAAATATACAGTGTTCTTCACCTTTTTATTGGACAAAAACGAAGGACAAAAACCAATTATGTATATATTTTCAACAAGGAGGCTAACTTTATTACATTACGTGCAGTGTTATTTGTAAAACTTATGCATGCCTGCATAATAAATCTTACGCTTCCATGTAATAATAATTAGTAATATAATACCGAGTGTTTATACAAATGTGTTATACTTGTGACTCGCGCACCTCTCATATATCTAACATGTACGCAACTACAAGGATGTAATGACAATATTGCTTTAGAACAGACAACATGTTGTTCAAGGTAATTTGTCCAGCAATTTATGTATTTACGATTTTAGTCTAACTCCAATAGCTGATGATTTATTTGCATAAATGTATTGCTCGATATTATGCTGTGCGAGTCGTATTTGCGCAAAAGTCAAACACTGTATATGTCTTGCCTCCGGTCCTAATTCTATTGCATATGGTCCAATGAACCACTAAAATAAAAATGGTACTTTTGTAAAGTCGTTCCCCCAAAAATTGCTGAGCTGCCTAACTATAGGCGTAATGCTTGTTATCTTTATACGTAAACTCTAGGTTTTATGGTTTGTGTCGGTTTTGCTGGTTCAGTGATGCGATGCAATCCTTTGTACACTTCATTGCCTTCCTGCTTAATTGCTTGATTACTTTTGGCTTTTTTGTCTTGTTTTTGGCTTTTCGCTTCCCTTGTTTTGAACAAACAATGAAGAGAAAATGCAAACCTGCTGGTTTGCTTTCTGCCAGAAGGGGGAGTAACTTGATAGTCTTGATGTAGACAAACAAAATGTCCTTACACAGTATATACCTTCAGTTGGACTCAGCCCACCTTTGTAAGTAGATATTGCATAATAAGTATCGTTTGGGTTTCTTTGTTTTGTGTACTTGATGAAAATGCAAAAACCATTGAAAGTATAATACAATATATTTTTAGAAACAAAAAAACATAATATAAATACAAGAAAGAAATGTCAAACAATTTTTAATGCCTGCAGGAGAAAACGATTCTCCCCAGTTACTCAAGTTATAGGGCCAAATGGCTCCAAATATGACATTTTAGGAAAGTCATATTATGTCAGAGAATCCATTGTCATTATATCATGTTTCAACAAAATATTACAGCATGTACACATTCATTTTTCACCTTTCTTAAAAACATCCTTAATTTAATTGTGGATGACAGGAAGCTTTGTGCTTGGGAATGGTGTTGACCGCAGGGATATAGTGTATATATACAGTGCATTCAGAAAGTATTCAGACCCCTTAACTTTTTTTTCACATTTTGTTATGTTGCAGCCTTGATATGTATGCTGATGTTATGTTATGTTATGCTGATAAGTTATGTATGCTGAAATAGTTAAAATTCATTTTTTCCCTCATCAATCTACACTCAATACCCCATAATGACAAAGAGAAAACAGGATTTTAGAAAGTTTTGCAAATTTATTAAAAAGAAAAAACTGAAATATCACATTGACATAAGTATTCATACCCTTTGCTATGACACTTGAAATTTAGCTCAGGTGCCTCCCATTTCTCTCGATCAACTTTGAGGTGTTTCTACATCTTGATTGGAGTCCACCTGTGGTAAATTCAATTGATTGGACATGATTTGGAAAGGCACACACCTGTCGATATAAGGTCTCACAGCTGACAATGCATATCAGAGCAAAAACCAAGCCATGAGGTCGAAGGAACTGCCTGCAGAGCTCAGAGACAGGATTGTGTCGAGGCACAGATCTGGGAAAGCCAAAAAAAAAAAAAATTCTGCTGCATTGAAGGTTCCCAAGAGCACAGTGGCCTCCATAATACTTAAATGGAAGAGGTTTGGAACAACCAGGACTCTTCCTAGAGCTGGCCGCCCGGCCAAACTGAGCAATCGGGGGAGAAGGGCCTTGGTAAGAGAGGTGACCAAGAACCCGATGGTCACTCTGGCTGAGCTCCAGAGATCCTGTGTGGAGATGGGAGAAACTTCCAGAAGGACAACCATCACTACAACACTCCACCGATCTGGGCTTTATGGCAGAGTGGCAGAGTGACCATCGGGTTCTTGTTCACCTCTCTTACCAAAGCCCTTCTCCCCAGATTGCTCAGTTTGGCCGGGCGGCCAGCTCGAGGAAGAGTCCTGGTTGTTCCAAACTTCTTCCATTTTGGATTGTTAAAATAAATTAAAATACGCACAACACAAAATACAATACAAACACGCAAACATAAAATAAAATGAAATAAGCCCTCGTCGGGACGGCATGGTGTTGAAGTTGTGGGGACTCACTCGTGTGGAGGAGGGGTCCAATTGTATGACTATGTATTATGGCCCTTCAGGGTCAGGATGCAGGTGTTTTGATTGACAATGTGCTTCAGCCTTTTGGTTGAGGTGCATGTGTATGCCAATGGGACAGTCTTGATAAATGGTGTGCCTTGGCCGTGGGGTCAAGGTGCACGTCCAAGGCTGTTTAAATGTTTGATTTTTTACCTTTTTCATTATAAAAAAAGGCAGCCCCATAAGGCCCATAACGAGGGCGAAATCTAGATCGACATCTCTGCCTTTGTCTATTTGTGACCATAGAGCTTTAATCTCAGTCTGCAAAGACTTGAGCACCACGTGGATGCCTCCCAGTTTGGAGGTGATGTGTTAGTATAATTTATATACATGACGTCAGTGTCATGTCATAGGGTTAGTGTGCTTCCTTAGTCATATATATACAGACTTGGCATTTAATATGGAATATTTTTTTTGTGGGGGTGAACTTACTTTTCAAGATGTCTTAGAACCAAAAGTTCATTGGAATTATGTTGAAATTATTCTAGATTTTGTTAATGTGACCTTTAAAAGAAACAAAAACCACATTTGACATTTCGAAACAAATAAATTGATCCTTGAAAGTGATGTAAACTGATATCGAACTCAATTCATGGACAGTACTGTGTTAAACTTCTGTACGTTTTCCAGAAGTATCTCTTTATTTTGCACATTAGCCAATTTTTTTTTAAATAAAAACAAAAGTTAAATTACGACTGGGATTACGGACAGTAAAATTACAGTTCAGTACTTTGTGTAACCCCCACGAGCATTCTGGAGAGCATGTACACGTCGAGGCATGCTGTTCACGAGATTTGCCAAGGTTTGGACAGGAATCGCTTGCCATGCAGTGACAATAGCCTGCTGCAATTCATGCACAGAGGTCGGCTGCTGGTCCAAGTGGTCGATTTGACGCGTTAGTTCTGCCCACAAGTTTTCTATCGGATTCATATCCGGGGACATGGCAGGCCACTCCATATGCTCTACACCACGGTCAGCAAGAAAGTGTTGGATCACGCGAGCACGATGAGGCCGTGCATTGTCATCTTGGAAGACAAAGTTTCCTCGAAAGGCTGCACGAGCAAATGGAAGCAATGTTTCTTCCAGAATGGCCCTGTACTTGAACTGGTTCAGGTTTCCATTCAGAACAACCAGGTCAGTTTTTCCCCCTGCATGAAAAGCAGCCCAAATGGTCACCCCCATCACCTCCAGCTTGGACTCTTGGCACTATACAATTTTATTGTAGGCTTCATGCACTTGTCTGCACACTCGGACGCGACCATCTTGACGATAGACCAGAAATCTAGACTCGTCACTGAAGATCACGTGATTCCAGTGTCCTGGCTGCCATTGATGGTGCTCTCTGGCCCACTGCAATTGGCACTGGCGGTGTGGTCTGGTCAGGCGTGGCTTTCTCAGGGGACGCCTGGCACTATAGCCTGCTTGAACCAGTCGTTGGTTGACTAGCCTTCTGGATACAGGCACATTTCTCAGTTGCTGCCACTCAGCCCTCAGCCGATTAGCTGACTTGGTACGGCCATTGCAGACTCACTGGTGCAGCTGGCGATCATCCCTCCTTGTGGTTCTGCGTGGACGTGCTGGCCTCGGTATTGGAGTAGGGACACCCCTCTGAGCATTTCGTTTCAGGATCTTTGACACCTGACCTTGAGTGACGCCATACTGCCGAGCAATAGCACGCTGTTTCATGCCGTAATTTCGTAAAGCCACCACTCCATGACAAACAGCATTGTCGAGTTGACGGACCATCTCCAGAGGAAGCGGCAATAACTTTTGGAGACGTGCAGCAGTTGTTTTCCACTAATACAGAACGCAACAACCCTTGTATACCCGACTGTGAAGCCAATCATCAAATGCACCTGTCCGTACATTTTGCCACGCCACCTGTGATATAATCCTGTTGTTGACTTCTTGCTGCGACAGACAATCAGTGACATGGTTCTTTTAACAAATAAATCACCAAAGTGTAAAAGAAACTCACCAGATTGATAAACTGAGTTAAGAGCTTAAACTGCCGAAATCTCGGCTCTCTGCTCACCTTCACTCTTTCATTCCTCTTTTCTCCCACCTCTGGAACAAACTCCCTCACTCCCTTCAATCCCACTCCTCCCTCCAGGTCTTTAAAACAGCTGTTCACCACCATCTCTTATCTTCCCCCATCCAAAACCTTGATCTTTTCTACCCCCGCTAATTCACCCCAGATCCACCTTGTTTGAAATTCCAACTTCTTTCCTGGAAGTCCTGGCAGTGTCCATATGTTTTATACCTCTCCCACCGCCCCCTTCCCATGCCCCCCCCCCCCCAAAGCCCTCGCCCTCTCTCAGATCTCTCGATGTCTCCGTCTCTCGGTCCCTGTTCTCAAATGTTGTGTTTGTGTCCTTCCCCATCTTGTCTACCGCTCCCGATGTTATATGTTTTATGTGTCGGTTTGTCTTTGTGTGTGATTAATGTTCGCTCTTTCACGAGCCTCGATCTTGTATACAAAAAAAACCAAAAAAAAACAAAAAAAAAAAAACCCCCAAGTCAAGAAAAAAAAAAAATTCCATATTAAATGCCAAGTCTGTATATATATATAATAATAATAATTCATTTATTTTGTATAGCGCTTTTCAAGTAGCCCAAAGGCGCTTTGACATATATATATATATATATATATATATATATATATACTTTTTTTTTTTTTTTTTTTTTTTTTTTTTTTTGTATACAAGATCGAGGCTCGTGAAAGAGCGAACATTAATCACACAGAAAGACAAACAGACACATAAAACAAATAACATCGGGAGCGGTAGACAAGATGGGGAGAGAGGGGGAAGGACACAAACACAACATTTGAGAGCAGGGACCGAGAGACATGGAGACATCGAGAGATCTGTGGGAGGGAGAGGGCTTTGGGGGGGAGGCATGTGAAGGGGGGGAGGCATGTGAAGGGGGGGAGGCATGTGAAGGGGGGGGGGGGGTGGGAGAGGTATAAACATATGGACACTGCCAGGATTTCCAGGAAATAAGTTGGAATTTCAAACAAGGTGGATCTGGGGTGAATTAGTGGGGGTAGAAAAGATCAAGGTTATGGATGGGGGAAGATAAGAGATGGTGGTGAACAGCTGTTTTAAAGACCTGGAGGGAGGAGAGGGATTGAAGGGAGTGTGGGAGTTTGTTCCACAGGCGGGAGAAAAGAGGAATGAAAGAGTGAAGGTGAGCAGAGAGCCGAGATTTCGGCAGTTTAACCATCAGAGGGTTGCTGGCAGATCTTGTGCGACCTGTAGGAATATTTGGGGGACAGAGCACAGAGAGAGCTGGGGGAGCAAGGCCGGAGAGGAGTCGGTAGAAGACAGAAAGACCACCTACCTGCCTGCGGTGAGTGAGTGAAAGGCCCTCAGAGATAGCTTCATCGCGGGAGATTCCAATGATTTTGAAAGCTTTGGATTCAACAGCGTGAAGCCGAGCCAGGTGTGAGGCAGGAGCACCAGCCCATAGGGGAGAACAGTATTCCATTGAGCTGCGGATGAAAGCCTTGTAAGTGGTGAGGAGCTCAGGTGTGCCGAGGAAGGACTTCGCACGACGGAGGATGCCCAGTCGGCGACTGGCTTTGGAGGCCAGCTTGGAAATGTGGTTTTCCCAAGAAAGATCATGGCAGATAGTGAGACCCAAAAGCTTGAGTGACAGAACTTCTTGGAGAGGATTGTTGAGAAAGTAGATGGGAGGGTGGTCCAGTCGATCTTTTCGGAGAGACATAGTAAGAGAGTGAGATTTGGCAGGATTGAAAGACATGTTCCACTTGTTTGACCAGTCTGTGATTTTGTCCAGGTCTTCAGAGAGTGAGGAGGCTGCATATATATATATATATATATGTATACACATACATATATAATATTTACACCCCTTCTGTCCCTTTAGACTCCATAGACCTTAACACGATTTGGACCCCTTACACCCTTCAGACAGATTGGACTCTTGACCATTTGGAGCTTTAGACCACTTGGACATTTTTAGACCCTCTTTACGTGCTTGTGAGATTAGACCCTTCCGTCCCTTTAAGCAACTAGATGGTATGTATAGAGTACTTACCGTGCGCATCAACTTGTTGCAAGCCAACTCCTCTGTTTTTGAACATTTTTTTCCTTTCATCCAATATGGCTACCAGACCACGTGAGTGATAACATCATAAATTTATATTCCCTAATATAATTGTTGCATAGATCACGCTCAATACATTTCAAACTGATCAGACTAAGCTTTGTCCCTGTCGAATTATGACGTCATAATTATGGCACCAATGACGTGATCGTTAACAACAACTATTCCCCATATGGAGTTCTTTACAATGAGCCATGTTTAAATTTTTTCCATGCAGCGGTTTTGGAGATATAGAAGTGCAACTTTTTTCGGTATTTCCAAGATGGTGCCTGTAACACATGACCTATGATGTCATGATTATCATTAAAATAGTCCACATGAGGAGGCGCTCCTATGGTGAAAATTTCGTGCCCATCAGACCAACAGTTGCTGAGAAAAGAAATTCACAATGATCGGATAAGTGTTGTGCTTGTCGAATTATGACGTCATGACGAAGGCACCCACGACATCACCATTAACATATCTTATTCCCCAAGGGCAGTACTTGACAATGAGCCATGTTTCATTTTTTTCGATGCAGCGGTTTCAGAGATATAGAGATGCAACTTTTTTCGATTTTTCCCAAGATGGCTCCTGTACCACGTGACCTGTGACGTCATAATTATGAATAAATAATTATACACGCGGAGGCGCTTCTATGGTAAAATTTCGTGTCAATCGGACCAATGGTTGCCGAGAAACTGAATTGTTAAAATGCAGACACATACGGCACACACACGCAGTTGAATGCTTAACCCTGCTTTTCACTTCGCGAGTGCAGGGTAATAACTACTATTGGAACATTCCCTTTTGAGTTTAGTTAGACCATCTCAAACGTTTTATCAGCACACCACGCAAACATTTATCGTCTTCTTGCAAAACACAGAGTATACTTTTTTTCAGCAAGTAATGCGCAAACTCGACCCGCCCCTTGGGTGGGTATTCTGCCAGTGGAATATAAAAACAATTAAAAATTTGCAAATAAATATGGATAACCTGCATTATGTGGCCATCGATATTTGGCATAAAAAGGCTTACCAGACAATACAAGTTTTACTATTTTTATTTCAAAGAAAGCTGCATGTGCACGTGACAAGCAAATTTTATTTTTTATTTTAATTTAAAATCTGAAAACCCTGACATCACCTCATTATCATATTATACCTCATTAAATTCTCAATATATTTGATAAATTTCAGCTGTAAGACTAAAAGCTATACTTGTTTCAATGACTTCATTTGCTTGGTTTTTAAATGTAGAACCATGTCCTACCAGGGGAGCATTGGATTATTGACTTTGCCACATGGTACAGTTTAAAAGTGATCAATTTCTCTCCAATTGCCGGTGCTATTAAATGAGGTTGAAATTTTGCATATAAAAGAGAAGGCATTAACCAATTAAATTGCTAATCCATCTCAAGCTAAGAGTATAGAAAAATTATCCTGGGGAACAGGAGCTATTATCAGTTACAAAGCACTTACTCTTAAATAGTGCAAAGCAGTCAAAGCAGTGGATACGACTTCCATGATTTCCACCATTGGACCTCCACAATAATCATTACACAAAGCTCGGCAGGGTGAGGATCGTACCATTCATTAATTTCCAAGCCTCAAAAGGCTCGGTTAAATTGATGAGAGCGGTCTTATCGACCTGCGCTGGTAGTAGTTTGATAAACTATGATATATTTCATGTGGATTAAACAAGAAGAAAAAGACATAAAATGTCATAGCCCACGTGGTTTTCGTAATTTTGCTGTATGGAGTTTATGGCTGACAGTCGGCTATCTTTAGTCGGATTACAAAACAATATCCTCTGCATGTGTATACTCTCATGTATTGTCTTTGTGCCAAGTTTGAACAAAATCGGTCCATGCATGCCGATAAATGATTGGGGACACTTTTAAGTAACAAAATGGCCGCCAGTCGGCCATCTTTGATCGCATCGCGAAACAAAATGATGTGCATATGCATACCATGATATATTTGTCTTTGTGCCAAGTATGAACAAAATCGATGCATATGGTGTGTGGTCTCGCCTGCGTCACCACTGTTTGCTTGTCTGTCTGTAAGTAGCATATCTCACAAAGTTATGGATGGATTCGGACGAAACTTGGTGGACAAGTTGGGTGTGTGACGAGGACAAATTTATTCGATTTTGGTGAAGATCTGAATATGCATCTGAAAAACATTGACATTTATTGGGTCCATGTGGAGCACATATCTGGCATTGCATGTCTACATCTGGTGCACGTGCATTCTGTTAAAAGATCCGGATCCGGCTACGAGATTTATTTTATACCTCCGCTCTCGAAGTCGCCCGAGGCATTATGTTTTTGGGTTGTCCATCTGGCTGTCTATCCATTGTTGTCCATCTGGCTCATGCTCAGTCTTTCACGTGCCTTCTTGAAAACCTCAGGCATGCTGTCATGTGCCTTTTTCTCAGGAGTGGCTTCCATCCATCTGGCCACTCTCCCATAAAGCATTGGTCTTCTTCTTTTTACCACGCCTACACTACTGCCATTGGTTGGACAAATAAATTGAACAAAGTTTATCGATGGAAAGCACTAAAATTGCCACCGATTAAAATAATAAGACACTTACAAGTACACGACAAGCTATATTATCTATTGAATGATACAAATGACCAACTACTGTATATTTAAAGTCATGGAAGAGCTGATGGACAGAGAGTGTAAAGTTCACATACCAATAATGGTGAGCTTGGTGTTGGCTTAATGGTTAGGGTGCTGGCTTGGGATCCTAGGATTCTTGAGTTCGTAATCCCGGTCGATCGTTGAATTAACGCCAGGGGGGTTGATTCAGCCTGTCATCCTTCTGAGGTCAGCAAATTGTGTACCAGTTCACTGGTAATTGGGGCACTGCATCAGCGGGGAACAGGGCTTCTAGAATAATCATAATAACAAATGCGCTTCCAGAAAAATGATGCGAACCAGCAGCCACAGGCCGCATACGAAACAACAACCAACAATGTAGTGTAGAGAAATAGGATGGCATTTGAACAACGTATGAACAAGGTTAGCAACAACGTAACAACAACAACAACAACAACAACAACGTAACAACAACAACAACAACAACAAAAGGTTAGCGAGAGTAGATAAGTTGAAATGTAGGTATGGATGATGTCATTAGATGCCGAGGAGCTCCCCATTGAATTATTGGATGAAAGAGAAAAATTTAACAGACAAATGTTTTGATTGGAAGGCGTAGACTTGCGGTTGTTGACAAAGAGCAGTTAAATGCTCAGAAGGTTCAGGGGAAAACCATCACAACCCACATTTCTTTTCTCACAATTCCGTTTTCCCAACTGGATTAGTACAATTGACTCCGATGGCCATCAGGATACGGATTGCCAGCCAGGGGTTTAATTGAACGTTGCTTTCTCTTTTGCTATTCTTTCTGTGCATTGACTGTTTGTGCTCGTAAAATTGCTGAAACAAGTGACCTTTGCTTTTCAATGGCACCCAGAAGACATTGAAAGTCTGAGCAGTGTGGATGGCTGTGAGTGGATACTCTGAAATGTCTGCAATTAGCCAGGGCATGCCTACAAGGGCAAAATTACCATGGTTAAAATTTCTGCTGAACTTGTGATCTCTCACAGGTCGAACAACAACAACAACAACAACAACAACATGCATTTTAAGGCCATTTCCCTGCTAGAGCGGGGGTTAGCCTTGCGGGCCCCATGACAATCTTCTCCGTTTTGCCCTATTTTCTGCATCTCTCCTTGTTAACCCCCTTGCACGCATTTCTTCTTCCACCATCTTTAGCCAAGTCTTTCTCGGTCTTCCCCGTCCTCTACTTCCTTCGACATTCATTTCCATCACTCTTCTCAACAAGTCACTTTCATCCTTCCTCAACACATGACCAAACCATCTCAACCTGTTCCTCTTCACAGCATCAATCACAGGCTCTATTCCCATCATCTTTAGCAATTCATCATTTGTCTTCCTCTCTCTCAACGATACTCCACACATCCACCGAACCACCGAACCGAACCGAACCATTACAGATCGAAGTTCAAATGAAATAAATTACCGATGCTGGGATAATTCCGTTTATTAGTGATTTGTATGTTCATCTAGTTAGACTAAATGTCATTTCAAAATCTCGTAACATGTGGCAACCTGGGCTACAGCATCCTTTTAGCTAAGACGTGAGACTTTGTTTAGCCTGTGTTACATATTTATGTGAATGTATGTGAATTACCATGCAGGTGTTTGCTTCCGTGTGTAGTATATTAAGTTGTTGTGTAGTTGTTGTGGTTGGAGGGTCAGGAGCCCTTCTGAAAGAGTGGCAGGAAACGGAAGTGGCCGGAAGCGGAAGTGACGGGAAACGGAGGAGAAAAAACACGAGGAAAAGGAAGGTTTCTTCTTCCTCGCCCCGCGACGACGAGAAGGTGGAATCGACCTTACGCTGCGCGGAAAACGCGCCGTTGCGAAACGTCTGGCGAGAGGAGTTACCTGGGCGGTAAATACCTTTGGACACGTCCAGTCACTGTGAGTTCGTGCACGAAACCAAGCGTCCGGGACAGTTTGCCCCGTCTACAAAGACGCGTACGGGTCCGCACGTTGGGCCTCGCTCGCGTCGGAAGCCGCGCTGGGTTTGCCCCGTGGCTTGGAAAGGAGGTGCGCTGCAGCCGCGGCCCCAGTCCGAGACGGCACGTTTAGAGCACGTCCGCCCGGGGCTCGTTCAACCGCCCGTGTGCGGAGAGGAGAGACATTGACCACGGAGGGAGTCAGGAGTGGGGCTCACGTGAGGAATGTATAAGATTAAGATGGCCATCTTAGAGTTTGTGTAGATGAGTTCACATGGTTGTAATATTGATTGTGCCTGGTTGTGTATTGTTGATTGCTCGGGGAAAATCTCCGTGGTTGTGTCTTTGAAAGTGTTTGGTATCATTACCATTGGAAATATATACTTGCACATCAGTTGTCGCCTGGGTGAAATTCCTATGGATTGCGTGGCGAATGCGCCTATATAATACTATTTGCTGGCGAAGGTCCTCTCACGGTCCGGGGGTCACCGAGACCTGGTATGCACTGAGGGGACCACGTAACAGAATTGGGGGCTCGTCCAAATTACGATTTGCGGTTTCGCAATTGGGTCTACGTCCGGGATCTAAAAGTGTATAAAATAATAAAATAATAATATTTTTGGTAATTAAAATTTATTAATTAATTATTAATTGGTAATATTTTTTTTTGAGAAATTGGGGAAAGTCTTGGGGTGAAGGTTAACAGGTGTTAACGATAGGCACCATGGCGTTTGTGGCACAGAACTTTGGGGTAACCCCGAGTGAGGCACAGTTCCGAGCGTTGCTAAAGTCGGATCTCTTGAAATTGGCCAAACATTTTAACTTGGAGGTCCGAACTAATTTGAGGAAGGCAGAGTTGCAGGCCACGGTGATACAATCTATGGTGGGATTAGGAACATGGGACGAGTTAGCCTGGGAGTGGCTACCCGAAGAACCAGAAGACGTGGAGCTCCGGAAACTGGAGTTGCAATTACGGAGCCAGGAACGGATCAAAGAAGAAGAAAGGAAAGCAGAAAAGGAAAGAGCAGAAGAAGAAAGGAAAGCAGAAAAGGAAAGAGCAGAAGAAGAAAGGAAAGCAGAAAAGGAAAGAGCAGAAGAAGAAAGGAAAGCAGAGGAGAGGAGAGAAGAGAAACGAGCAGAGGAAAGGAGAGTGGAACGAGAACTCCAGGAAAGGTTAGCAGAAGAAGAAAGGAAAGCAGAAAAGGAAAGAGCAGAAGAAGAAAGGAAAGCAGAGGAGAGGAGAGAAGAGAAACAAGCAGAGGAAAGGAGAGTGGAAAGAGAACTCCAGGAAAGAAGAGAAAAGGAACAAGCAGAGGAAAGGAGAGCTGCAAGGGACCTCGAAGCAGAGGAGAGAAAAGCGGAAAGGGAATTAAAGGAACGTGACATGGAGCTTCAGCAAGAAATCAAAGTCAAGGAGCTGGAGTTAATGAGAGAACGGGGAGAGGCACCACCCTTGCTGACGGGGTCGACACCTCACCAGAAAACCTGGGATGTGGGCAGACATGTGAGGCTGGTTCCACCGTTCAGTGAAAAGGAAGTCGCGAAATTCTTCCCACACTTTGAGAAAGTGGCTCGACAATTAAACTGGCCGGAGGAGGCCTGGACCATACTCGTACAAAGTGTGCTGGTGGGGAAAGCTCAGGAAATTTATTCGGCGCTACCAATGGACCAATGTGCAGATTATGAGGTACTGAAGAAGCACATCCTCAAGGCCTATGAGTTGGTTCCGGAAGCTTACAGGCAAAAATTCAGGAATGCCAGGAAGAGGGAGAGTGAGACCCATGTGGAGTTTGCCAGAGTGAAAGAAAACATGTTTGATCGGTGGTGTGAGTCAAAAGGAGTCGGGAAAGACTTCGAGACATTGCGGGACTTGATCCTGGTGGAGGAATTCCAGCAGTGTGTCCACGAGGACATCAAAGTGTACCTGCAGGAAAAGAAGGTACCAAAGTTGTGGGACGCAGCCACCATGGCAGATGATTATGCCTTAACCCACCGAATAGGGGTCCACGAACCTAACTCCTCGCCTAGATCTCCGCAGGGGAGGTGGGGAACAGCAGGTGCGGAGAACGACCATACATGGCGGCGGCCTCGAGATGATTATGGGGACAACTATGATACCCCACCGGTTCGAAATCAGAGGGATGCGGGCCCAAGACAAACTTATAGTTCGGGGGGCCCGAGGCAGACCCCGAGTTTTTCCTCCGGGCCTACTTGCGCGTTTTGCAAAAAACCTGGACACTTGATGTCCAGTTGTTACCTCATGAAAAGGGACAACCCAGAGCGGAGTCCGACTATTACAACTCCGAATGCGATGGCTAGCGTAAGAAATCGCCATCAAGAGGGTTACCACCCATTTGTTTCCGAGGGGTTTGTGTCACTGGATGGAGCCTCGACTAACCGGAGACCGGTTAGGATATTGAGAGACACAGGGGCCCATCAATCTTTAATGCTTGAAGGCATTTTGCCATGGTCCGAGGAGACGGCAACGGGGGATAGTGTTCGTTTACAGGGGATCGGGGGCGGTGTTAGTGCTCCCCTTCAGGTCATCCAGTTGGAGTCCGATTTGGTGTCAGGACCGGTCACCGTCGGTTTACAAGCCACGTTTCCTGTAGAGGGTGTATCTGTGGTTCTCGGGAATGATTTGGCCGGGGGTCAAGTTTATGGTAACCTGAGGGTTGAGAAAGAGCCCAGCAGGGAAAATAACACCACGCCAGCTCGGGATGGTGACAAAAGTGCCAAGTTATTTGTAGGGGGACTGAACTTCAAAACAGAGGAAGAAGTTCTGACCTCTGTCTTCAACAGATATGGGCCGCTGGTGGAAGTGCGGTTGGTAAGAGACTGGGAAACGCAACAGTCAAGAGGGTTCGGCTTTGTCACGTTTGCCAGCACAAACGACGCCAGAGAGGCAGAGAAGAATTGGAATGGCAAGGATTTGGAGGGTCGGACCATAACAGTAGGGAAGGCATTTCGTAGGCGTCGAGAGGTCTACAGGAGAGGACAACTGGGCGGTAGTTTTGGTGGTGGCCGCAGTCAATATTATTATGGAGGCTCCCTGAGTTACGGCCGCTCCCGAAGGAAGAATTGGCAAAGTAGTGGCCGAGAAGAAGACCGGTATTCAGGGGACTACAGGGACCAGTGGTCCCACCCTAATTATTAGGGACGTTCCGAGAAGTTGAAGCACTGAAGGCGGCGGAGCCGCCGAGCCAAGATTCCTACACGAATTAACCGTGAACGCCGTTCCTAAAGGCGCCCATGTAGAGAACTTTCCTGCACGGACTAACCGTGAACTCCACGTTCCTCAAGGCGCCCATGTAGAGAACTTTCCTGCACGGACTAACCGTGAACTCCGCGTTCCTAAAGGCATCCATGTAGTGAATACTCGGCTTGGCCTCCCGGAAAAGTGCTATCGAGTGGCTTAACTGGCTTTATTTTTAAGTGATAACTGTGCCCGGGGGGAATTGATAATGTGGGGGGGTTGAGTTATCTGGTTTATTTCTCCAAATTGGCCGGCAAAGAAAGTTTTCGCTGGGTTCAAACTTTCTTTCTTGAAGGGGGGGAGTGTTACATATTTATGTGAATGTATGTGAATTACCATGCAGGTGTTTGCTTCCGTGTGTAGTATATTAAGTTGTTGTGTAGTTGTTGTGGTTGGAGGGTCAGGAGCCCTTCTGAAAGAGTGGCAGGAAACGGAAGTGGCCGGAAGCGGAAGTGACGGGAAACGGAGGAGAAAAAACACGAGGAAAAGGAAGGTTTCTTCTTCCTCGCCCCGCGACGACGAGAAGGTGGAATCGACCTTACGCTGCGCGGAAAACGCGCCGTTGCGAAACGTCTGGCGAGAGGAGTTACCTGGGCGGTAAATACCTTTGGACACGTCCAGTCACTGTGAGTTCGTGCACGAAACCAAGCGTCCGGGACAGTTTGCCCCGTCTACAAAGACGCGTACGGGTCCGCACGTTGGGCCTCGCTCGCGTCGGAAGCCGCGCTGGGTTTGCCCCGTGGCTTGGAAAGGAGGTGCGCTGCAGCCGCGGCCCCAGTCCGAGACGGCACGTTTAGAGCACGTCCGCCCGGGGCTCGTTCAACCGCCCGTGTGCGGAGAGGAGAGACATTGACCACGGAGGGAGTCAGGAGTGGGGCTCACGTGAGGAATGTATAAGATTAAGATGGCCATCTTAGAGTTTGTGTAGATGAGTTCACATGGTTGTAATATTGATTGTGCCTGGTTGTGTATTGTTGATTGCTCGGGGAAAATCTCCGTGGTTGTGTCTTTGAAAGTGTTTGGTATCATTACCATTGGAAATATATACTTGCACATCAGTTGTCGCCTGGGTGAAATTCCTATGGATTGCGTGGCGAATGCGCCTATATAATACTATTTGCTGGCGAAGGTCCTCTCACGGTCCGGGGGTCACCGAGACCTGGTATGCACTGAGGGGACCACGTAACACCTGCAATACAGAGGTTGAAAATACGACAGTAGTATTCAAAGAGGCTAGGTCATTGTGTCCCTGAACTTCAGACAAATTCCAAATTTCTTTCTCCTATCTGCAGCATTACTGATCATGGTCGTTGCAATCTCTCTGTTACATCAGTGCAAGGCAAGTGATCTAGAAAGAGTAGCTCTGTGGATGGCAAGCACAAGGTTAAATCCCCCTTCACAACAGGGATGGACCTTTTAGTAAAACAAAAGCACCCACAGCAAAGAAACAAAGAATTCTGGCTTCCTTAAATGAATCATTCACAAACATGCATTAGAAGGAAAGAAATTCCGCAGTTCTACCATCGAACAAAACTTCCTCATCACCACATATATGGACTGTAAATCTACATGGGTTATATACCGAAACAAGTTTCAAAAGTGCACCAAACAATATGTTGGAAAAACTGAGAACACACTCTCATCTCCACACACATTTAAATAACACACAGTCAGAGATCAGTAACATTATGTATATACTAGCCGAAACCCGTGGAACATCCACGGAAGGGAGGATGTGGTGTATGGATAGAGTGTACCATTATGGATGGCATAGGGGATTTGCTTGTCCGAGTAAGAGTTAGGAAGAAAGATCAATTTTCACTTGTGCAAAAATGCTACTCACAATTACATCGCCTGTGCGTCGGCCTGTGATTGAGCCAGAGAGTTGGCCTGTGAGTCAACTTCCTTTCCGATGTCTGCAAGAGTTGAAATACTGATTGTGAATGTGTAAAATTATATGAAAGAAGAACATGCATATCAATAGACGCTGCCATCGAAAAGGAGAGCAGCTGTCAATAGAAAAGGATGTCTGACATCAATTTGACATTATTGCACAGGAAATGACAAACAAAGAAACAGTTCATTTCCATCGGGTAATATTACGATGAGAGATCACCCGATAACTTTATTATGTCCATCAGCATCCATGGCACTTAGAAAAAAAAAAACGTGGCATCAGCCAGCCGCAGCCAATTATCACGTACCGTCTCGAAGTCAATGCCATCCTTTTATCTCTTCGTATACAACTCACTGATCGCAACGTCACTCCATTTAACTTTATTAAAATGACGATAAAGACGTGAAACCCGTGGAACATCCACGGAAGGGATATCGTTCGTCTGTTTTCAGCTCGTTATCTTTAAGCTTCCTTACGTCTCGCCACCTGCTACACCTCTCTGAGTTACGAGGATTTATGCAACGCACCCCGAGTATCGCAACGTCACTCCATTTAACTTTATTAAAATGACGATAAAGACGTTTCCTTATATATCCTAATTTCAAATGTTCAAGGGAATAAAAAAGCTTCCTTACGTCTCGCCACCTGCTACACCTCTCTGAGTTACGAGGATTTATGCAACGCACCCCGAGTATCGCAACGTCACTCCATTTAACTTTATTAAAATGACGATAAAGACGTTTCCTTATATATCCTAATTTAAAATGTTCAAGGGAATAAAAAGACCATTTGGTTCACACCACCCATCACACCACTCGACTGTCCAATCAGCGGACGGCTCGCATCGCCTTCGCCCAGCAGACGCCAATACGATGGTGTCGTAAGATGGCGTCGTATCGGCCGATAATCGGATGCTTTTGGGTCCCAAAGTCGGCTAATTCAGATTTTTCGAGTATGGCTGTACGTGATAAACAAAGAGCGTGGTTCGTAGATGGAAAATGCATTAGTGCCGTGGGCATCGGGTCACTGGGTGTGGCGTTAAAGGGATAACAAAGTCGAGTCCTTACGGTATTATTATATAAGATAGATATAGATTATTAATAAAGGCCTCAAGACCTATTCAACTTGAATTAAAAAACGCGACATTTCGGCTATTCAAGAACACATTTGTAACCTGTCAATCAAAAAGGAAAATGTTTTGTTGATCGTCTTCTCAACAAAACGTGTCGACAAAACCAAAGGAATATTCAGGATTTTCACAAAATCACAACTTGAAAGATACGCCAAAAACCTGAGGTGAATTCCGGTGATGCAGTCATCTTCTTCATCTGCGCCTCATTTTCTTCATGTGAAAATGAATCGATTTAAAATTCCATAGAACTCTGTCGTTTATGTATATTTTTATTTTATTACATTCACGTAGTTTCACATTCTTGACTTCGTGGAGCTTCAATCTTTTGTGGTTTAAAAAAATAAAATAAAGATGGAATCTTCTTCAGCACATAGCATCGCATTCTCTTCCTGTGAAACTGTTTCATAGAACTGTGTCGTTTATGTATATTTTTATTTTATTACATTCACGTAGTTTCACATTCTTGACTTCGTGGAGCTTCAATCTTTTGTGGTTCAAAAAAATAAAATAAAGATGGATTCTTCTTCATCACATCGCATCGCATTCTCTTCCTGTGAAACTGTTTCATAGAACTGTGTCGTTTATGTACATTTTTATTTTATTACATTCACGTAGTTTCACATTCTTGACTTCGTGGAGCTTCAATCTTTTGTGGTTCAAAAAAATAAAATAAAGATGGATTCTTCTTCATCGCATCGCATTCTCTTCCTGTGAAACTGTTTCTCCATTTAACGTTTCCAAAATCAAAACTTCAAAAACTTCTTCACTTTGATTCGAAAAAACTTCAAACTTCAAAAAACGTTTCCAAAACGTCACTCCATTTAACTTTATTAAAATGACGATAAAGACGTTTCCTTATATATCCTAATTTAAAATGTTCAAGGGAATAAAAAGACGATTTGGTTCACACCACTCGACTGTCCAATCAGTGGACGGCTCGCATCGCCTTCGCCCAGCAGACGCCAATACGATGGTGTCGTAAGATGGCGTCGTATCGGCCGATAATCGGATGCTTTTGGGTCCCAAAGTCGGCGAATTCAGATTTTTCGAGTATGGCTGTACGTGATAAACAAAGAGCGCGGTTCGTAGATGGAAAATGCATTAGTGCCGTGGGCATCGGGTCACTGGGTGCGGCGTAAAAGGGATAACAAAGTCGAGTCCTTACGGTATTATTATTATACTAGCTGAAACCCATGGAACATCCACGGAAAGGAGGATGTGGTGTATGGATAGAGTGTACCATTATGGATGGCATAGGGGAGCGCTCATGGGATCTTCTTCTTCCGTTAAGCTCCAATTTTTTCTCTTTAAAGTTAAGTCCAATCAGTCCTCTCTGCTCGAAGTGCTCAGGCCATGCCTACCCGCTCTCATACTTTTATTTCCGTTCGGTGTAGAAAGAGATCGACATATCGTTCGTCTGTTTTCAGCTCGTTATCTTTAAGCTTCCTTACGTCTCGCCACCTGCTACACCTCTCTGAGTTACGAGGATTTATGCAACGCACCCCGAGTATCACAACGTCACTCCATTTAACTTTACTAAAATGACGATAAAGACGTGAAACCTGTGGAACATCCACGGAAGGGAGGATGTGGTGTATGGATAGAGTGTACCATTATGGATGGCATAGGGGATTTGCTTGTCCGAGTAAGAGTTAGGAAGAAAGATCAATTTTCACTTGTGCAAAAATGCTACTCACAATTACATCGCCTGTGCGTCGGCCTGTGATTGAGCCAGAGAGTTGGCCTGTGAGTCAACTTCCTTTCCGATGTCTGCAAGAATTGAAATACTGATTGTGAATGTGTAAAATTATATGAAAGAAGAACATGCATATCAATAGACGATGCCATCGAAAAGGAGAGCAGCTGTCAATAGAAAAGGATGTCTGACATCAATTTGACATTATTGCACAGGAAATGACAAACAAAGAAACAGTTCATTTCCATCGGGTAATATTACGATGAGATATCAGGCGATACCTTTATTATGTCCATCAGCATCCATGGCACTTAGAAAAAAAACGCAGCATCAGCCAGCCGCAGCCAACTATCACGTACCGTCTCGAAGTCAATGCCATCCTTTTATCTCTTCGTATACAAGTACAACTCACTGATCGCAACGTCACTCCATTTAACTTTATTAAAATGACGATAAAGACGTGAAACCCGTGGAAAATCCACGGAAGGGATATCGTTCGTCTGTTTTCAGCTCGTTATCTTTAAGCTTCCTTACGTCTCGCCACCTGCTACACCTCTCTGAGTTACGAGGATTTATGCAACGCACCCCGAGTATCGCAACGTCACTCCATTTAACTTTATTAAAATGACGATAAAGACGTTTCCTTATATATCCTAATTTCAAATGTTCAAGGGAATAAAAAAGCTTCCTTACGTCTCGCCACCTGCTACACCTCTCTGAGTTACGAGGATTTATGCAACGCACCCCGAGTATCGCAACGTCACTCCATTTAACTTTATTAAAATGACGATAAAGACGTTTCCTTATATATCCTAATTTAAAATGTTCAAGGGAATAAAAAGACCATTTGGTTCACACCACCCATCACATCACTCGACTGTCCAATCAGCGGACGGCTCGCATCGCCTTCGCCCAGCAGACGCCAATACGATGGTGTCGTAAGATGGCGTCGTATCGGCCGATAATCGGATGCTTTTGGGTCCCAAAGTCGGCGAATTCAGATTTTTCGAGTATGGCTGTACGTGATAAACAAAGAGCGCGGTTCGTAGATGGAAAATGCATTAGTGCCGTGGGCATCGGGTCACTGGGTGCGGCGTAAAAGGGATAACAAAGTCGAGTCCTTACGGTATTATTATATAGATAGATATATATATATATATACAGTGAAACCTTGACTTATGAGTGCACCAACTTACGAGTTTTCCGAGATACGAGTTGACCAGGCAGAAAGGACACAAAATAAATAAAGTCGAAATGAAATAATAAATAATAAAGTTCTCACGACGCGAGTAAGGTAAACAGCACCGACGGAGCAGGTAAACTGAACCGAACGGGTCTGCTCTCACATTTGGGCTCTTCTCTCGCTCTCTCTGTCTCAAGGGAGGGAAAGAGGGACAGGTGGTAAAGAAGGACACGACAAAGGCGCGATGGGAAAGGAAGGAATGGTGGGGGTGGGGGGGGAAACAACACAACACAAGCACGGAGCTACAGCACACGAACACGAGTGCACGCCATCTTGCCACGCCCAACACACAAACGAGAGAGAGAGAGAGAGAGAGAGAGAGACAGAGACACGGAGAGATGGGGAATGTAAATGGTAACCACTTGCCACGAACGCCGGAACAGAGAGAGGGAAAATGGCGCTGCTCTGCCTTTTTGTCTCTGGCGCGAGAACGTTCTATGATGACGTCGCATGGCTCCAACCAATCATTCCTTCCGGGGCAGGGCCTCACGGCCCATCTTGATGCCCCTTTAGATGACTCAACTGGGTGGTGTCAGTGGTAGTGTTCAGATCTGGTCGGCGATTATCTCATTTAATTTTGGCGCTGATTGCATGGTTGGTGGTGTGTGTCATAAGGAATGAAGTGAAAAAAATAGAGGTGACTACACACAGGGTATCTACCCTTATACCCTAATCAATTAGCATAGCTCCACCCCTCGCAAGGATACAAATATACAATTACACGACATCCGGGCCTACTTAGTTACAGGAAGGTTTATTCTTCTTCACGACATTCGGAGCATACTACTCTATACAATTATACCTGGACTAAGGTATTTCATTACCTACCCCCCACAAACGTAACCATATATATATATATATATATATATATATATATATATGTATATATATATATACGTATATATATATATATATATATATATATATATTAGGGTGGGCTTCAAAAAATCAAAATGCAGATTTTCTCCGGGACATGGTCTATTTTTGTTCCTTTTGTGTCAAAGGAAACCACACCAAATGTGAATGGAATCCAATAAAATTTAGGGGTGCCACATCAGTGATGAATTTTCCCCCATGCAAAAATAGGAATTCCCATTTTTTGGGCTGTATATACACAAAATAAATACATAATTATATATATACATTAAATATAATATTAAAAATAAATATATAGTAAATATACATTAAATAATAATAATATATATTATATTATACATTATATATACAATTATACGATAGACAATTATACAAATATAGACAAATATAATACATTAAATAATATATTAAAAATAAATATAATATATTAAAATTTAAATATAATAAATAAATATATAGTTATACAATATATATACATAATAATTAAATATACATTAAATTTATACATAAAATATACATTAAATAATAAATATACATAAATACACATTATACATTATATATATAGTTATATACAATATATTATACATACAGTTTTGAGACTTCCTATGATCACTATCTGGGCAATTTTCATGCATGTTTTGTACAGGTTCCCAGGGTCAGGGGTACGCTTTTTTAGTGTGTAATATGTAGGCCTAACTTATTGACTGTGGCTCTTTTGTAAAGAGTGACCCTGTGGAGTAAGAATTAACAGGATTTTACCCACATTCTTGCGTATTTTTCAGATATGGCATGTGCTAGTACCAGTGTTTCATTGAAAACTCGGGCTCAGGATAATGTGTATCTCATTGGGTCCACTTCTGGAGATGCCATCAAAGGTGCCAAGCTCCCGACTGTGCATCAATCTCTTGTCCTGTTTTTCCATCACCTGAAGAAGGAGAATCGCACTGCCCGGGAGAGTGCAACCCTCACCATTGAAGAGGTTGTGATGTTCTGGGAAAAAGCTCACCTACCTACAACGACGAAGCAGCACTGCATCCATCGTTTGGAGAGGCTATATTAAGAATGGAGGAGCCTCCAAAAAGGTGCAAAGTGGGGTGGTGCGACCCAAGAGAAAAAGGAAGCATCCTTCAAGGCCTCATTGGAGAAGACGTTTGATCTTAGGCATGCAGATTCGGAGGCCATAATCACCAACCCCGAGGACAGGAAGTTTCTTCACGATCAATTCTCAGAGAGGAAGGCTTCAATGGGATCTGTAGACACTGTGTTGGAAGCAAAAACGAAGCGAAAGAAAGAAAGGGAAGAAAAGGAGAAGACTAAGGCAGAGAAGGAAAATAAGAGACAGGAAATGGTCATGAAGGGTGCTACTGCTATGGAAGTCACAGACTCAGACTCTGACTCTGAGACCACGGCACAGGCTGGTTCTTCATCATCTGATGGTGGGATATTTTGTCCCAAGAAAAGAAGGCCTATCAACATTGTCACTCCTGAAGTCGCAGCTTCTTTGGATCGTACGAAAACAAGTGACCGAATGGCTGTCCACAACTTGGCATCCATTTGTGGAGCAGTAGGATGGGATCCTGCAGAGCTGGCACTGAACCGATGGACAGTGCGGCGGAATCGCATGATGCATCGATGCAAAACCATGGACGAAATAAAAGAAGCATTTCATCATAATGTGCAGGGTCCTTTAGTGGTCCATTGGGATGGAAAGCTTCTTCCCGATGTCACTGGAGATTTTGTGCATGTGAAGGTGGATCGTCTTCCAATCCTTGTGTCCAACCAGTACCATGGAATGGAGCAGCTGTTGAATGTTCCCAAGTTACCTGACGGGGGAGGAGAAGCTATGGCAACCGCTGTAGTGGACACACTGAAGAGCTGGAACCTTGTGGGCAAGGTGAAGGCTTTGTCTTTTGACACAACGGCCAGCAATTCAGGTGTTCGTGGAGGGGCTGCTGTCCTCATTGAAAAGAAGCTACAGACTGAACTAATTCATTTGGCTTGCCGCCATCATGCGCACGAAATCATTCTGGGAGATGTTTTCACCACTCTTTTCGGTCCTTCATCAGGCCCTGACATCCAGCTTTTTAAGCGGTTTCAGGCGGAGTGGCCGTCCATTGCCCATCACCAACCAAAAAATGGATTCACAGATCCTGATACGGCAGCTGAGTTTGCACAGAACAATGACATGATGGATGAAGCTCTGGAATTTGCTCATGTGTGTTTGAAAGATCAGCAGCCACGAGATGATTATCGTGAACTCCTAGAACTGACTGTCATCTACATGGGAGGAATCCCACCTTGTGGAATCCGGATCATGGCTCCAGGAGCAATGCACAGAGCCAGATGGATGGCAAAAGCACTATATTCACTACAGGTGTTCATGTTTCGGTCAGAGTTCCACTTGACACTTCGAGAGGCGAGAGAACTCCGAGCCTTCAACATTTTTGTCTGCCTTGTGTATGTACAGGCTTGGTTTCGGGCTCCACAAGCTATTGAGGCTCCCCTGAATGACATTAACCTCTTCAAGAAGTTGGAAAAGTTTGAACAAATCAATCAGAAGATGGCTCAGGCAGCCTTGAAGGCACTTGGCCGCCACACGTGGTACATGAGCCCAGTACGAGTGGCATTTGCATTCTTTGACACCAGAATTGACAAAGAAAGCAAGATCAATATGATTGAAGCATTGAAAAATGACGGTGAAAACCCCTCTCCAAAGAGACCAGCTATCAAACGAGGAACCGCCCTGTCAATCGCTGGCCTCATAACAAAACACACCAAGCATTTCTTCAGCATCCTAGGGACCCCAACTGATTGGATGGATAAGGATCCTGGTTCATGGGAGCAAGAAACCAGCTTTCAGGAAGCAAAGAAAGCCGCCAGTGGCTTAGTCGTGGTGAACGACAGGGCAGAAAGGGGTGTCGCATTGATACAAGACTACAATAAGCTCCTTACAAAGGATGAAGAGCAAAAGCAAGCTCTGCTCCAAGTTGTTGCTGCTCACAGGAAGATGTACCCCGATGCCAAGAAGGCAACAGTGGTGAAACAGGCCCAGAAATAGGAGTTACATTTCTCATTATATTTGGGTTTTTTAATATTATGTGATATGGTGTCTCTTCATTTTATGAACTGAACATTTGGATTGTTATCATTGAATTTGAGTTTTCATAGCAATATAGTGCTATTTGTGCAGCTATTGTAACTTGTGTTTGCTAGAATACAAAGAAAGTGAGTGGAGGGTGGATTTTCATAAAACAAACTTCTGGTTTTGCTTTCGATCCATATATAGAAAAGTTTTGTAGACACCTTTAGTTTGAAGGCTGATGTGGCACCCCTAAATAAAATCAGATTGCTTTCATATTTGGTGTCTTTTCATTTTGGAACAAAAGGAACAACATAAAGCCATGTCCGAGTAAATATTTTAAAAAAATTATTTTGAGCACCACCCTAATATATATATATATATATATATATATATATATATATATATATATATATATCTATGTATATTGTTTTTTTGTTTTTTTTTATCTATGTATATTGTTGCGGTTTTGTGTTTTCATAATAAAGGTTAACTTCCCCTCCTAGTTTAGTTACACTACAACACGTAGCCTCGTTTAAAGCTCAGTTATTTCATAGTAAATGTAAGCGTAGACCTTTCCTGTGTGTAGTTTTGCGTTGAGTAGAATAATGGAAATTAGGTCCTTTACGATGCCTCCATGCTTTTGGTTTTGGCGCGAAATACCATAAGGCAGGCCTGAACAAGTCGATCAAGGGCGAAGGAAGGCGGAGTGGGAGTGACCGGTAAGCACGAGCCGCCAATCAGGGCTCGAGGGGAGTGACTTACCACTGCGGCAAAGGGCGGAGTTTGGAACATTCGATGCGGGCTAGGAAGGGGCCAATATAACCCTGTGCCCGGAGCGCCCACCTCAGTTATGAGAGTCGGTTCGGAGTGCCAACTTATGAGATGCGCGCAGGGCAAGCCATACGAGTTATGAGACGGGAGGAGATGCGCTCCATTGAGTTATGAGGCAAGCCCATGCGAGAGTGAAAGCGCTGTGTTCAGTTATGAGAGGGAAAGCACTGTGTTGAGCTGTAGTCAGATCCTTCATTGATTTACGAGAGTGAAAGCACTGAGTTATGAGTTCGGAGCGCTCAGTTTGACGGCAGTCGTATTAATCGCGCTGTAAGAGACAGCCGTGCCAGGCCACAGACGCGTGCATATTGCCTCCTGCCTGCCTGCTTTTGCCGAGATACGCGCCGCGAGGATTCTCCTGCCTGCCTGCCTGCCTTCGCCGGGGTACGTGCTGTGACCGCCAGAGGGCCACGCCGGGTGAGCTGTTCCTGGACGACCAAAGCCGGCGGGTTCAGCGCATGAACATTTCTTCCTTCATCCCCCTGTGAGTGTGAGTGGGCCCATTGTCTGGGTAATAAGTTAAGACTGCTTAAGACTGCCCTGTGTCCCTTCTTCTTCTACCACTGTACATTGTGTAAATAATAATAATTAAATCTGTTACTCCTTTGATTCGATCACTTTTGTCTCTCCATCATTGACTTAGCATGGTACGAATTATATCGCTCTGATCGGGTTCCAATAGCAAGGTAACAGCACGGACCACGTGGTACGCCATCTGCTCAGGTGTACTCAATCACGCGTGGTTCGTGCGAGACTCGATCCCCGCTTTCGCGGCGGCATGGGTACTTAGGTACGTGCGAAAATTGTCCCGAAACCCTTTTCCACATCTTCCCGGGAGTGGCGACTCAAGTCTCGCGGTTCGAAGACCCAAGGAGAACAAGGGGCTTAATCTCCCCTTGGTAAAGGAACGGGCTTCGCCAAAACCGCAACAATATATATATATATATATATATATATATATATATATATATATATATATATATATATATATATATATATATATATATATATATATACATATATATATATATATATATATTGTTACGGTCCGCGGATTAGATGTTATTTTTACCGAGCGGTGGTGTAACCGCGGCCGAACAGTTGTTCCCCGACTAACCCGATTCACCCAAACGTTGGCCGTATCGCGCCACCACTATTCAATCAGGAAAAGACTAAGACGACGAATGCAAAGAGGAAGAAGGAGACGTACAGAAGAGTAACGGGGTTTATTATGTACACATACACAAGCAAGAAGAACAGTCACGATTATTTACAGGGGACATGAGACGCAGGCGACACAGTGCAAATTACTAGCTTATCTAACAGGCTTACTTAATACCCAAAACAGAACAAACGAAGACACAGACTCACGCGGGGAATGATGATAGGAATTGGCTGGAAGGAGAGGAAAGTCCAATTGGTTCGGCAGCACGAATCGGCGCGTTGGGCAGCTGCCGTTCCTCCGCGGCCCTGCTCCAAACCGCCGTCGAGGCCCCAAATGGCTGGCGAGCGTTGTGGCTGCTGGGGACGCTGCTGCTGCTGCTGCTGTAGACGCTGCCGCTGGCGAGCAAGGTGACGAATAGCAGGCTTTGTGCTTCCCTGGATGATCTTCTGCTTTTTGGACCTCACAACTCAGCTCTGCTCTGACGACCCAGCTCTTTCCTTTGCACCTCACCACGCAGCTCAGCTCAGCCTTGGACCTTTTTGCAACTCTCTTGGACTCATCTGCTTGTCTCTTTTTTGTAAAAGCTCATCTCACCACGCAGCCCAGCTCAGCCTCTCAGCTCATCTCTTGGACTCATATCTTTTTGGGAACGTCCCGCCGTGGGTTATATAGGCCCCGGCCCTCAACCTTTTCGAACCTCCCCCAAACGTTCTCTCTCCGCCCTCTCCAGCCAAACCCCTTGTTCATGGTTGGTCGAGTGGGGCTGGCTCACTCCTCCCCTCTCTGACGAGGTGGGGACCCGCCTTTCTTCCCCAACCCTGCCTCGTGGTCAATGGCGGCAATTGGAGGGGATGCAATTGCCAATCGACGAAAGGGGGAATGGAGGTTTTTGGGAATGGGAATGAAGGGAATCTATTCTTATTTTACTTGGTGCAATGGAGTGTCATTTTAATGGAAGACAAGGCCTTACTCTAAAACACATAATAAGATATAAGCTACTGAACAAGGGTTTTATCGGGTCCTGCAATGTGGTGTTTCATGGAATAACTACCGAGACGCCCTTTTTATCTTTACATAACTCCGGAGGCAGGAGGCGCAGAATAAACAATAATAATAATAAAGCACACAATAAAAAAAATACAGTCCTCATATCCGCAACAATATATATATATATATATATATATATATATATATATATATACACACACACAGACATTTTAAATATTGACAATCTAAGCTCATAGAAGATCAAATAAATAAAGGATAAAATGGCAATGGATAGCCAGTGGGACAGTAGGGCTGCAGTTGGACGCAACAAACAAGCAAATGAATGAACAGGAAAATAGGAGAGAAAGGATGGAAGGAAATACTGTAAACAGCAACAAGGTTGGATGAGGTGGAGTTAATGGGGGTAGAAATGATTACTTGTCACGATTGTGCCTGATATGATATGATGGTTCACTGCTTGCTTTTGAAGCCCTTGAACGAAGTGTGAAAAGCCCTTGGAAGGAACCATCTCCGGAATGCTGTTTCCAAAAGTGGAAAAGGGAGGTTAAAATTTGTTAAGATGTGCGGTGTGCCTGGGTAACTGGAGGAGCTGAGGATCATTGTAGAACTAAGCGAAAGCAGAGGGAGCCCTACCAGAGAAGAGTGGGGGTGGGGCGGGGGGGGGGGAGGAGGAGGGGAGAGAGGCTACTGATTTTCAGTTATTTTCTGAAGGATGGAGAAGAAAGTTTGGGGAGTGCAGAGGGATATTAATAATCGAGAATCCTTCCTCCTCCCTTCCTCCCTTACCTGCCCATACTTTATGGAACATAATTAACACCTCATGTACTTGGCCTGTGTAAGGCCAGATTAAGACTACTTGGTGGGTGAGACGTCTGCTTGAGCCTTACCCCTATGTGATTGCGATAGATGGCTGTGCCATTTTTATCAATGATTATGAAAACATTTAAATGCAAGCTACAATTTGTTGAGATGAAGCAATGTTATTCTATTCTTGAGCAGCTTTTGTGAAGGAGATTACACACATGAACATGATCACAGCACGAACAGCTTGCAAATTGTAGCATTTTGGTTGCAGCACTCGATAGTTTATGTTTCCTTACAAAGCGATAACTTTACAATGTGGTTGCAGAAGTGAATAAATGGAACACAGGCCTGGTACTGAACGAGGTACGAGTACCTTGTGTATCTTGTGTACTTGTCGTGCAACTGCTTCTGGGCTCGTTCGCCAGAACAGCATTGTAGAGCTATGGACAAGTCCTCTTCACATTCCTGCTGCTTTAATGGATTTTTAAACTGTCCTTGCACTTGTGATAATATTTACCCAAGTAATTACCCTGGCAGTTGTAGTACTTGAATCAAACGTTTAGTTTTATTTCAGAGGGATTTACATTTAATAATCGCAGCATTTATTTCACTTGTGCCAATAATTCACTCATAATGTATAATTTATTTTCCACTTATATTACAGACGAGCAGGAATACCCGGCGTTGCACGGTGATGTTGTAATCCCGTTGGCATTTTGAAGAAAAAAAAATAGTTTTTTTTCCTATTTTTTGTGGGTACTTAAAATACCTCCGTCGCACCTTAGGAAAATATATATTTAATATCATAATATTACATACACACAATAATCGGAGATAATTTAATTACCTTTCGCATCACTACAAAGGCTCAGGGACAATAGAGCGATTAAAAAAAAAAAATCCCCAAAAATTCCAACTTTCTAAAATTTCCAGTTTTTTCCCCCTTAAACACTCAATGACATTCACTAATCAACCTCTGAAAGTTTAACGAAGTTCAGCCATCTCTGAGAAAAATCGCGACACACACAGACAGACAGACAAACGGCTCTTGTATATGATACTAGCAGGAGTACCCACCCCCGTGTTTACAAACGGCTCTTGTATATGATACTAGCAGGAGTACCCCCCGTGTTGCACGGCGATCTTCTCATACTGTTGGCATTTTGAAGAAATCGAAGTGTTTTTATGTCTCCACCCCCGACGTTGGCCGGAGGCATTATGTTTTCAGGTTGTCCGTCCGTCCGTCCATCCGTACAGGTTAAACCTCGTTTTTCTCAGCAATCACATATCCGATTGAGATGAAACGTTCAGGGTAGGAGTGACACCCATGCAGAATGTTTCTGTCCTAATTGTGACGTCATAGTTCACGTGATATGGCAGCCATCTTGGAATAAACGCAAATAAATAAAAAATATTTCTCTGAAACCGCTGAATGGAAAAATCTTAAACTTGGCACATTGTCAAGTACTCCCAATGGGGAACAAAAGCATGATAATGATGACATCATAGGTTAAGTGGTATAACAGCCAAAAATGTTTTAATATAATTCCTTATCCTAAAAATCTGAAATTGCATGCACATGATATATAACCCATTTGTATTGAAATGTTAAATTTATGACATCATAGGTCACATTGTTTGGCCGCCATATTGGATTTAACCTAAAACCTCAAAAAAAACATATTCTCCCAAACCATCAAATTGATTGACTCGAAACTTTATGTGTGTTATTGACTAGGCATTGTGATTAAAAGATGATCACAAAAACATTGGTCACTTGGTTTCGCAGCCATATTGGATTGAGGGAAAATTATAAATAATTATATCTCTGAAACCGCTTACCCAATCAATGCGAAATTTTGCAAATATTTCAACTTCCGCTTCCGGTCTTGCCGGTGAGGTTTCGTTTATTCGCAGCTGTCCACGCTCTCCATCAAAATCGAAGTTAAGTAATTGTTCCCATTTGTATTTTTGTTAAAACTGTATTTATTTTATGGTGTGTGTACCTATAGTGTGTCCCGAGGAAGATTCTCGGTGTAAATCTTTCATACCTGTATAGAAAATCGTGTTAATACGTGTCGTTTCTTTTGAGGCCTTGTAGGCTACCGTGTCCTACCTTCAGGCTTTGTTTTTCTCTCAGCGGTCCGTCTTTTGTGCTCCAATAACTTTCGTTCTCTGTTTTTCCCAGTCTTTTCACCCCGTAGCCTACTTCCTTGTTTAAAATCTCAACTCAAAAAAACCCCAAAAAAAACATTTCCTTCTCTGTTCTTATTCGTTTATTCGGTGTTCTTATTCGTTTGTTCGTTCTTCGTCCACGTGTTTCTCCCCCATTTCCCAAGATAGTCTTCACTGTTAAACTTTAAAATGTTTAAACTTTCCCCTGAAGTACTGTATTCTGTCGTATATTATAACACCTTTTTCTTCTTCTTCTTTAAAAGGTTGCTTTCGACTTTCTCACCAAATCTATTCATCCCAAAAAATAATAATTCCATCTCTTACAGTGCCTCTTTTCTACATTCCCTAAACTCACCTGCACTCCACCCCCATCCAGCGTCCTTAAACGTATTTTTAACTCGAAGGTCACAAGAAACTCATTTTGCAATAATTGTTTGTTTCCCATTAATCGTACACTTTCCAAAATCCAATCTCACTCCTCCCCTCCAAATATTCCCCATCACCCCTCCCCTCCAAAACTTCCCCATCACCCCACCCCTCCAAATCTTCCCCATCACCCATCCCTTTCAAATCTCCCCCTTGCCCCTCCCCTCCAAATCTCCCCCATCTCCAATCCCTTTCAAATCCCTCCCCTTGTCCCTTCCCTCCTAAACTCCCCCCTAACCCCTCCCCTCATAAACTCCCCCCTCGCCCCTCCCCTTCAAATCTCCCCACCCTCATTTATTCTCCATTTCCCCCCTCTCACCCCTCCTCCTCAAAGGGTCCTCCCCGCTTCTTTCCCCTTCCAACTCTCACCTCCATCTCCCCCAACCTCCTGCTTCGCTCTTCCCCCTCCTCAAATAACACCTCATTGTGCCTCACCCAATCACCATCAAACCTTTTGTCCGCCCCATCCTTCCCTTTCTCCGAGCTATTCTGAAATCTCTGACACACCTTCAACAGCTCTCCCTACCTCTTCCTCCTCTTCCAAATCTTACCCTACCCCTCCTCTCCCCTGTTCTGTATCCGATGCTCCCCCTTCCTTTACATTAATGGAAGGTACATCAAACATCCGGGGCCTTCGTTCAAACTTAACTGATCTCTCCATACAGGTTGCTTCTGACAAACCAGACGTGATCTGCTCAACATAAACTTTCCTCCTTCATGATGTCTCTGATTCCTTAGTATCTCTCCCAGGTTACTCCCTCCTCCGGTATGATAGACCTCAGCCTCGTCCTGGAGGTGGGGTTGCTATCTTTATCAAAAACTCTCTTTCTCACTCGCCCTGCACTGCACTCTCTCCACCTCACCCCCAGGAATACCTCTGGCTACGGCTTCCCCTTCGCTCCCACCTCTTGTTCGTATGTGTGTTGTACCATCCACCAAACAGTGATGACTCCATCTACATCTCGCTGTCTGATAATATGGACCAACTTCTATCTACTCATCCCAACTCTCTCTTCCTCATATGTGGTGATTTCAATTGTCACCTTGCCAGTTGGCTGGGTGTGGGTACCTCTCTCACCAGCCATGGCTCCTCAGCAAAGGACTTCTGTGACTCACTGGGACTTACACAATCTGTCAATTTCCCGACCCGGATCTCAGTCAACGGAGCATCTTCTCTTCTGGACTTGGTTATGACTAACTTCCCTGAAAATGTCTGCTGCTCTTCTTCTGCTCCATTCGGCTCATCTGATCATGTGCTTGTTAAAGTGGACATCCCTGTGACCATTCTCAGGGAGCCTCCTCAGCGTCGACGAGTCTGGCATTTCACTCAGGCCAACTGGCATGGTCTGAAGTACTTGAAGCAGCCATCAATCATCTGGTCTGGTCTCCCATCTCTACCACCTCTGAAATCAACTCATCATGGGAATTCTTCCAAAGTAAATTGCTCTCTCTCTCATGCACAGATTTATCCCATCTCGTCTTCAGTTGTCATACCCTTCCTCCCGTCCATGGTACATGGAATCTTGTGGTGAGGCTGTTGCCCAGAAACAACTTGCCTTCGTCTCCTGGAAAGCAAATCCAACGGAAGGAAATCTGATTTCCTTTCACAAAGCCCTAAACAAGTGTGTGTCCACCCTCAGGAGAGCCAGGAAACAATATCTCTCCATTCTCAAGACCGAACTCTCTTATCTGTCTCCCTCTTCCAAATCCTGGTGGCGTCTGGTTAAATCTGTTTCTGGTGTTTGTTCCCCCTCCATCCCCTCCCTTACCTAAAATGGCTACACAGCGGACTCCACACGTGAAAAAGCTGAATGCCTCAACTCTGTGTTTGCCTCTAAATCTTGTGTCCCAAACCCATCCCTTTCTGTACCCACCATACCCAGTCGTACCCAGCTGCTCCTGGACCCTGTGTCCTTTCCTCCTGACAAGGTCGAAAATTTTCTGTCAACCCTCGACTCTGATTCTGCAACTGGACCTGACGGCATCAGCCCACGGTCCTAAAATCCTGTTCGTCTGCTCTTTCACTCCCTCTCTCTATTCTCTTCACCCTCTCTTTTGCTCAAGGTCAACTGCCATCTGCTTGGAAATCAGCCAACATCACCACTTTACACAAAAAATGTGCAAAAACAGATCCTAGCAACTACAGACCAATCAGCCATCTCCCAATTATCAGCAAAGTCATGGAATCCATCATTGCTTCGGATATGAAATCTTTCATGTTCTCCAATGGCTTGATCTCTGATCATCAATTTGGTTTCAGACCAGGTCACTCTACTCTGGACATGCTGCTTCTGCTGTCTCAACATTGGATGGAGGTCCTCAATGCCAAACAGGAAATTAGAGCTGTCTCCCTCGACATATCACTTGCCTTCGATACGGTCTGGCACCCCGCTCTGCTCACCAAACTCTCCTCCTTTGGCATCCTTGGAAATCTCCATGCATGGCTGGCGGACTTCCTCTCTAGTCGTAGTCAACGTGTGTCTCTGAATGGGTTTCTCTCATCTCCTTCCTGTTCAGACTGGAGTTCCCCAAGGGAGTGTTCTGGGCCCTGTGCTTTTTATGGTCTTCATCAATGATCTCTCCGATTCTCTTGAAAATCCTCTCTATCTCTTTGCTGATGACTCCACTCTCTGCCACTCCATTCCTCATCCCTCAGATCTGCAGTCTGCAGCCGCCTCACTCTCTGCAGACCTGGACAAAATCACTAACTGGGCAAACAAGTGGAACATGTCTTTCAATCCTGACAAATCTCACACTCTTACGATGTCTCTCCGAAAAGACCGACTTGACAACCCTCCCATCCACTTTCTGAATAATCCTCTCCAAGAAGTTCTGTCACTCAAGATTTTGGGTCTCACTATCTGCCATGATCTTTCCTGGGAAAACCACATTTCAAATCTGGCCTCCAAAGCCAGTCGCCGACTGGGCATCCTCCGTCGTGTGAAGTCCTTCCTTGGCACACCTGAGCTCCTCACCACATACAAGGCTTTCATCCGCAGCTCAATGGAATACTGCTCTCCCCTCTGGGCTGGTGCTCCTGCCTCACACCTAGCTCGTCTTCACACTGTTGAAACCAAAGCGTTCAGAATCATTGAAATCTCCCGTGATGAAGCTACCTCCGAGGGCCTTTCACTTACTCACCGCAGGCAGGTTGGTGGTTTTTCTGTCTTCTACCGACTCCTCTCTGGCCTTGCTCCTTCAGCTGTCTCTGGGCTCTGTCCCCCAAATATTCCTAAAGGTCGCACAAGATCTGCCTGCAACCATCTTATCGTTAAACTGCCAAAATCAAGACTCTCTGCTCACCTTCACTCTTTCATTCCTCTTTTCACCCGCCTCTGGAACAAACTCCCCCACTCCCTTCAATCCCACTCCTCCCTCCAGGTCTTTAAAACAGCTGTTCACCACCATCTCTTATTTTCCCCCATCCAAAACCTTGATGTTTTCTCCCTCTGCTAATTTTACCCCAAATTCTCTTTTTTGAAATACCAACTTCTTTCCTGGAAGTCCTTGGTGTCCTTGTTTTTATACTTCTCCCACCCCCCCTCCCCCCTTCCCACGCCACCTCCCCCCAAGCCATCTCCCTCCCACACATTCCCGATGTCCCTCACAAATGTTGTGTTTATGTGCTTCCCATTCGCTCCCCATCTTGTCTACCGCTCCCCTTTTTATATACTTTGTTTGTTTGTCTGTTTGATTTGTTTGTGTGATAAATGTTACCTCTTTCATGAGCCTCGAGTATGTCTACAAAAAAAAAAAAAAAAAAAATCATCTGACACCATTGGTGCAAATAGTTTGAAAATGATGATGTAGGTAATGTTGCTTGGCAGCAATCTTGTATAGAAAAAATTCCGATCAAAAAGAAACGTCACAAACTATCCTCCACCCATACTTATGCAGAGTGTACATTTTTAAGGTCATGTGTCATGCGGTCTGGCAGCCATATGAGCTTGAAAGCCGATGTTTAAAAAAAATCTCTTCTCTGAAACCACTTCACTGATTGATCTGAAACCTGTCATGGGTGAAAATGTGATACTTGAAAACAGCTGAAGGGATTTAAATCAAACTTTTTATTTTTATGATAGTGAACGAGGGCATCTACCCATTGTGGGACTATGCAGATGCATATTGGTAATTAGCTGAGGTACCTGGCTTCGCCCGTGTTGAATAATAATAATACAAATATATGATGAAAAGAACATGTATATTTTAGAGCAATATCACAGTACATTTCCTACATGACGTTTTGTCAATTGTCAATTTCTCAAAACCTCTTGGTATACAACATTTCTGGTTTTCTTACTTGGTGCCAAGACATAAAGATTGCTTGGTTTTCCAACCGTCGAGCAGCCCACGTACAGCTGGCCATGGGAAGTACCCGGCATTGCTGGGCGGGGGAAGGGAGGGGAGGAGGAAGGGGAGAGGAGGGGAATGGGGGGGGAGGGGAGGAGAGGGTGGGGAGGGGAGAAGAGGGGGGGGAGGGGAGAAGAGGGGGAGAGGGAGGAGGAGAGGGGAGAAGAGGAGGGAGGGGGAGGAGGGGAGGGGAGAGGGGAGGGGAGAGGGGAGGAGGTGAGGGGGGAGGGGGAGGGGGAGGGGGAGTGGAGGGGTTGGGGGAGGGGGGCGAAGGGGGAGGGGAGGGGGGAGGGGGAGGGGAGGGGGAGGGGAGGGGGAGTGGAGGGGGAGTGGAGGAGGAGGGGGAGGGGGCAACGGCTAGCTTGGCAAGCGATAGCAGGCTTTTTACTTTTATTTTTTACCTCAATGAGGGCTATATATATAGTCCGTGCTTGAAGCCTTAAAGTTCAACATAAAGTTTTTTTATGAAAAATAATGCAGATATGTAACAATCCACCAATGCAAGTTCAGAAATGAATGCAGATCCTTTACTTTGCGATACAAACGCAATTCCCGCCATTTCCACTCACGATCGAGGCCTCCACAGTGACCGCGCCTCTTCTTCCTCCTACAACTTCGTCTCACTTCTTTCACTCAAAATGCACGAAATTCTGCCGCATGAAATTATGTAGAGGCCTCGTCGGGGGGATATAAGGTAGATAAGGAAGGCGTTGTAACAGAAGAATCAAAATAAAAGTGGAAGAACATAAGGAAATGGGAGCTATTCTGGACCCACAGCCAAACCCGACAAACCATTGCAATACACCCCGAACGTCTAGCGCCGCCACAAACTACACCATGGAATTGCAGCTGGCGCGGTTTTTTTAAACCATTGATATTAAAATAAAACGTAGCCTATAACCACCAGGATTTTATGCTGATTCCGAATCTGTGTCTAAAACTTTTCTCCGATGTGTAGTTCTTGAATTATAAGCGGACATCCAGACAGACACACACACACACACACACACACACACAGACACTCCTCCTTTATATATAGAGATATAGTCGCATTGCTCTCGTTTTATATATTTTTTGTAGGTGCCTAAAACACTCCACGATGTACACCCAATGAGGAAAATTTGTTTAATGATATTACACACATCCACTAATCAGGGACAATTTAATATTACCTTTAATATAGCTGAAAAGGCTCAGCCACTATAAAGCAAAAAAAAAAATTATCCAAAAAATGAACTTAAAATTTTTTTTTTTTTGCCTAAAGCATTCCTCGGCACTCACTGATGAACCTCTGAAAGTTTGACGAAGATCCGTTCAGCCATCTATGAGAGAATGTGGCTACACACAGACACACACAGACAGACAAACAGCTATCATATAGTATAGATATGACGAAAATGCAAAGTACTACAGGGAACTCCATAATCTATTGTTACCCCGTGTTTTATTTTGTTTTTTTAACTTGTCCACTGGACCTCCACGACAGCGATCGTTTTCACTGCAGAGGATTATCTGGTGATATGCCCGATGCAAAATCCTTAGCGACCCAGATTGATATGGCTAACACTCGTGAAGGTATACAGTGCATTCAGAAAGTATTCAGACCCTTCACTTTTTTCACATTTTGTTATGTTGCAGCCTTATGCTGAAATAGTTGAAATTCATTTTTCCCCTCATCAATCTACACTCAATACCCCATAATGACAAAGAGAAAACAGGATTTTAGAAAGTTTTGCAAATTTATTAAAAAGAAAAAACTGAAATATCACATTGACATAAGTATTCATACCCTTTGCTATGACACTTGAAATTTAGCTCAGGTGCCTCCAATTTCTCTTGATCATCTTTGAGATGTTTCTACACCTTGATTGGAGTCCACCTGTGGTAAATTCAATTGATTGGACATGATTTGGAAAGGCACACACCTGTCTATATAAGGTCTCACAGCTGACAATGCATATCAGAGCAAAAACCAAGACATGAGGTCGAAGGAACTGCCTGCAGAGCTGAGAGACAGGATTGTGTCGAGGCACAGATCTGGGGAAGCCTACAAAAAAAATCTCTGCTGCATTGAAGGTTCCCAAGAGCACAGTGGCCTCCATAATTCTTAAATGGAAGAAGTTTGGAACAACCAGGACTCTTCCTAGAGCTGGCCGCCCGGCCAAACTGAGCAATCGGGGGAGAAGGGCCTTGGTAATAGAGGTGGCCAAGAACCCGATGGTCACTCTGGCTGAGCTCCAGAGATCCTGTGTGGAGATGGGAGAAACTTCCAGAAGGACAACCATCACTGCAACACTCCACCGATCGGGGCTTCATGGCAGAGTGACCAGACGGAAGCCTCTCCTCAGTGAAAGACACATGAAAGCCCGCTTGGAGTTTGCAAAAAAAGCACCTAAAGGACTCTCAGACTGTGAGAAACAAGATTCTGTGCTCTGATGAAACCAAGATTGAACTGTTTGGCTTCCGTCTGGCCACTCTGCCATAAAGCCCAGATCGGTGGAGTGTTGCAGTGATGGTTGTCCTTCTGGAAGTTTCTCCCATCTCCACACAGGATCTCTGGAGCCCAGCCAGAGTGACCATCGGGTTCTTGGTCATCTCTCTTACCAAGGCCCTTCTCCCCCGATTGCTCAGTTTGGCCGGACGGCCAGCTCTAGGAAGTGTCCCGGTTGTTCCAAACTTCTTCCATTTAAGAATTATGGAGGCCACTGTACTCTTGGGAACCTTCAATGCAGCAGAATTTTTTTGTAGGCTTCCCCAAAAATGCGCCTCGACACAATCCTGTCTCTGAGCTCTGCAGGCAGTTCCTTCGACCTCATTGCTTGGTTTTAGCTCTGATATGCATTGTCAGCTGTGATACCTTATATAGACAGGTGTGTGCCTTTCCAAATCATGTCCAATCAATTGAATTTACCACAGGTGGACTCCAATCAATGTGTAGAAACATCTCAAAGATGATCAAGAGAAATGGGAGGCACCTTAGCTAAATTTCAAGTGTCATAGCAAAGGGTCTGAATACTTATGTCAATGTGATATTTCAGTTTTTTCTTTTTCATAAATTTGCAAAACTTTATGAAATCCTGTTTTCTCTTTGTCATTATTGGGTATTGAGTATAGATTGATGAGGGAAAAAATGAATTTAAACGATTTCAGCATAAGGCTGCAACATAACAAAATGTGAAAAAAGTGAAGGGGTCTGAATACTTTCTGAATGCACTGTAACAAATAGCTTTGTTCAATTTCGTGTTTATCGGCAGCATGGCTAGCAATACCGGTGGGCGAACTTGTACATTTGTTCTTGCCAAACATTTATGCAATGGAATTCAGCATCGTCACAAATCAAAGCATGGGTATTTTGGGAATGTGCATGACATTGGCTTGAACATTTTGAAATAAAGCTTGATCATCTAAAAGCAAAGGTTGAGCATGACAGAACAAATCTTCATTGTTTTGGGCATGAGTGTCGTATAAAATAGGGACATTAGGTCACGTAAACCAGGAGCATAAGTAAACAAAGTCTTGTCTTTCTCCATTCCCCCTGCTCTTTTTTTAAACTTTCTTCTTTTTTCTCCTCCTTTTAAAACTTGATCTTTTTGTTCCCTTTGGCCAATGTTGCACAAAATACAACATGATGAAATCAGTTGTGCAGCACACAAATATGTTGCCATCTTGATATGCTTTTTTTATGTTCTTTACAAGTTACGGAAAAATGTGTGTTGAACATTACCCCACATATGGGGGATAACTATGTCGCACTGATTTGAGTGATTAAAGATTCGCTTTGGATGGGTCGTGGAAAGTTGCAAGGTGTGTTGGAGGTATGTTGAGAAGGTTAATGTGGAGGCCTTTGGGTAGTGGATTTGGGATAATGTTAAAAGGATAACAGGAGATTCCTTCAACTCTTTCAGGAAAAATGTGTCATTCACACTTCTATCTTCCACTCTAATGCATGATCTCTTCTGTTTTCACTATAACCATGATGGTCATTAATTAAAACAAGAAGACGTCATGCGGAGCACGATACTTGCAAAATACGCCCCCCCCCCCTCCCCAAGAAAAAATATTCCATTGATACAGCAAATTGTCCATTTCATCAAGATTAAAATTGAGAATCTTGTTCAAAGCTCGGGTCAATAGGAAGAAAATTGACGATTTTTCAGATGAAAATGATGATTTTGGAAGGTTGACTTTGAGTTGACCTTTGACCTTTTGACCTCAAATAGTTGGTTTCCCTATTTAGTGATAATGTGCAAATGCTGTTCAATTTTCAAGTCAATCGGATGAAAATTGATGGTTTTTTTCAGATAAAAAGTGATGATTTTGGAAGTTTGACCTTGAGTTGACCTTTGACCTTTTGACATAAAATATAGGATGTTTCCCAATTTAGTGGCGATATGCAAATGCTGTTCAATTTTCAAGTCAATCGGATGAAAATTGACGGGTTTTTTCAGATAAAAAGTGATGATTTTAAAAATTTGACCTTGAATTGACCTTTGACCTTTTGACCTCAAAATAGTATATTTCCCAATTTAGTGACTCGATATGCAAATACTGTTCAATTTTCAAGTCAATCGGTTGAGAATTGACGGCTTTTTAGATGAAAACTGATGATTTTAAAAATTTGACCTTAAGTTGACCTTTTTTTTTTTTTTTTGGTGTACAGAGTCGAGGCTCGTGAAAGAGCTAACATTTATCAAACAAACAAATCAAACAAACAAGCAAACAAAGTATATAAAAAGGGGAGCGGTCGACAAGATGGGGAGAGAAGGGGGGGAAGCACACAAACACAACATTTGAGAGCAGGGACATCGGGAGATGTTTTTGGAGGGAGAGGACCTGGGGGGAGGCAGGATAGGTATAAAACGCAAGGACACCAAGGACCTCCAAGAAAGAAGTCAAGAGTCACCTCAAAAAAGTGGATTTGGGGTGAAATTAGCGGGGGTAGAAAAGATCAAGGTTTTAGATTGGTGAAGATAAGAGATGGTGGTGAACAGCCGTTTTAAAGACCTGGAGGGAGGAGTGGGATTGAAGAGAGTGAGGGAGTTTGTTCCAGAGGCGGGAGAAAAGAGGAATGAAGGAGTGAAGGTGAGCAGAGAGTCTTGATTTTGGCAGTTTAACCATAAGAGGGTTGCAGGCAGATCTTGTGCGACCTGCAGGAATATTTGGGGGACAGAGCCCAGAGAGAGCTGGGGGAGCAAGGCCGGAGAGGAGTCGGTAGAAGAGGGAAAGACCACCAACCTGCCTGCGGTGATTAAGTGAAAGGCCCTCGGAGATAGCGTCATCGCGGGAGATTCCAATGATTCTGAACGCTTTGGTTTCAACAGCGTGGAGACGAGCTAGGTGTGAGGCAGGAGCACCAGCCCAGAGGGGAGAGCAGTACTCCATTGAGCTGCGGATGAAAGCCTTGTATGCGGTGAGGAGCTCAGGTGTGCCAAGGAAGGACTTCGCACGATGGAGGATGCCCAGTCGGCGACTGGCTTTGGAGGCCAGCTTGGAAATGTGGTTTTCCCAGGAAAGATCATGGCACATAGTGAGACCCAAAAGCTTGAGTGACAGAACTTCTTGGAGAGGATTATTCAGAAAGTAGATGGGAGGTTTGTCCAGTCGGGCTTTTCGGAGAAACATCGTAAGAGTGTGAGATTTGTCAGAATTGAAAGACATGTTCCACTTGTTTGCCCAGTCTGTGATTTTGTCCACGTCTGCAGAGAGTGAGGAGGCTGCAGACTGCCGATCTGAGGGATGAGGAATGGAGCGGCAGAGAGTGGAGTCATCAGCAAAGAGATAGAGAGGATTTTCAAGAGAGTCAGAGAGATCATTGATGAAGACCAGAAAAAGCACAGGGCCCAGAACACTGCCTTGGGGAACTCCAGCCTGAACAGGAAGAGGAGATGAGAGAAACCCATTCAGGGCCACACATTGACGACGACTAGAGAGGAAGTCTGCCAGCCATGCGTGGAGATTTCCATGGATACCAAAGGAGAAGAGTTTGGTGAGCAGAGCGGGGTGCCAGACCGTATCGAAGGCACGTGATATGTCGAGGGAGACAGCTCTAATTTCCTGTTTGGCATTGAGGACCTCCATCCATTGTTGAGACAGCAGAAGCAGCATGTCCAGAGTAGAGTGACCTGGTCTGAAACCAAATTGATGATCAGAGATCAAGCCATTGGAGAAGAGGAAAGATTTCATATCCGAAGCAATGATGGATTCCATGACTTTGCTGATAATTGGGAGAAGGCTGATTGGTCTGTAGTTGCTAGGATCTGTTTTTGCACCTTTTTTGTGCAAAGCGGTGATGTTGGCTGATTTCCAAGCAGATGGCAGTTGAACTTGAGCAAAAGAGAGGGTGAAGAGAACAGAGAGAGGGAGTGAAAGAGCGGAAGAACAGGATTTTAGGACGCGTGGGCTGATGCCGTCAGGTCCAGTTGCAGAATCAGAGTCGAGGGTTGACAGAAACTTTTCCACCTTGTCAGGAGGAAAGGACACGGAGTCCAGGAGCAGCTGGGTACGACTGGGTATGGTGGGTACAGAGAGGGATGGGTTTGGAACACAAGATTTAGAGGCAAACACAGAGTTGAGGCATTCAGCTTTTTCACGTGCGGAGTCAGCTGTGTGGCCATTTGAGGTAAGGGAGGGGATGGAGGGGGAACAAACACCAGAAACAGATTTTATCAGACGCCACCAGGATTTGGAAGAGGGAGACAGATAAGAGAGTTCGGTCTTGAGAACGCAGAGATATTGTTTCCTGGTTCTCCTGAGGGTGGACACACACTTGTTTCGGGCTTTGTGAAAGGAAATGAGATTTCCTTCCGTTAGATTTGCTTTCCAGGAGACGAAGGCAAGTTGTTTCTGGGCAACAGCCTCACCACAAGATTCCATGTACCATGGACGGGAGGAAGGGTATGACAACTGAAGACGAGATGGGATAAATCTGTGCATGAGAGAGAGCAATTTACTTTGGAAGAATTCCCAGGATGAGTTGATGTCAGAGGTGGTAGAGATGGGAGACCAGTCCAGATGATTGATGGCTGCTTGAAGACCGTGCCAGTTGGCCTGAGTGAAATGCCAGACTCGTCGACGCTGAGCAGGCTCCCTGAGAATGGTCAGAGAGATGTCCACTTTAACAAGGACATGATCAGATGATCCGATTGGAGCAGAAGAAGAGCAGCAGACATTTTCAGGGAAGTTAGTCATCACCAAGTCCAGAAGAGAAGATGCTCCGTTGACTGAGATCCGGGTCGGGAAATTGACAGATTGTGTCAGTCCCAGTGAGTCGCAGAAGACCTTTGACCTTTTGACCTCAAAAATAGTTTATTTCCCAATTTAGTGACTTGATATACAAATGGTGTTCAATTTTCAAGTCAATCGGATTTAAAATGGCGATTTTAGAAATGTGACCTCCAGATGACCTTTGACCTCAAAATCAATAGGCTTCTCAATTGGGACGACTTATACGACTTGGTGAAGTTTCGTGACGATCGGTTTAGAATTGTGACCTGTAGGCCGGTGACAAACAGACAAACAGACAGACAAACAGACAGAACCACAAACGGAACTGACCAATATACTTGAAAAATCTTCGATTTTGCAAGTAATAATAATAATAATGTAATATGCATGTACCAAAGTTATGGAACAACTTCATGTAGCCATGAGTAGACAGCATAAGTACATCCACTTTTGGTGGTGGAGGTAATAAGAGAACTATGGGCTCTAATTATGGTTAGTAGTCGCTTAAATTCAGTTAGTAGTAGTTGGTACTGTAGTTGAAGTTCAGTTGTAGTGAAGATGTGAGATATATTAATTAGGAATATACTTTCGTATTGTCTTTCCAGCTTTTTGCCAGAGGAGAGGGTGTTGCATTTGGGTCCATTTGTTTTTGTTACTTGAAAAATGGAAAATTCTTCCAACTCTATTTGTCGGTAGTCTTTGTTATTGTCTGTCTTTCTGTCTGTCTGTCTGCTTGTCACTTGCAAAAATCGAAGATTTTTCAAGTATATTGGTTGGTCTTGTGCGTTATTCTGTCTGCTTGTATGTCTGTTCGTATGTCAATCGCCTACAGGTCACAATGTTCAACCGATCTTTTCCAAGCTGCACCAAATGGTAGAGCTTGTCATAAGAAAGAAGCCTCTTGATTTTGAGGTCAAAAGGTCAACGTAGGCTAAAGGTCAACAATTTTGACAAATTTCTAAAATCCTCAATTTTCATCCGATTGACTTGAAATTTAAAGAGGATTTGCATATCTGGTCACTTAATTCAACCACTAGTTATTTTTGAGATCAACATTGGCCAAAATGTCAACAACCTATTTTAGGGATTTCGCATTATCGTGCTATGCACGACATGCTGTATTTCTTTTTTGTTTGTTTGTCAATCACCTACAGGTCACAATTTTAAACCGATTGTCATGAAACTTTACCAAGCTGTAGTGGTAGTCAGCATTGAGAAGAAGATTTTGAGGTCAAAGGTCATCTTGAACAGGTCGAATTTCTAAAATCGTCGTTTTTCATCTGATTGACTTGAAAGTTTAACATTATTTGTATATTGAGTCACTGAATTGTGAAACGAACTATTTTTGAGGTTAAAAGGTCAAAGGTCAATGTTATGGTCAAACTTCTAAAATCATAAATTTTCATCTGAAAAATCATCAATTTTCATCCGATTAACCTGAATATTAAAGAGCAATTACATAGTGCCTCGCTGAATTAGGAAACCAACTATTTTTGAGGTCAAAAGGTCAACAATTTAGGGTCATCTAAAAATAGTAAATTTTCATCTAAAAATAATCAATTTTCATCCTCATTAACCTGAAAGTTAAACAGCCATTGAATAGTACATCACGGAATTGGGAAAATAACTATTTTTGAGGTCAAAAGGTCAAAGATGGATCAAAGCAAGTACAGGTGAGTCATTACATCATTATGAAGTTTGAACTGAGTAAATACCTATCTGTGTAAAGGCCAAAGAGTTTTAACCTGAAGAAGAGGGTCAACATAAATTGTGAAGCAAAATTGGGCATTGGGTCAGCAATTTGGCACACATTGGCCTACAATTTTTGCAAAGTACCATGTGATTCTTATTGTGTACAAATATGTGATTGGGCATAGCACGTTGATGTCACATCAGCTCCAAAAGGATGGCATACTATCTGATGCATCCTAGTTGCAAAGGGAAGCAGTGACTTTATAGTGTAACCTTTTTCTATCAGAAGTACAATTCAAACCAAATGATCAAATGGTGGGTGCTACCCCCGAACTGTCCTGTTAGTCCAGATCTTACAAGGGAATGGAATTTTTCTGTAGTTTTACACCTTAAATGTAATCAAATTATGTGGGAAAATCTCATCAAACAAACTGATTCAGAGAATGTGAGTTCAGTAAAAATGAATTCAATGAGATACGTTGTGAGACAAGGAAATATGGACAGTATGTAGCAAGGTTATACCATAATGAAAGGTTTTCATGATAGAAAACTTAATTTTCTGAAGGAATAAGAACAAATAATATTTTTTGCTCCAGTTATCGATGAGTACCCATGAGAAAGGCGGACGGTTATACCCATCGTGAATTTTTAATAACAACCAGACACTGACAGCTGTTTCTTTCCTATTATATTCGAGGCTAATGTCAAAAGCTTTCCTCCAATGCACCCATGGAATATACAAAATGGCTGCAAAAAAAGCTTTGTAAGCAAGTGCAACTGTCAACTGAAATTTTGTTGACGTTATTGTAAGACAAAAGAACGAGAATGCGTAGTGACCTGGACCGAATCATCACAACGTCGCTGGCTGTTGACACATCGATCACCGCATAAAGAAAGTGCATTCAATTGATGTATGATTGAGCACGTAGGACTGGCATGCATTGCATGCCAATGAAGCTGCCCGACTGAGGCCGGTGCGCTACGGGAGCGCTACGGCGCCTGTGCATGCCGGAGGCTGATGAATCGAAAAGGCGAATGAACGTACGTTCTGCTGGAGTATTATTGTAACAAAATTGGCCCGGATCAACTGAAGATGATCAATCATGCCAAAACACATTAGGGAAAGAGTCCACAGCTTTGTCCATCGATTTGCCTGTGTTCCTGCGATGTCGCGTTACGTCGCAAACTGTGAAGGCCACAATGTGCATAGGCAGGCAGTGCTGGTACAGACATAAAAATAACTATTTCGTTTTGAATATTATTTCTAATTTTGAAGAATTATCTGAGAAAAATACGAAATAAAGTAGAGCGTATACATCAGCCAGGCTGAACAGTTTATACGTCCAGTATCCCACTGATAGGCTGGGTCAGGACCATTTGTCCTTGTCACGCACCAAAATCTAATCAGCGTGTTCTTGTTATGCACCGACATGTCCACCAATGTTCGTCAGAATCTATCAATAACTTTTTGAGATATCCTGCTATATATCGTTTTGGGTCCTATCTCTCAATTGTGAAGAATATTAATTAACCAGATCTGGATCTTCACCAAAATCAAATCGATTCCTGTTTGGCACACACCCAACCTGTCCACCAAATTTCGTCCAAATCTATCAATAACCTTTTTAGATATCCTGATCACAGACAGACCAACATTCAGACAGACAAACAGACGGCTGAAAACTTAACGCCGCCCACCTTCGGTGGCAGGGTCAATGTAAAGTGATTTTTCTCCTTTGAAATAACCATTTTGCTACTATTAGATGGTACAGGTACCTACTATATAATGTAAGACAGTCATGATTCTTGATATTTACAAAAGGATCAATAGAATTGCGGTTTTCAAAACAAAAGATTACATCATGTGATTGATCATTAGGATACTAGCTTCCTCACCTGTGCTTGCGGAAGACAGCAAAGTACTGCTTTCCTTACCACTTGAGCATCTAGGGACCATGTTATTGTAAAGATTTGTGATTTTTGATCTGTTCCTTTGATCAATCAGCTCTTTGTATGGTGAGTAGTTTGGGAGTTTGAGAGTTTGAACAGGTATTTATATTCGCCGCACCATAAATAGTGCGACGACATTGTGTGAAGATGCCATTCTTGAGGATGTTGAAATTACTAAGTGCTGTTGTTGGAGTTGTTCTGTGCTATTAGAGAAAGAAATGCACATTTTGCATGAACTGAATCTTGTTTTATGTGAAGCTTATTGAATTTCTGTGATCACTCTGAGATGACAAATTCTCTTCAAGTGTAACCCCACCATGTTCCATAAACATTATAGTACTCCACCGACTGCGTAAAACTATTGATGTATATCTCTCTCTTCTCACCTTCTTCCATCTCCAAAACCTTCCCCTGATGCAGCACCAAAAAAATGTGTATGGCGTTGACTTTTGAAAGCGCTTTATCAAATGAGAAACACATCAGACAAAAGAAGAGACAAAAAATGAAAAAGGCAATAAATCAAGAAAACGTTCAAGCATTTGACAGTTGCACATCCCAAGGTACCCCATAGAACAATGCACCATAACTTATTTTACAGCACAATGTCAGATCATGGCCAAATAGGCAACTCGCTAAAGCCAAAGCCTTGGTTTCAGATGTCTGTTAACATTTACAACCAAACATTTAGCTGTACAACCTGGCTGAGAGAAAACATCCAAGTTTGAAATACATTTCTGATTATCATTATCATCAATGATACAGATCCAAGCTAAATACAGCACATTCAGAAAGTATTCAGACCCCTTCACTTTTTTCACATTTTGTTATGTTGCAGCCTTATGCTGAAATCGTTTAAATTCATTTTTACCTCATCAATTTACACTCAATACCCAAAAATGACAGAGAAAACAGGATTTTAGAAAGTTTTGCAAATTTATGAAAAAGAAAAAACTGAAATATCACATTTACATAAGTATTCAGACCCTTTGCTATGACACTTGAAATTTAGCCCAGGTGCCTCCCATTTCTCTTGATCATCTTTGAGATGTTTCTACACCTTGATTGGAGTCCACCTGTGGTAAATTCAATTGATTGGACATGATTTGGAAAGGCACACACCTGTCTATATAAGGTCTCACAGCTGACGATGCATATCAGAGCAAAAACCAAGCCATGAGGTCGAAGGAACTGTTTGGAGAGCTCAGAGACAGGATTGTGTCGAGGCACAGATCTGGGGAAGCCTACAAAAAATTTCTGCTGCATTGAAGGTTCCGAAGAGCACAGTGGCCTCCATAATTCTTAAATGGAAGAAGTTTGGAACAACCAGGACTCTTCCTAGAGCTGGCCGCCCGGCCAAACTGAGCAATTGGGGGAGAAGGGCCTTGGTAAGAGAGGTGACCAAGAACCCGATGGTCACTCTGGCTGAGCTCCAGAGATCCTGTGTGGAGATGGGAGAAACTTCCAGAAGGACAACCATCACTGCAACACTCCACCGATCTGGGGTTTATGGCAGAGTGGCCCGACGGAAGCCTCTCCTCAGTGAAAGACACATGAAAGCCCGCTTGGAGTTTGCAAAAAAGCACCGAAAGGACTCTCAGACTGTGAGAAACAAGATTCTGTGGTCTGATGAAACCAAGATTGAACTGTTTGGCTTCCATCTTCCTTTGTCCAAACTATTGGTATCTTCCTTTGAGGTGCTTTGCCAAGCCTTTTACTGCAGCCATTTTCAGTTTTTGTTTGTTTTGGGGGTTTCTGACATTCGTCTCCTCCTCAGCAAGTGAAATGAATGCTTCATTGGATTGAAATCATGAGATTGACTTCTCTAGTCTAAAACATTCCACGTTTTTCCCCTGATGAACTCTTTAGTTGTGTTGGCAGTGTGTTTTGGCCAATGTCTTGCTGAATGGTCAAGCACTGCACAATAAATTTGGAGGCATTTTCTTCTACATAGGCTGACAAAAAGTTTCTGTACACTTCTGAATTCAGTCTGCTGCTGCCATCATTAGTTACCTGATCAATAAAGAGGAGTTAGCCAGTTCCAGAGGCAGCCATGCAAGGCCAAGCCATGACACTACCTCCACCATGCTTCACAGATGAGGTATTATGCTTTGGATCAAATGCAGTTTCTGTCTTTCTCCACACTTTCACCTTTCCATTGCTTTGGTAAAGCTTTATCTTGGTCTCATCTTACCATAAAACTTTGTTCCAGAACTCACTGGCTCACCTTTGTACTCCTTGGCAAATTTTAATCTGGTTTTTCTATTTTTGGGGTTGATGAGAGGTCTGCATCTTGTGGTGTAGCCTTTATAATTCTGCTGCCAAAGTCTTCTGCGAATGGTAGATTATGATACATTTCACACTGCACTCTGGAGGTTGTTGGTGATGTCACTGACAGTTTTTTGAGGGGTTTTCTTGACATCTCTGATGATTTTTCTGTCAACAACTACAGTTGTTTTCCTTGGCCGACCTGGCCGTTGTCTATTGCTGAGTTCACTGGTTGGTTTTTCTTTTTCAAGATATTCCAAATTGTTGTATTTGCTCTGACCAATTTTTGTGCTATGTTTCTAATTGAATTATTCTGTTCTTTCAGATTCCAAATTGCTTTCGTTTCTTTCATAGACAATTCTATGGTCCTCATGTTGGTTTATGTCGACTGACTCCAAAAGCAGACTCCCAAGGCAAAAGCAAAGGCTAAAGTCAAGACTAGACATTCACACCTCTTTTATGCGTGAGCGATCAATGCAACAAAACACACCTATCAGTGATTTGTTCCAATACTTATGCTCACAGAAAATGGGGGGACTGAACATAGATAAGTGTTATTAATCTACAATGGTAAAACATATTTACATAGAAATACCAAGAAATAAAATCTGACCTTCTGTACTCTTGCCTCATATTCATCTTTTGCTCTCAAATCCAAATTTATTGAGTATATAGCAATAATAACAAATTTGACTTCAATGTTCCAATATTTTTGGAGGGCACTGTATATAACCTACTGAAGAATTCATCAATTACATCACCCAGTGTATAGAAAAATGTGATAGTGGTCATCACAAACTGTATTGCATTGTTGAAGGGAACGGCATTGTGAAAATCAGGCACTTTATTCTTGTTCAGAGAGGGATGGGTGGGAATAAATGGGATGCGAAGGTCGCCATCCTTCACTTTTGCCCAGGGCACCAGAATCACAAAGACTGCCTTTGCGTACAACCCAACCCATACCTCTGCCAGGCTGAACGGTTTACATTTTGTATCCCACTGATTGGTCGGATCTGGATTCGGACTTCCAACATCTAATCGGCTTGTTCTTGTCCCCTCACCAACTCGTACAACTACTTTTGTCTTTTTGACATAGCACGCTTTTTTTTTCTTTTCTTTTTTTTGTATTCAAGATCGAGGCACGTGTAAGAGTTAACATTGATCACAAAAAGACAAACTGACACATAAAACATATGATAAAGGGAGCGGGAGACAAGATGGGGAGAGAGAGGGAAGCACACAAGTAAAACAGGAGAGAACAGGGACATCGGGAGATCTGTGGGAGGGAGAGGGCTTGGGGGAGGAGGCATGGGAAGGGGGAGTGGGGTGGGAGAAGTATATAACACATGGACAATGCTCGGACTTCAGGAAAGAAGTCGGTATTTCAGAAAAGTGGATCTGGGGTGAATTAATGGGGGGGGGGGGGGGTAGAAAAGATCAAGGTTTTGGATGGGGGAAGATAAGAGATGCTGGTGAACAGCTGTTTTAAAGACCTGGAGGGAGGAGTGGGATTCAAGAGAGTGAGGGAGTTTGTTCCAGAGGCGGGAGAAAAGAAGAATGAAAGAGTGAAGGTGAGCTGAGGGTCTTGATTTGGGCAGTTTAACCATAAGAGGGTTGCAGGCAGATCTTGTGCGACCTGTAGGAATATTTGGGGGACATAGCATAGACAGAGCTGGGGGAGCTAGGCCGGAGAGGAGTCGGTAGAAGACAGAAAGACCACCAAACTGTCTGCGGTGAGTGAGTAAAAGGCCGTCGGAGTTAGCTTCATCGCTGGAGATTCCAATGATTCTGAAATCTTTGGTTTCAACAACGTGAAGCCGAGCTAGGTGTGAGGCAGGAGCACCGCCCCAGACGGGGGAACAGTATTCCATTGAGCTGTGGATGAAAGCCTTGTATGTAGTGAGGAGCTCAGCTGTGCCAAGGAAGGACTTCGCACGATGGAGGATGCCCAGTCGGCGACTGGCTTTGAAGGCCAGCTTGGAAATGTGGTTTTCCCAGGAAAGATCATGGCAGATGGTGAGACTCAAAAGCTTGAGCGACAGAACTTCTTGGAGAGGATTATTCAGAAAGTGGATGGGAGAGTTTTCCAGACGATCTTTTTGGAGAGACATAGTAAGAGTGTGAGATTTGTCAGGATTGAAAGACATGTTGCACTTATTTGACCAGTCTGTGATTTTGTCCAGGTCTGCAGAGAGTGAGGAGGCTGCAGACTGCCGATCTGAGGGATGAGGTATGGAGTGGCAGAGAGTGGAGTCCTCAGCAAAGAGATAGAGAGGATTTTCCAGAGAGTCGGAGAGATCATTGATCAAGACCAGAAAAAGCACAGGGCCCAGAACACTGCCTTGAGGAACTCCAGCCTGAACAGGAAGGGGAGATGAGAGAAAACCATTCAGGGTCACACTTTGATTACGACCAGAGAGGAAGTCCGCAAGCCATGTGTGGAGATTTTCATTGATGCCATAGGAGGAGAGTTTGGTGAGCAGAGATGCTATATATCGTTTTTGGCCCTATCACTCAATGGTGAAGAATCACTTGTAAATTTAACAATATCTCGTATCTGGATCCATATTCGGATCTTCACCAAAATCTAATAATTTCGTCCTTGTCATACACCCAAGCTCTCCACCAAATTTCGTCCAAATACACCCACAACATTTTGAGATATCCTGTTCACAGACAGACAGATAAAAAGACAGGGGTGAAAACATAACCTCTGTAATCCTTCGGTGACGGAGATAAAAAGAAGAACCGATACAAGATGGAAGAAAAAATGATGTGTTGATGAAAATTCAAAAACTAACAAGCGCTAGCAATTAGTATGGGTGCAACAATCCCCACATTAAAGTTTGAGTAGTTACTTGTACATAATCATAAGTGATGAAGAAAAACAATTGATTCATGAAATCAATGAAAAGATAAAGCATATCTATGTTAGATTGCAAATTCCATGAATGGCCATGGAGAACATAATAAAACTGAGAAGCTACTAATGTTCAGAATGAGAAAATCAGAATATTTAATCGCATTTTACAAAAGCCTTTGTCCATAGTTCAATGGAGTACTGCTCTCCCCTATGTACTGGCACCCCTGCATCACATCTGTTTTCTCCTGGAGTCTGTTTAATCTAAATCTGTTGAAATTATTGGCATCATCAGTGATAAGGCTGAAACACTAGGTCAGTCTCTCTCGAGCATTGCGGCGAGTAAATGGCCTCTGTTGTTTGCCTCTCCTCTGGTCTTGCTCTTGCTCCCCTTTCCTCTTAGCCCTCCAACCAGAAGATCACCTCCAGGCTGCATGTCTTCCTGAGGCTGTTCCATCACACTGTCCAGGGTTTTACGTTGTTGGTTCATGACCATTTCATCATTCTCCATCCATATCCATGTTCTTTTTTCCCCTCATTAACCCCTCTCACGAAACCCTTTTCTTGCAGGTTACTGTGTTTCTTCCCGGCGTCTTTCCCTCTCCCCGTTCCTCCATTCCCTTGCTTGCTGCCCCCATCTGCTGTCACACTCACCACTGTCAGTATGTTTCCTTCTTTTCCTCTCCCTCTCCTCAATCCACAATGAGCCATTATTTCGTGAACAAAATAACCAAACAACTCATTCTTAATAGTACATCCATTCCTAAACATATGGTACTCGTATAGTAATAGTACGTACTTTATTGACATTCATAATTATAATTTTTCACTTTATAGAGGTACTCGGTTTAAAAAGATGACGTTGTAGCGGTTACCGCTGGATGTACATAATCGCCTTGCACCGGCCAGAACACGGCCAGACACGCCTCTCCCGGGCATGCCCGGACTCACTGTTCCCGGGCACGCCCGAACCTCCCGGGCACGCCCGGTCTCGTCTTTCCCGGGCATGCCCGCTCTCGCCTTTCCAGGGCTCGCCCAGAGCGTCCGGGCATGCCCGCTATCGCCTTTCCAGGGCTCGCCCAGAGCGTCCGGGCATGCCCGCTATCGCCTTTCCAGGGCTCGCCCAGAGCGTCCGGGCATGCCCGCTATCGCCTTTCCAGGGCACGCCCAGAGCGTCCGGGCATGCCCGCTATCGCCTTTCCAGGGCTCGCCCAGAGCGTCCGGGCATGCCCGCTATCGCCTTTCCAGGGCTCGCCCAGAGCGTCCGGGCATGCCCGCTATCGCCTTTCCAGGGCTCGCCCAGAGCGTCCGGGCATGCCCGCTATCGCCTTTCCAGGGCTCGCCCAGAGCGTCCAGGCATGCCCGCTATCGCCTTTCCAGGGCTCGCCCAGAGCGTCCGGGCATGCCCGCTATCGCCTTTCCAGGGCTCGCCCAGAGCGTCCGGGCATGCCCGCTATCGCCTTTCCAGTGCTCGCCCAGAGCGCCCGGGCACGCCCAGCCTCGACTTGCCAGGCCGCAGCCAAACACGCCCGGGCAGGTCCAGACTCGCCTTTCCAAGGCTCGCCCTTGATACCCGGGCATGCCCGGTATAGCTTTTGCCGGGCAAACTTCCCGACATAAATGTGTATATATATTGTTGCCCGAAAAACGGGCTGGTCAGAATACCTGAGCTGTTTTGTTTCAATAAAGCAACTCGGACGAATTCCGTCTTTGGTCGCGTCAATTCTTTCGACTCGCGTTGGAGCGCAGTTCCTTCATTGGTGACCTACCGACATGGATACGGCAGTGACGCTTAAACTGCCTACCTTCTGGGAGACTCACGCGGCTGTTTGGTTCGCCCAGGCGGACTCCCAGTTCGCCCTGCGAGGCATCACCGCGGACGACACCCGCTTCCACCATTATTGTGGCGGCGCTCGGTTCCACCACCGCGGCCCGCGCCTTGAGCCTCCTCCAGCACCCGCCGGCTGCTGACAAATACGACGCGCTGAAGACGCTCCTCCTCGGCGCTTTCGCCCTCTCACCGGCAGCACGCGCACGGCGCCTGCTTGACCTGCCCGAGCTCGGCGACACGCGCCCGTCCGAGCGCATGGACTATATGCTCTCGTTGCTCGGCGAGCACTCTCCGGCATTCCTGTTCCGGGAGCTGTTCCTCCGTCAGCTGCCTAACCAGGTACGCCTCGCCCTGGCTGGCACGTTGATCACGGATTCCCGCGCCCTCGCCAGGGAAGCCGATAAGATCTCCTCGGCGGGCCAGCACATCGGCGCGGTTACCTGGAGCCCGCCGCCGTCCGAGGCGACGCCCACGACGCCCGAGCGCCCTGCGCGGTTGGAGGCCGAACTGCCGGTGCAACTGGCGGCCGCCACGCCGCACCGCCCGCTTCCGACACGACGGCCGGGGCCTCCACCTGACCGGGCGTGGTGTTATTACCACGCCAGGTTCGGACACAAGGCTCGGACGTGCCGGCCCCCGTGCACTTTCGGCAGGTCGGGAAACGGCCGGGCCGGCGTTCATTCCCAGCCATGAGCGCCGGCCACTCGGGCAACTTGCTGTTTATTCGGGACAAAGCGTCTGGACGGCGTTTCCTGTGCGACACCGGCGCCCAACTGAGCGTCATACCTGCCTCCGAGCAGGACAGGCTGGACGCAGTTTGCGGCCCCTCTTTGGTCGCTGCTAATGGCTCGGCCATACACACTTTCGGCCCACGCGTCGTCACCCTCTGCTTCGGCAGCCAGCGCTTTCAATGGACTTTTGTTACCGCCAGCGTCCCCGTGGCTTTGCTGGGCGCCGACTTCCTCTGCGCGCACGGGCTGCTGGTCGACGTCAAACGACGTCGCCTTGTCCATGCCGAGACCTTCAGCTCCCTGGCGTGCACAATGAGCAGCTCCGCGCCGACCGAACTGGCGTGCGCCCTCCCGGCAACGAACGAGTTCGCTCGCCTGCTCGTGGAATTCCCGGCCCTCACGCGGCCGACGTTTTCGGCCGTCGCGGTGCGGCACGGGATCGAGCACCACATACCCACTACGGGCCCGCCGGTCTACGCCAGGGCCCGCCGCCTCGACCCAGCCAAGCTCGCCGTGGCAAAGGCCGAATTCGACGCGTTGGAGCACCTCGGCATCGTGCGGCGCTCCGATAGCGCGTGGGCCTCGCCACTGCACATCGTGCCAAAGCCGGGGGGTGGATGGCGCCCGTGTGGCGACTACCGCCGTCTCAATGACGCTACCACCCCCGACAGGTACCCGATCCCGCATATTCAGGACTTTTCCGCCCGTTTGGCGGGACGGGTCATCTTTTCGAAAATTGACCTGATACGGGGCTACCACCAGGTACCTGTCCGGGTGGCCGACGTCCCGAAGACGGCCGTCATCACGCCGTTCGGCCTGTTCGAATTTTTGCGGATGCCGTTTGGCCTCAAGAACGCGGCCCAGGCGTTCCAGCGCTTGATGGACGGCGTGCTGCGCGACCTGCCGTTTCTTTTCGTCTATCTGGACGACAGCCTCGTCGCAGCACGTCCCGCGCCGAGCACCTCCTCCACCTCCGAACACTGTTCGGTCGCCTCAGCGAGCACGGCTTAATTGTCAACCCGGTCAAATGCCACTTCGGCGCGACGACCGTTGACTTTTTGGGCCACCGCATCACCAAGACCGGGGCCGTGCCGCTGCCGACAAAGGTCGAGGCCATCACCACATTCCCGCGTCCCCGTTCCATCAAGGCCCTCCAAGAGTTCCTCGGCATGGTGAATTTTTATCACCGATTCGTGCCCCGCGCTGCTCAGCTCATGCGGCCCCTTTACGAGGCCCTCCGGGGCAAGCCAGCCAAGCATGACATTGTTTGGTCTGCGGCCATGGACGCAGCCTTCGCCAGTGGCAAACGGGCCCTCGCCGACGCAACGCTGCTGGCTCACCCGGTGCTCAACGCGCCCATCGCCCTCACTACGGATGCCTCCAACTACGCGGTGGGCGCCGTCCATGAGCAATGGGTGGACGGGGTTTGGCAGCCACTCGCTTTTTTCAGCCGGCAACTCCGGCCGAACGAGTTAAACTACAGCACGTTCGACCGCGAGCTGCTCGGGCTATTCCTGGCCGTTCGCCATTTCCGACACCTCCTGGAGGGCCGCCCGTTCACGGCTTTCGTCGACCACAAGCCATTGGTCTACGCAATGGCTAAGGTCACGGAGCCGTGGTCGGCCCGCCAGCAGCGCCACCTCTCCGCCGTGTCGGAGTTCACCACGGACATCCAGTACGTCGCCGGCAAAGACAACGCCGTGGCCGACTGCCTTTCGCGGGCCAGCGCGAACGCGGTCCACCTCGGCGTGGACTTCACGCTCATGGCGGCCGACCAGACCACCGACGCCTCGGTGCAGGCACTCCGCGTGGCGGACACGGGCCTCCGCCTGGCCGACATCCCCTTCGCGGGCACCGTCCTGCTCTGCGACGTCTCCCAGGGCCAGCCTCGCCCCATCGTGCCCGTTTCCTGGCAGCGACGCATCTTCGCCTCCATCCACGGCCTTTCTCACCCGGGCCGGAAAGCTTCTCAGAAGCTGGTGTCGGCGCGTTTCGTCTGGCACGGCCTTCGACGAAACATCCGCGACTGGGCCAACGCCTGCACGGCCTGCCAGCGAGCCAAGGTCCACCGCCACACCCAGGCCCTGCTGGCACCTTTCGCCGTGCCTGAACGGCGTTTCGACCACGTCCACGTGGACCTGGTGGGTCCCCTGCCCCCCTCGCGGGGGTTCACCCACCTGCTCACCATGGTGGACAGGACCACCAGGTGGCCGGAGGCCGTGCCCCTCACCTCCACCACCACCGCCGACGTGGCGCAGGCGTTCATCGCCACCTGGGTCGCGCGCTTCGGCGCACCAGCGGACATCTCATCCGACCGCGGCCCACAGTTCACGTCTGAGCTTTGGGGCGCGGTCGCCCGTTCGTTGGGGGTCACGCTGCACCGCACCACGGCCTACCACCCCCAAGCCAATGGGTTGTGCGAGCGGTTTCACCGCTCCATGAAGGCCGCACTCATGGCCGGCCTTCAGGACGACGGTTGGGCCGACCGGCTGCCGTGGGTCCTTTTGGGCCTTCGCACGGCCCCCAATGAAGACCTCCAGGCGTCCGCCGCCGAGCTCGTCTACGGCCAGCCACTCCGCGTCCCGGGCGAATTCGTGCCTGACGCTACCAGTCCCTGGTCCGCCGCTCGCCAGCGCTCGGACCTCCAGGAGGCCGCCCGACGATTTGCCCCCGTGCCGACGTCCCGCCACGGTGGCCCCCAGTCCTACGTCCCCCCGGCACTTCGCACAGCGGAGTACGTCTTTGTGCGTCATGACGTGCACCGGGGGCCACTCCGGCCGCCGTACGACGGGCCCTTCCGGGTCCTGCGACGGGGCGACAAGTCTTTCATCGTCGACTTCGGCGGCCGGCCGGACCGGATTTCTGTGGACCGCCTCAAACCGGCGCACATGGACGTCGACCGACCACCACGGTTGGCCCTTCCTCCGCGGCGAGGCCGCCCCCCGTCCACAGTTCCCCCCGCTCGACCACCCACCACCACGTCAGACCCCTCCCCACGACCCTCCAGGGGTCGCTTCAGCCGGGTCATCCGGACCCCCCTTAAATTGACCCTGCCGGTGCAGGTCGATTCTGGAGGGGCGTGTGTAGCGGTTACCGCTGGATGTACATAATCGCCTTGCACCGGCCAGAACACGGCCAGACACGCCTCTCCCGGGCATGCCCGGACTCACTGTTCCCGGGCACGCCCGAACCTCCCGGGCACGCCCGGTCTCGTCTTTCCCGGGCATGCCCGCTCTCGCCTTTCCAGGGCTCGCCCAGAGCGTCCGGGCATGCCCGCTATCGCCTTTCCAGGGCTCGCCCAGAGCGTCCGGGCATGCCCGCTATCGCCTTTCCAGGGCTCGCCCAGAGCGTCCGGGCACGCCCGCTATCGCCTTTCCAGTGCTCGCCCAGAGCGCCCGGGCACGCCCAGCCTCGACTTGCCAGGCCGCAGCCAAACACGCCCGGGCAGGTCCAGACTCGCCTTTCCAAGGCTCGCCCTTGATACCCGGGCATGCCCGGTATAGCTTTTGCCGGGCAAACTTCCAGACATAAATGTGTATATATATTGTTGCCCGAAAAACGGGCTGGTCAGAATACCTGAGCTGTTTTGTTTCAATAAAGCAACTCGGACGAATTCCGTCTTTGGTCGCGTCAATTCTTTCGACTCGCGTTGGAGCGCAGTTCCTTCAACGTGTAATATTGGCTACAAGCACGTGGAATTTGTGGCCTATGTTAGCCACAAATTAAAATCTAAACATTGGCAAAATATCTATGGGAAGATGTAAAAATCTAAAAACGGGTAAAATAACACAGTTCGTACGAATGGCCAACCTCAAATCGGTCAAAAGAAGCACAGATGACCGCAGCACAATATCAAGCGATAGAGACACGTTGGCATGCTCAGCACATCCAAAGGAAAGGGATATAATGTATAGAGTATGTCATGAATATCGTTAAGTGATAGGAAATATAATTATGGGATGCCTCAGACTGATACAATCACCATACTTAGATAAGCACAATGTAATAATTTCTACATTTCAGTGGAGTCAGTGTGTCCCACAGCAGAAAAGTGATGGATGGCACTGTGAATCAGAGTTACTTATGGAAAACACTGAAATAAATTACAATATTGCTTCAATATTATGCCTGGGTGCTGCCTTAGCGGTTCCGGTGCTGGATTGGGATCCTAGGATCCTGGGTTCGAATCCCGGTCGATCGCTGAATTAACACCAGGGGGGTTGACTCAGCCTGTCATCCTTCGGCAAATCGGCAAATTTGTTCAAATTGAGGTCCGCAAATTGAGTACCAGTTCACTGGTAATTCCCTGTGTGTTGCAAGAGGCGACTATCAGGGTTGGTGGCAGGAAGGGCATCCAGCCATAAAACATTGCTTCAAAAAAGGGACCACGGTGCCCGGAAAAGGCCAACCCCTGCTTTGCAGGGAAAAATGACCTCGAAAGGTGGTTCTTCTTCTTCAATTGCTTCAATAGTTATTATTGCACATCGGATTTTTATGTGAAAAAATAAAAAATATTTTTTCACATAAAACGGCTTTTTTGCACGCAAAAAAATTATTTTGCTATTTTCGGAGAAAAAAAATATTTCGCCATTTTTCGGGAAAAATAAAATCAAATGCCCTTTTTGGTCGAAAATGTCTGGCAACGGTAAAAAAAATTAGGGAATTTTTCGAAATTTTAAACTGCGATCGAAATTTTAAACTGTGATCGAAATTTTTAACTGCAATCGATCTCAAAAACAAAACGTTGCGTCCACTTGCGTCCCCAGCGTGTACAGCAGTGAGGCGGTGTACTACAGTGAGAGAGTGTACACAAAGTGTGAACAAGTCTCCTATCAAGATGAGTGCTGCTCTTCGTGACAAGTGGCTGAAGGAATTCAACGTTGGCGGCGATGGGGCCACCTTCAAGTACGTGTCGAGTGACACGGCTTTCTGTCGAGCTTGTGAAAAGACTTTCCGGGCGAAGCAGAAGTCTGAGCTGGCCCAACATGTCCGAGGAGACCGCCACAAGAGCAACTTGGCCTTGAAGAAGAAGAGGACGGTCACGCAAGCCACCATGGAGGACTTTGGTGGCGGAAAGAGGCACAAGTGCGACGTCGTGGCTCAGGAGCTGTGCCAGGCCATGCTGGCCGCTGGCATCCCATGGTCGAAATTGGAAAACCCTGCCCTCCGGTCGTTCCTGGAGAAGCACATCACTCTCCAGATCCCCGATGAAAGCTGGATTCGAAAGCACTACCTCGACAAGTGCTATGACGAGGCCTTGGCAGGGATCCGTGCCGACCTCGGACAGCAGCCCATCTGGCTGTCCGTCGACGAGACGACCGATTCGGCAGGTCAATATGTGGCCAACATCATCGCGGGATGCTATTCCAAGGAGGGGTACTTTCGTCCCCACCTCGTCCAGTGCATGTTTCTGGAGAAGACCAACTCCGGGGAGATCGTGCGCGCAGTCAATGACACGCTGCGCTATCTTTGGCCTGATTTCAAGCCGGAGTGCCTCAAGGTCCTCGTCAGCGACGCCGCGGCCTATATGATCAAGGCCGGCCATGCCCTGAAGGAACTATTCCCGGACTTGCTGCATGTGACTTGCGTTGCCCACGCGCTCCACTGTGTCTGCGAGACAGTCCGAGAAATGTTCAAGGACGTCAACGACCTGATTGCCATGACGAAAAAGGTGTTCGTCAAAGCCCCGTCGCGTGTTGTCCTTTGGAAGGAGCAGCAGCCCAATCTTTCTCTCCCCCCGGAGCCCATTCTGACTCGGTGGGGGACGTGGCGAAGCACTTCGAGGCCGTCAAGGACATTGTGGACCAGCTGAACGATGACGATGCGATGGCAATCCGGAGTGCCAAGGACCTGTTCGGAAAGGCGGACATCAAGCTCAGTTTGGTCTTCTTAAATGCCCACGTGTCGTTCATCCCGAAGATCCTTAAGCAGCTGGAGGAGGCCGGCATGGAGCTGGCCATGGCCTTCCAGCTCCTTGATCAGGCCAAGGAAGAGCTCAAAAAGATCCGAGGCTGCCGTAAGGAGATCCTGTTCACCAAGTTCAAGGCGGTGCTGCAGCGCAATCCCGACATTGGTGTGCTGAGGACAGTGGCTTTGATCCTGGATGGAGATCAGCACGGATCTGAGGTTGGTGTGTCGGCTGGAGTCAAGCTTGCCGACATCCCCCTCTTGAGGTACTGCCCCATCGTCAGCGTCGATGTGGAAAGGTCCTTCTCCGTCTACAGAAACGTCCTCACCGACCGCCGACACCGCCTCACCAAGGAGAACATTACCAAGATAATGATTTCAAACACCTACTTTAACCGTTCCTAAAAGGGTCTTGTCAATTTCTTCTAGTCCTCTACTTATCAAACAATGCGGTTGCAATAAAGGTACCTGAACGTCATTTTTTACCTGTTTACTAGCCCAGAGTGCTTAATGTTGTGCAGGAAAAAGCTTACCATTTTTTGTTCTTTTTTTGACTGATTTCTGAAAAACTTGGTAATAATAAAAAATGAATAAAACGGGGAAAAAAAATATTTCGGAATTTTTTCACATAAAAAAAAAAAATTTCCGCTTTTCAAAACATAAAAGGCCTATTTTCTTAACATAAAAATCCGTAGTCTACGACTTATTATCAATATGATAATATAGGTAAGAGGACGAAATATAATAATAAAGGTGGTCAAAGGAAAAATGTTCACCACAATATTGCATGTATCAAAAAGAGGATTTGGAAGAAACAAGACCTAAAGTCTAACAACGGTGTTGGCCTTGCATCTGCTGAGTGGAGTTGAGATTTTTCTTCACCCATCTGCTGAGTCTCCCTCTATTTTGTTCCTCTTTCTGTTGTTCTTTTCGTTCTGTTGCATCCTGATCCGTTCACTGTTCTATCTCTTCCACGAGCCTTGATTTTGTATCCCCAAAAATTATTTTTCAACTTGTAGAAATTGATAAGACCCATTGTTTATCTTTCCCGCCGACTCAAATTGACAATAGCATTCACAGAAACGAGTATGCCGTTGCTACCTTCAAAATAACAAATGCAGAACTAGAAAACATCTGAAAATACAAAGCCCGTCCATGTCTGTTTGTTTTGAGACGTCTTGTTCTTCTTCTGCATGTTCAAAATAACGAAAACAGTATAAAAATTTTAAAATGAAAATTTACAATTTTATGCAGCCTTGACCTTTGAGCTTTAGATCTAAAAAAAAAAACAATCAGCTTCTAGCTTTTGATTAGTGAACCAGTTAATTGACCCAATATGCAAATTCTTAAAATTTCAGGTCAATGGGGTGAAAATTGTCAATTTTACGCAACCTTGCCTTTGACTTTTTGATCTAAAAAAAAAAACAATCATCTTCTATCTTTTGGTTGGTGAACCAAATCAGTGACCTAAATGAAAAATCTTAAAATTTGAGGTCAATCGGCTGAAAATTGACGATTTTATGTGACATTGACCTTTGACCTTTTGACCGTTTGACCAAATGATAAATTTGCCTTCTCCATATTCTCATAATAAAACTTTGTTGAAAACTTAATGACAAAACTCAAATTGTAAATTGAAATTTCAGGTCAGTTGGATGAAAATAACTCACTTAGCCTTACAAAATGTGACGTATCTACCAATGACCAGCAGACAGGTCTTCCGACTTGACGTCTTCCCGGTGAACTGCGCACACACATCGATGTACGTACTGCCATGGATTTGAAACAACAGGATGACATTTTATAGCTGGGTCGGGATTCAAACCCAGGCTCGACACCTCATATGCATGTGTACAGTTCGCTAAGCTCTCCTGCCAGATATTTGTAGGACATCAAGATCATTAAAAATATATATATATATTAAAAAAGATAAAAAAATATCGTCAAGATAATTAAAAAATAATCTTTTTATCACCCTCGTTCAAATTAACGATCTATTCAGATTGACCTCATGCCTTCATATCATCGGGATTGCACAATGTATTTTTATTTTTACATTGTCGTCCCACATGAAGTGCCTACACTTAGGTCTTACATGGAGGGAATCAAAACTTTTTCCCCCCCAGCCAGGAAGGAATAGTCCTGCAGCAGCAAAACTTGGCACAGATCTCCTTTGTCGATGTAGTTTCCAGGATTTTTTAAATATTTTCCGTTGGCGTGCAAGTTGTCTGATACCAATGAAAAATAAGTGATGTTTTTAAAAATGCGAGATCTCTGTAAATGTCTCTGTGAATACTAAAAAAAACACTCGACACCTTCTTTCTTTCTACCCAACCAATCAGTTTTCATAAGGGAATAAGAATACTTTAAATTTTAAGATTTTTTCTCCAGATATCTTTTCTTTTTTATCAAAAGTTTATCAAAAAGTTCGTCAAAAAAAGTATATTTTTTATCAAATTTTTTTTATCAAAAGCTCTTTTTTATCAAAAGATATCTTTTCTCCAGATTAATTTTAAGATTGAATGAAGGTAAATAAATGCAGTCTTGAGAAAATACCACAGTGCTGAATTTCCCATTTGGACCTAGATTTCCAAATAAATCGTGCCAATTGAAAACTCTCCTTCCTTTTCCGGGCAAACATGGCACTCTCGGTTGGAGGTTGTATTGGCCGTCTCGTCTGCATCTCCTGCTATTGTAATTCTAGATATCATTGGATCTTTCAAATAAGTCTCAGCCTTCCGGTGGACTCCTCAAAAAAGTAAAAATTTTCACTATCCCAACCAAATCAAATTTCTCTTCCAGTGTCCAGTTCGGTTGCCGCAGCACTGTGGGGGCATTGCAGAAGAACACGCCAGCAATTACAATTAAGGGTAAATGATGATTGAAAA
>NC_136267.1:135186553-135361553 GCF_964187855.1 Myxine glutinosa | reverse complement strand
GCACTGTAGCTACGACGTCCAAACTCAAGTGAGCCAATATATATTCGGCTGCCCTCGTAGAGTGTTAAGTGAATTCGAACGTGTTGGGTTTGGAGTTTTTATTTTTACACACAAAGTGTGCAGGAGAAGGGTGAGATGCTTGGGCATCAGTGACCTTCTCTAACAATATTAAAGGTTGTACAGCAGGTTGACCTCCTGTAGAGGGTTGGCTCACCCAGAACATGCAAACACAAGGTACAGATGGTCCCTGAAAATATGCGATAGTTTTTAGAATGTACATACTGTTGGTTGTTTTTCGTTGTATTCTTACTTTATTTGCCTCTTTTCTCATCAACTACTGTATCTGTATCCTGCACTTCTCTTCTTATTTCTCCCTCCGTTTCTACCTTTGCTTATTTATCCCTTTTTGCCAATAAATATAGTGCACAGCCGTGTAATTAGCACTACTTAAGCCAGGTAGTACTGTAAATATAAATAAAATACTGACAGCATAAAAGACGTTAATGAGAATTTTATTGAAAATCAAATGCATTGAAATTGTAAAAGAAAATAAACCTGAAAAGTCGAGCAATATTCAAGTGAAACACAGTTATGATTATCTATATATGAATGAATGACCCTATATAATGACCCTAATCCTATATAATGAAATCAAATTATTGTGTCAGTTTTGCATCTTCCCCAAAACCACTGGCCACACAAATTTGAAAATGGTCTCATATATGTAGATTGCAGCACCCAGGCGATGTAGGGTAGATTAAAAATAAATTGAATTTGACAGAAACATTTCATTACTAGTGCTACGCACAGGCAGTGGCGTCACTAGGGTTGGTGTCACACAGTGCGGTAACTCATGGTGCCCCCCCCCCCCCCCTCCCCCCATTAGTCAGGTTCACTATGTTAACAAATATAATTTCGTTCAAAATTTTGGGAGATTAGCAAACCTGTACAGTTTTTGGAATCATCAGAGCATGGAGAATCCGAAAATCAATGTTGGCATTTGCACAGACACAGATTTTGGATTTTCAAAATGGCCGCCATAAAATACATATTTTGCGCTATCTCGGCTTCTACTCAACCTAGTAACTTAATTAAATATGCTAATCCTATGTTTTATGGGTCAGGGAATCCAATAAAGGCCTCAAAAATAGTGCTCAGGATTATAGAAAAGCAACAAACAAAGGTAAATGAAAACCATTGTCTTTATATTTGTGATACAACTGTATTACATAATACATGATATTACAAGTCCTTTGAAGTTATAGGTATGGGTTTATAAAGCAAGAAAGCAGCCTTGTTAGTATCAGATTGAACTATAAGTCCTATACACAGGATCTACTAGGGCTATACCGTTCAGTAATATGCTTTAACAGATCCTCATCACTGTCCTGAGTGTCATTTCCGCAAAGATGTCTACGCAAATGCCAACATTAATTTTTGGATTCCTCATGCCCTGAATATTCCAAAAAATGTATAGTTTTGCTAATCTACCAAAAAATTTGAACGAAAAAACATAGTGAACCTGACTACTTGGACCTCCTCCCGTACCAGACCATACAGAATCCTTAGTAATGTTTTTTGTACTAATGTTACTCGTAAATCGTGATTCCCGTATATCACTGAATGCAATGGCAATAGTAGTGACATAAACAACTAGAAAAATTAAAATTACATCTTTAAATTACAATATCATACGCACAGCCTAAATAGTGTAGCAGCATAGCAAACCTGTTGTGCATTTTGTGATACAAGCACCAAATTTGGCACAAATGTACATTAATATGTTGCGAACATTTTCAGATATTGGGCCACTTGAAATTCCGTAATTTTTTTTTTCAAATTTTTTCAAATTTCGTAATTTCAAATTTTTCGGGTGACACCGTCACAATTTCGGTCTTCGAGGCCGGCCGATATAGTGGGGCGGCCTAGCCCAAATATTCAAAAGAATTGTGCATTTTGTGATACAAGCACCAAATTTGGCACAAATGTACATTAATATGTTGCGAACATTGTGTGGTCAGCAATGAAGACGAGAGTCTGAATTACATGTATGCAAAAGACCTTGTGAACCAGTGAAGCAAATACACGGGTAAGCATGAATTAAATCTAGGGCATGATATAATTTCCATGATGTTTACCTCTACACTCAATGGTGGAAGGAGGTAATGTTTTGATCCCAGCTTGTCTGTATGTCTGTTTGTCTGTTAGTCCACAAAATTCCAGACAAAGCTTGTAGTAGTGGTAGTTGTAGTGGTAGTGGTGATAACAGAAATTGTTATATAGAACTGAACTTATATTATTATTATATGCAGAAAATAACTTCATTTCTATATGTCCTGCAGTGGACAGGTTAATTGGTTTATGCACTGAAGGGGTCACCCTGGTGTGCACTGCTGTGTTCTGCCTCACTGAGTTGTTCAGGTATGATGTACTCAGCACAAGCTTCCGGTCGGCCCGGAGGTGGGGGTGCGGGGCCTGTCACGGAACGTCAAAACAAACGGCCTGCCGGGGCCGCCCAAATGTCGGGCGTGAGGGGCGCGTCCACTAATGGAACGCCTCTCGCTTCCCAGATCGAGGGCCACGTGGTCAGGAGAACCTCGTCCCTTCCGGTCACACTTTGCCTATCGGCCGGCCTCGAAGACCGAAATTGTGACGGTGTCACCCGAAAAATTTGAAATTACGAAATTTGAAAAAAATTGAAAACAAAAATTACGGAATTTCAAGTGGCCCAATATCTGAAAATGTTCGCAACATATTAATGTACATTTGTGCCAAATTTGGTGCTTGTATCACAAAATGCACAATTCTTTTGAATATTTGGGCTAAGCCGCCCCACTAAAATGTATTGTTGTGGTTTTGAGTTTGTACAATAAAGGTTAATTTCCCCCTCATAGTTTAGTCACACTACAACACGTAGCCTCACGATAGTTCAGTTATTTCTTAGTAAATGTAAGCATAGTCCTTTTCCCGTGTTAGTCTTGTGTTGAGTAGAATAATGAGAGTTAGGTTTCCCTCCAATGCCTTATGCTGCCTCGATACTTTGGCTTTTGGCGCAAAATAACACGAGGTCGGGCCTGGCAAGTCGATCCAGGCCGAAGGAAGGTGGAGCAGGGAGGGTGGGAGTGACGGTAAGCATGAGCCGCCAATCAGGGCTCAAGGGAGTGGCTTAGCACTGCGTCCGAAGGCGTGTTTTGGAACATTCGAGCGAGCTAAGGGGGTTGGTAATATAACCCGTTGCGAGAAGCCCCCCACAGCAGTTCTGCGGAGAGGTGAGCTGAACCAAGTTCTGAGGAAGGCCCGCTGAACCAAAGAGAAGAGAAAGAGGGTTCAAGAGTTGAGAGAGTTCAAAGAGAGAGAGAACACGCGCATGAACCAAGTTATAAGGCACTCTTACAAGTTAATCGCTCGGTTGAGCTTGAGGCAGAACGTCTATTGAGTTACGTGAGCGAAAGCGCGCTGTTAATTAATCGCGCTGTGAGAAACCGCTAAGCCTGGCGAGAGACGCGTACATTTTCCCGCCTGCCTGCTCTGCCCTTTGTTTGAGAGACGCGCTGCAAGGATCCCTCCCGCTGCCTGCTTACCTTCATCGAGGGACGTGCTGCGACCGGGGGAGAGCCACGCCGGGCGAAGCTGTTCCTGGACGACCAAGTGGCGCGTTCAGCGCGTGAATGTCATCCTTCCTTCATTTCCCCCTGTGAGTGTGATCGGGCCCATGTCTGGGGATAAGCTAGGACTGTTTAAGTTCTGCCCTGTGTCTCTTCGACTTGTACATAATAGTGTAAATAATTATTAAACCTGTGTTCTTCCTTTTATTCGACCGTCTCATCCCTTCCATCTATTGATTAAGCGTAGTACGAATAAAAGCGCTCTAATCGGGTTCCAATATAAGATAATTGCACGGACCACGTGGTACGCCATCCGCTCGGACGTACTCAAGTTACGCATGGTTCGTGCGAGTCTTGATCCCCGCTTCCGCGGCGGCGTAGGTATTTAGGTATGTGCGAGAATTGTACCGGAACCCTACCCTGCGTCTGCCCGGGAGGGGCGATTCAATTCTCTCGGGTTCGACGACCCATAAAGAACAAGGGGCTTAATCTCCCCTTGGTAAGGGCAGGAGGGTCACGCGAAAACCGTAACATTTGGTAGTCAGGAGTGGGATTTGGAACCCTGGAAAAAAATTTGGACACCAAATTGAATATATTGGCCGTAATATGTGGTGTCCGGGAGTGGGATTGGACCTGGAGTGCGCTTCACACACTCGAAATTACGAGCGAACGAAATTTAGTCTTTAAGATCCAAATTATATTCGTACCATGGCTAGCCAAGGCGGTCGAATGCCGGTGGGGGTAGAAGAGAAAAAATTGATGACTCAGGACCCAGAGAGACAGTTGGTAGTGGAGGAAGCTGAAAAGGGTGCGGCAGCTGGTAAAGGAAATGGCGGCCCCTCGTACATGACGGCGAGAGCCGGGCCCGCAGTGCCAATGGACTGGGCCCTATTATGGTGCATTTCAGTGCATATATGGAGGGTGACAGGAAGGGAATGGCTGTAATGATGGCTACCCAGGGGATCGACATGGAAAAAATGAGGAACGAGGCAAGGTACAACTGGGATGGATTTCAGGAGCAAATAAACACCACGATAAAAAGAATAGGGGAGGACATTGGGCGCAGGTCGAGCGGGAAGGTAGCAGTGGTACGCGATGGGGTGAAGCAGTGTGAGGGACGTGTGGGGAGTGAGCTTGGACAGAGCACAGCCAAATTGACGGGGGCTATAAAAATCGCGACGCGAGAGAAATTGTGAAAGAGCCGACGGTCACCGAATTGGACAGAGAAATTTCATGCGCGCCGGCGGTCGTCGAAGAAATAATTCAAATTGAAGAAACAATGGGGCCGAAGAGACGGCAGAATCAGAAAATAAATCACGGGAGAAGGAGATGGAATATGTACAAAGTTCGTATTCACACCGTGATGCCATGCTTGCTAATGAAATAAAAAGTTTGCAGGTGCTGGTGGAGAAGGAGGTCCCCGAGGTGAGTAGAAATAATGGCGCCAATGTGTTTGGCGCGAAAGGGTTTTTGGCACGCTTGGGATAGAGACGAAACCCGGGCGGTCGCGGAAGGTCCATTGTGCGGTGTACGAGGGTGGCTGGCATGAAGTACGAGAGCAAGTGTGCACCGCAGCGCGAGTGTGTGCGAGAAAAGTGTGCACCAGGGTGTGCGATGATTGGGTGTGTAACAGGAGAGTGCACACCCGAGTGTAGAAAAAGAGTGCGATGACAGAGTGTGTTACAGAGTGTGAGGAGAATGCACACCAGACTGTGTGCGGGGAGAGAGTGTTACAGAGTGTGTGCAGGAGTACACACCAGAGCGTGTTGCAGAGTGTGTGCAGGAGTGCACACCCGAGTGTGTTACGGGATGCATACGAGAAGAGTGCGTCGAAGAAAAGTGAATACTGGGGTGGGTGGAAGGTACAAGTGCGCCTGGGTGGTGTGCAACTGAGTGTGTAAAAGAAAGGTGTGCACAAGAGTGTGCAGTAACGGGATGTGTGAGAGGCGCGGGGACGCTTGAGTGTGTGGAGTGCGTCATGAGTAGTGAGGACCCGGCTCAAGCATCGACACCGACCGGGGTAGCGTCTATCGAGACGGATAGCAGACGCGAGCCCTCGGTGAGTTGTGTGCAGCAGGGACCGGCTGGGATCGGTGCTGCGGCGGTATCACAAGGACCGCCGTGAACGACCCGTGCCCGCCCCCGCACTGTATGGTTGGTGCCATGCCATGGCGGCAAAGGCGATCGGCGAGGTTCAAGGGGAGGTAAGAGATTTCGTAGCTGCGCACCTTGGCGGGTGCGATGCTCCAACCGTGGGCGGTTGGGTCATCGTGCGTGGGACCGTGAGGCCCCGCGCAGGGATGGGGCCCTGCACCTCGGCCCGTCCATACCTCCCCCTTTGGATCGAAAATGCCGGACGGACACCCCATACAGGTGACCAACCACCCGTATGGATCACTCGGCCCTGCGAGGTCGAGCCATGACAACGCACCTCCATAGATGGAGGCTCGAGTGTAGCAGATGGATGAGAGTAGTGTACCCTACGTGGAGGAATGGTAGTCTGACCATTCCTCACACGAACCAGGGCCCATGAGCATTAGTTTAGGGGGATGGCAGTGTTCAGCACATGGAGGTGCCAGCCATGGTTACCTCCATGGGGCACCAAAGCTAGCTGAGGGAGGGCTAAGATAATGTTAGGGAATTAGAAGACATTAGAGACATGAGATTTAAGTAGTGACACTTGTACCTATAGAGGGGACGTAGGTAGCTTCAGTGGATGATAATGACGAAGGGAGTGCATAGTTTAAAGGGACGACGGGGAAGCACGAGTTTTAGGGGAGATTAGTCAGCGAGATGATGCTGTGTGTGTTAGGAATTGTGTTGTTGGGATAAGTGGTATTGTGTTGAAGGTGTGTGTGAGCACAAAAGGTGTGCAACGTAATTGGGTGTGCGAATAAGTGGGGTGGAATGCTTGGTGTGGGAATAAAAGTGTGGAATGCATGGTGCGAAGGAGTGAATGGCGGGGGGGGGGGGGGGGGGGGGGGTGGGGGGGTGGGGGGGGGGGGGGGGGGGGGGGGGGGGGGGGTAGTGTGAAACCCAGGTTGGAGGGCATAGGCAAAATTTGTATGGATATTGACACCTGTGGTGCGAGTAGTGGCAAAGTAGTGTTTTTGTTGGGTGCATGAGTCAGTGAATGGCTGGACGTGTGGTTTAATTGGTGCGTATGGTTATTGGGGCACTCCGCCACTGGTAGTTTTTCGGCCAGGTGAGGCCGCAGGTAGGCTCTGGGAGCCAGTTAGAGTGGTGTTGAGTGGGGCCCGAGGATCCAAAGGCAGGACCCGGGTTTCCCAATGCCAAGGTGAGAATCAGGGGGTAAAGTGCCAGGAGGGGCCTTCCCCAGTTCAGGTAGTCGCAGGAGCAGGTAAGCTCAGGTGGTGACTTCAGTGGCGGAGGTGTGCAGGTAGGTAGACCTGCTAGTGGAGCCACACGACCCAGCCCAGAAATTGTGCAAGGGCACAGAGTGAAAATTTGTGGGTGTGAGACCCAAATTTCAAGGGCACCACAGGGTGGACAATTGGAATTCGGGTTTTTAGAACCACATAGTTTAAAAAGGCCGATTGGCAGGGTTTGACCCCGGGTAGTTTAAATGAGTTAATGTCAGTAGAGTAGTTCGGATGAGAAATCCCTTCGCACCATCCACAGCCATTCACCAAGGAGGAAGAAGCTCCACACCAGGGCTTGGTAAGCTGTTTGAGTAAGTGAGACGCATCATGACGTAATGGGACATTGTGGTTGCTTCCATTCCTTCCTTCCTGGGAGGGATTGGGAGACGAATTTGAAATAGAGGGGGATATGGGAGACAAGATGTAGAGACGAATTTGTAAATACAAGGAAGGGCTAGGGTAGTGTAAGCCGACATTGGGGGGTATGAACGGCGAGGGACGAGCCTGCTCCGCTCGCTCTTCCGCACCCCTCACGCTGCATTGCCTTGTGTTGCTGTGTACCTTTGCGCCCTTTCCGCTTTGCTGGTCGTGCTTTGCCTCTCCCCACCCCAGGACCATTTTTGAGGTGGAACTGTGCAGCACCATCGACCTGTGCAGCATTCATTGCTGCACCTTGCTACATGTGTGCAGCATCCCTGCTGCACTTTGTTACATCTGTGCAGCTGAACTGCGCATCACTTTGCTGCCATATCCTTTTGTTATAACTTTGCTGCACCTGTGCAGCACCTTGCTGCCACAAACACTTTCCTGCACATTATACACTTATGGACCACAGGTCTTGTGGCCTTGCACCTCTGCTGTGCAGCACCTTGCTGCAGCATCATCTTGCATCTTCGGACCACTTGTTTTGAGTGGCATTAATGTCACGCAGTCGGACCACATGAGGTTGGCCCTGCTTGGCAAAGAAATACAATAAACGCATTTGTTGTGCATTTTTATTATGGTTTGCTAGGGACTAGAAGATTTGTAAGGTAGATAGCCCTGAAGATCAGGAATGGCCTGTATGCTGGTCCGGGGGCTAGCCGGTTTGATAGGCACACAGAAGAAGCAAGATGCAAGAAGCAAGCAGCAAGTGTTATGAATTTTTGAGTGTGTTTTGGTTTTTGCTGTGCTTGCTCTCCCCTCCAATCTTCTCTTCCAAAAAAGGACAGGTCCTGGGTCATAGAATTGTAAATAAATTAAGTTTTCTGTGCTTGTAAATATAAAAATGCTGCCCACCGGCTATGTGTTTAGTTTGGCAAATTCCGCAATTCGGTTAGTTGTGGGCATGATTCTGTTAGAATAGCTACTCAACGCAATAGGGGGGACATATTTAGTGTTTTAATACTGTCCCACCCACGGGTTAGAGTAAATGTTAGGGGGAACCACACCTACATGTCACATGTAAAAGTAAGGTTAATTTTGCATTTCATTCTCAAAACCGGTCATTCCATTTTGTTGGGTTTGACTCGGGGCGAGTCTGACGAGGGAGAGGGGTAGTGTGGCGGTTTTGAGTTTGTACAATAAAGGTTAATTTCCCTCCTCATAGTTTAGTCACACTACAACACGTAGCCTCGCGATAGTTCAGTTATTTCTTAGTAAATGTAAGCATTATTATTATTTTTTTATTTTTTATTTTTTTTTGTATACAAGATCGAGGCTCGTGAAAGAGCGAACATTAATCACACAGAAAGACAAACCGACACATAAAACATATAACATCGGGAGCGGTAGACAAGATGGGGAGAGAGGGGGAAGGACACAAACACAACATTTGAGAGCAGGGACCGAGAGACATGGAGACATCGAGAGATCTGAGAGAGGGCGAGGGCTTTGGGGGGGGGGGCATGGGAAGGGGGCGGTGGGAGAGGTATAAAACATATGGACACTGCCAGGACTTCCAGGAAAGAAGTTGAAATTTCAAACAAGGTGGATCTGGGGTGAATTAGCGGGGGTAGAAAAGATCAAGGTTTTGGATGGGGGAAGATAAGAGATGGTGGTGAACAGCTGTTTTAATGACCTGGAGGGAGGAGTGGGATTGAAGGGAGTGAGGGAGTTTGTTCCAGAGGCGAGAGAAAAGAGGAATGAAAGAGTGAAGGTGAGCAGAGAGCCGAGATTTCGGCAGTTTAACCATCAGAGGGTTGCTGGCAGATCTTGTGCGACCTGTAGGAATATTTGGGGGACAGAGCACAGAGAGAGCTGCGGGTGCAAGGCCGGAGAGGAGTCGGTAGAAGACAGAAAGACCACCTACCTGCCTGCGGTGAGTGAGTGAAAGGCCCTCAGAGATAGCTTCATCGCGGGAGATTCCAATAATTCTGAAAGCTTTGGTTTCAACAGCGTGAAGCCGAGCTAGGTGTGAGGCAGGAGCACCGGCCCATAGGGGAGAACAGTATTCCATTGAGCTGCGGATGAAAGCCTTGTATGTGGTGAGGAGATCAGGTGTGCCGAGGAAGGACTTCGCACGACGGAGGATGCCCAGTCGGCGACTGGCTTTGGAGGCCAGCTTGGAAATGTGGTTTTCCCAAGAAAGATCATGGCAGATAGTGAGACCCAAAATCTTGAGCGACAGAACTTCTTGGAGAGGATTGTTGAGAAAGTAGATGGGAGGGTTGTCCAGTCGATCTTTTCGGAGAGACATAGTAAGAGTGTGAGATTTGTCAGGATTGAAAGACATGTTCCATTTGTTTGACCAGTCTGTGATTTTGTCCAGGTCTTCAGAGAGTGAGGAGGCAGCAGACTGCCGATCTGAGGGAAGAGGAATGGAGCGGCAGAGAGTGGAGTCATCAGCAAAGAGATACAGAGGATTTTCGAGAGAGTCAGAGAGATCATTGATGAAGACCAGAAAAAGCACGGGGCCCAGAACACTGCCTTGGGGAACTCCAGCCTGAACAGGAAGAGGAGATGAGAGAAACCCATTCAGGGCCACACGTTGACGACGACTAGAGAGGAAGTCCGCCAGCCATGCGTGGAGATTTCCATGGATACCAAAGGAGGAGAGTTTGGTGAGCAGAGCGGGGTGCCAGACCGTGTCGAAGGCACGTGATATGTCGAGGGAGACAGCTCTAATTTCCTGTTTGGCATTGAGGACCTCCATCCATTGTTGAGACAGCAGAAGCAGCATGTCCAGAGTAGAGTGACCTGGTCTGAAACCAAATTGATGATCAGAGATCAAGCCATTGGAGAAGAGGAAAGATTTCATATCCGAAGCAATGATGGATTCCATGACTTTGCTGATAATTGGGAGAAGGCTGATTGGTCTGTAGTTGCTAGGATCTGTTTTTGCACCTTTTTTGTGCAAAGCGGTGATGTTGGCTGATTTCCAAGCAGATGGCAGTTGACCTTGAGCAAAAGAGAGGGTGAAGAGAACAGAGAGAGGATGAGATAGAGCAGCAGAGCAGGATTTTAGGACCCGTGGGCTGATGCCGTCGGGTCCAGTTGCAGAATCAGAGTCGAGGGTTGACAGAAACTTTTCCACCTTGTCAGGAGGAAAGGACACGGAGTCCAGGAGCAGCAGGGTACGACTGGGTATGGTGGGTACAGAGAGGGATGGGTTTGGGACACAAGATTTAGAGGCAAACACAGAGTTGAGGCATTCAGCTTTTTCACGTGCGGAGTCAGCTGTGTAGCCGTTTGAGGTAAGGGAGGGGATGGAGGGGGAACAAACACCAGAAACGGATTTGACCAGACGCCACCAGGATTTGGAAGAGGGAGACAGATAAGAGAGTTCGGTCTTGAGAACGGAGAGATATTGTTTTCTGGCTCTCCTGAGGGTGGACACACACTTGTTTCGGGCTTTGTGAAAGGAAATGAGATTTCCTTCCGTTGGATTTGCTTTCCAGGAGACGAAGGCAAGTTGTTTCTGGGCAACAGCCTCACCACAAGATTCCGTGTACCATGGACGGGAGGAAGGGTATGACAACTGAAGACGAGATGGGATAAATCTGTGCATGAGAGAGAGCAATTTACTTTGGAAGAATTCCCAGGATGAGTTGATGTCAGAGGTGGTAGAGATGGGAGACCAGTCCAGATGATTGATGGCTGCTTGAAGACCGTGCCAGTTGGCCTGAGTGAAATGCCAGACTCGTCGACGCTGAGCAGGCTCCCTGAGGATGGTCAGAGAGATGTCCACTTTAACAAGGACATGATCAGATGATCCGATCGGAGCAGAAGAAGAGCAGCAGACATTTTCAGGGAAGTTAGTCATAACCAAGTCCAGAAGAGAAGATGTTCCGTTGACTGAGATCCGGGTCGGGAAATTGACAGATTGTGTCAGTCCCAGTGAGTCGCAGAAGTCCTTTGCTGAGGAGCCATGGCTGGTGAGAGAGGTACCCACACCCAGCCAACTGGCATGATGACAGTTGAAATCACCACATATGAGGAAGAGAGAGTTGGGATGAGTAGATAGAAGTTGGTCCATATCATCAGACAGCGAGATGTAGATGGAGTCATCACTGTTTGGTGGACGGTACAACACACATATGAACAAGAGGTGGGAGCGAAGGGGAAGCCGTAGCCAGAGGTATTCCTGGGGGTGAGGTGGAGAGAGTGCAGTGCAGGGCGAGTGAGGAAGAGAATTTTTGATAAAGATAGCAACCCCGCCTCCAGGACGAGGCTCAGGTCTATCATACCGGAGGAGGGAGTAGCCCGGGAGAGATACTATGGAATCAGAGACATCATAAAGGAGGAAAGTTTCTGTTAAGCAGATCACGTCTGGTTTGACAGAAGCAACCTGTATGGAGAGATCAGTTAAGTTTGAACGAAGGCCCCGGATGTTTGAGGTCCATACCGTTAATGAAGAGGAAGGGGAAGCATCAGATACAGAACAGGGGGGAGGAGGGGTAGGGTAAGATGTGGAAGAGGTGGAGGAGGGGTAGGGTAAGATGTGGAAGAGGTGGAAGAGGTAGGGAGAGCTGTTGAAGGTGTGTCAGAGATTTCAGAATAGCTCGGAGAAAGGGAAGGATGGGGCGGACAAAAGGTTTGATGGTGATTGGGTGAGCCACAATGAGGTGTTATTTGAGGAGGGGGAAGAGCGAGGCAGAAGGTTGGGGGAGATGGAGGTGAGAGTTTGAAGGGGGAAGAAGCGGGGAGGACGCTTTGAGGAGGGGGAGTGAGAAGGGGGAAATTGAGAAGCAATGAGGGTGGGGAGATTTGAAGGGGAGGGGTGAGGGGGGAGTTTGGGAGGGAAGGGACAAGGGGAGGGATTTGAAAGGGATGGGATATGGGGGAGATTTGGAGGGGAGGGGTGAGGCAGGATTCTAGGAGGGGAGGGGCGAGGGGGTGTCTTGGCGGGGAGGGGTGAGGGGGTAGTTTAGGAGGGAGGGGGCAAGGGGGGAGATTTGAAAGGGATGGGTGATGGGGAAGATTTGGAGGGGAGGGGTGATGGGGAAGATTTGGAGGGGAGGGGTTATGGGGAAGATTTGGAGGGGAGGGGTGAGATTGGATTTTTGAAAGTGTACGATTTATGGGAAACGAACATTTATTGCAAAATGAGTTTCTTGTGACCTTCGAGTTAAAAATACGTTTAAGGATGCTGGATGGAGGATGGAGTGCAGGAGAGTTTAGGGAATGTAGAAAAAAGGCACTATAGGAGATGGATATTTTTTTTGGGATGAATTGATTTGGTGAGCAAGTCGAAAGCAGCCTTTTAAAGAAGAAGAAGAAAAAGGTGTTATAAAATATGACGGAATACATAACTTGAGGGGAAAGTGTAAACATTGAAGGTTAATGAGTGAAAACTATCTGGGGAAATGGGGGAGAAACACGTGGTCGAAGAACGAACGAACGAATAAGAATGAATAAACGAATGAGAACAGAGAAGGAAATGTTTTTTTTGTTTTTTTTTGAGTTGAGATTTACACAAGGAAGTAGGCTATGGGTGAAAAGACTGGGAATACAGAGAACGAAAGTTATTGGATCACAAACGACGGACCGCTGAGAGAAAAACAAAGCCTCAAGGTTGTACAGTGCACACTGTACAAGGCCTCAAGACACGACACAAATTAACACGATTTTCAATACAGGTATGAAAGATTTACACCGAAAAATCTTCGTCGGGACACAATATACGTACAACACCATAAATAAATACAGTTTTAACGAAAATACAAATGGGAACAATCACTTAACTTCGATTTCAAATCGTTCGCGATACGGCAAACAGACGATCAATTTATGAAAAAACTATAGTCCTTTTCTAGTCCTTTTCTTTCGTTTCTAGGACCTTTTCTAGTCCTCTAAAAAGCATAGTCCTTTTCCCGTGTTAGTCTTGCGTTGAGTAGAATAATGAGAGTTAGGTTTCCCTCCAATGCCTTATGCTGCCTCCACACTTTGGCTTTTGGCGCGAAATAACACGAGGTCGGGCCTGGCAAGTCAATCCAGGTCGAAGGAAGGTGGAGCAGGGAGAGTGGGAGTGACGGTAAGCACGAGCCGCCAATCAGGGCTCAAGGGAGTGGCTTAGCACTGCGTCCGAAGGCATGTTTTGGAACATTCGAGCGAGCTAAGGGGGTTGGCAATATAACCCGTTGCGAAAAGCCCCACACAGCAGTTCTGCGGAGAGGTGAGCTGAACCAAGCTCTGAGGGAGGTGCGCTGACCCAAAGAGAAGAGAAAGAGGGTTCAAGAGTTGAGAGAGTTCAAAGAGAGAGAGAGGACACATGCATGAACCAAGTTATAAGGCGCTCTTACAAGTTAAACGCTCGGTTGAGCTTGAGGCAGAACCTCTATTGAGTTACGCGAGCGGAAGCGCGCCGTTAATTAATCGCGCTGTGAGAAACCGCCAAGCCTGGCGAGAGATGTGTACATTTTCCCGCCTGCCTGCTCTGCACTTTGTTTGAGAGACGCGCTGCAAGGTTCCCTCCCTCCGCCTGCTTGCCTTCATCAAGGGTCGTGCTGTGACCGGGGAGAGCCACACCGGACAAAGCTGTTCCTGGATGACCAAGTCGGCGCGTTCAGCGCATGAACGTCATCTTTCCTTCATTTCCCCTTGTGAGTTTGATCGGGCCTGTGTCTGGGGATAAGCTATGACTGTTTAAGTTCTGCCCTGTGTCTCTTCGACTTGGACATATAGTGTAATTAATTATTAAACCTGTGTTCTTCCTTTTATTTGACCGTCTCGTCCCTTCCATCTATTGACTAGGCGTGGTACGAATAAAACCGCTCTAATCGGGTTCCAATATAAGATAATTGCACGGACCACGTGATACGCCATCCGCTCGGACGTACTCAAGTTACGCGTGGTTCGTGCGAGACTTGATCCCCGCTTCCGCGGCGGTGTAGGTATTTAGGTACGTGCGAGAATTGTCCCTACCCTGCGTACCCTGCCTGCGTACCCTGCCTGTCCTAACCCTACCCTGCGTCGGCCCGGGAGGGGCGATTCAAGTCTCTCGGTTGCGACGACCCATAAAGAACAAGGGGCTTAATCTCCCCTTGGTAAGGGCAGGAGGGTCGCGTGAAAACCATAACAGTATTGACATTTACATAGTTTCATGTGGTTAAAGTAAAAATTCGGAAAGAAAACAATAGAATTCGAAGTAAAAACGTTTAAGACCTACATTAAAGTTATGTTGATTTTAACGTTAAACTTTATTGTTACATGAGGTACATTAATGGATTAGGTTTGCATAATCATTAACGGCCCAAATAATGTAGAACTTGTAGACAAATGCATATGGAAATATACTCATAAATGAAATAATACCATAAAAATTAACAGGAACAAATATACAAGCATTTCAGCACTTAGTGAACATCTCGACTAATTCAGAACTTTCCTTTCCTGGCCTTAAAATCTGCGAACTTGTGAATCACTTCATCGAAATCAATGCCTTTCGCCAACTCACTTTCAATTGATAATATCGCAAGATCGGAAATGCCACTGCAAAAATTTGGTGTCACCCCCTCTGATAGTGTCACCCGGTGCGGTCCGCACCCCCCGCCAGTGCGCACAGGTGGGAGGCCAGAAGCAAACAGGCAATGCAGATACGGCGAATGCTAAAGCATGAAACCAATAAATTCCACATTCCTGTAGCACCCTCAGTCGCACGTCAGACACGGACAGCATGTTCGTGAAGGACTTCCATGAAAAACGTACCCGTTCGCAAACAAATTGGTACGTTCACGTATGGAAACATCGATCGTGGGTCCATGGCGAATCTGCATATGGCGATCCGCGAAGTTCACGTTCAAAAATTAGAAACCATCATGGCATGTCGTCATTCACTTGAACTCGATATCTCTTTTTTCATTCCAAAAACATAACTCCAATCACAAATTAATCACAAAATAAACTTTTAACAACATTGTTAATGTTTCCTTCATTGTAAAAACTACCAAGTCAACAGTTAAAAGGATTTTGAGCCAATAGTTATTACTGCCCTCGGCAAGATCAATTGGCAAGATCAATGGAGACAGCGATCTGTTGGCTTATACACCGCCCAAATAACTATGTGGAATTCTCTCATGTAGAGATTAAACTCACATCGTTTGAACTTTGGCCGAGGTCAGTATTTACTTATAATGATGTTTATATACGAATCAAAAAGAAGATAATTGGTTTTGGGTCGTTCTTTCCGCATATCTCATGGGATTGTGAGTTGGAGAAACGGCCGTGATGGCGGGGAGGGGGTTGGCATTCTCTCAAGCAGGGATTCAACCCATGTCCTTATAAAAGGTCTTTGTCCGAGGTCACCGATTCCGATCGGTGCAGCCAATCAGTGCAGCTGTGCAGCGATCGGTGCAGCCGTTTGTGAGGCACCCGGGAAAATAACGTTTTGCGGGAGTCCAAACCTGAAAATGCTGGAGGCCAAAGCTGAAATTGGAAAAACCATATAGCATATTTTACTCCAGGAGATCCCAGGATTACCCACCCAAAATATCGTTGCGATCGGTTCAGCCGTTTTTGCGGTACCTTCGAATGGACGGACGGACAGATGGACGGACATTTGGTGAATTATAGTAAGATTAACTCCGCTGCCGAAGGTGGGCGGAAGTTATGTTTTTATCCCTGTTTGTCTGTTTGTGAACAGGATATCTCAAAATGTTTTAGATGGATTCGGACGACATTTGGCAGAGAGGTAGTGTATGTGATAAGGACGAAATGATTAGATATTGGGTAAACTCCGGATCCCCATCCAGATACGAGAATTTTCACCATTGGGAGATTGGGCTAAAAACTATTTATAGCAGGATATCTCAAAATGTTATGGACGGATTTGGACGAAACTTGGTGGAGAGGTTGTGTGTGTGACTAGGATTAATCGATTCAATTTTGGTGAAGATCTGAATATGGATTCTGATACGATAATTATTTAATTTCACAGTGATTCTTCACCAGTGAGTGATAGGGCTAAAACCGATACATAGCACGATATCTAAAAAAAGTTATGGACGGATTTGGACGAAACTTGGTGGACCGATTGGGTATGTGACAAGGACGAATCGATTCGATTTTGGTGAAGATCTTAATATGGATTCGGATACGATAATTATTTAATTTCTAAGTGATTCTTTACCATTGAGGGATCGGGCGAAAGGCGATATATAACATGATATTTAAGAAGTTATGGATGACATGACTAAACTAGGTGGATGAGTTGGTTAGGTGACAAGAACAAGCCGATTAGATGTTGCTTCAGGTCCGTATCCATATCCGGCATATCATTGAGATACAAAACAAACTGTTCAGCCTGGCAGAGGTACGCACTCTACCGAGTGCCGTTCTAGTTGTATTGAGGGTCTAAGGTAGCCAAATCCATCATTAAATTTTGGAAGGAAAAAAGTTGTCACGGATTCCACCAAAATGATCCGACCACACACACCTCATCCAGCTATAGTAGATAACCAAGGTTAAAATGAGTTTGGATGGAGTTCACTGGGAATCTTCCAGCATAATGGGAATCTGCCAAAGTCCACCATGTTTAGTCCACATAATGAGGACCCGAATCTCCACAATACACAGCACTGAACATCTTGTTCAATTTCAGACAGGTCACAGTGCTGCCCTTAATGTTTTGCTTTTTTTTCTCTCTTCAGTTGCACATTTATTTATATTAACCGAGTTCTTCTTCAGGGTAGTCTTTGTAACATTATGTTCCCTCGCTGCTTTGTTATTGCTGGATTTGCCAAAACTGATTGCTTCCATGGAAGCCTCCATAGATCCTGATATCCATTTTCCATATTTCTCTTTATGCCACCGAGATAAACGTGCAATCATTATTTTGCTACTGAGGAGAGGTGAAGATCTGCAAAAGTAATACAAATAGTTAATGATTTTTTTATTGTAATTATATCCTGTTGTGTAATATGAACCGGTGCTTAAATTACTTTTTATCACATGGGTCATCGGAAAGATCTCACTGTACCACCGTATGCATAAGGTATTCATGAACATACTTAGCAATGCCAAGATATTTCTGGATCACGTTAAACCTCAATATCACATACAAGTAATGATTATTTATCAAGAAAAGTTATTATGTGAAATTGTGTGCTTTTATTTGCATGGCTAAAAAATATCAAATATTTGTGTCGATGATTTCCCGGCTACCATGGTGAAATGGACAACATGGCCGATACTTTGATGGGGGTTTTGCCCAGTGATTGATTGTGTTCGGAAATAAAGTGATGTCCAAAACGAATTGAAGTATTACAAGGGATATTGGTGACGAAGCCTCAGAGGGAAAAGTTGGATTGAACATCCTTAGGTAGGTGGTTACACAAGCAGAAGAAAATAGGAGGAAAAGAGCGTAGGTGGGCAGTGGACCTGGATTTTGTAAGTTGAACCCTGAGGGGATTTTTGGAAGAACACATGTATCATGAAAGAGCTTGGGATAATCAGAGGACTGAGAGAGCAGAGGGACCAAAAGAAAAACTAAAGGCTACCTACCTTTCTGCCAACTGAGATGAACAGGCCTTGTTCTTCTGCTTCGGCAAGAGAGATGCCAATATTGTTGAGAATTTTGGATTGTACAGAATGAGGGGAAGATTGATGTGATGTGTGAGTGTCAGCCTACAGGGAAGGGAAATACTCCATTGAGTTATATGAAAAGGATTCTCTCGGCTCGACATAGTTCTTGGGTTTCAATGAATGACTTGGAATGATCGAGGATGCCCAGTATGCAGCTTCCTTTGGAGGCCAGCTTTGATATGCCATCAGCCTAGGAGATGTTGTGCTTGATTTTGAGGCTTTCTTCAATTGTTCAATGACAACTTCAAACGGCTGACAATGGAAATAGACAAGTGGATTCATTTGACAAATTTCCTGAGCAATATGAGAGACTGAAATTTGCCAATGTTGAAAGATATGTTCCATCTGTCAGACCAGCATCTAATCAAATCCATATTAGCAAAGAGCGACGCAGATGCTGCCTGCCGGTTAATGGGATGGGTACCGCACAGCACAATGCGGGGTCATCTGTAAGATGAAGAGGGGATGTTCCTGAGCATCACATAAGTCATTACTTCGTAAATGATGAGCAACACTGGGACCATTAGATTGGGTGCACTCATCACCACTGGGAGAGGAGAGGAAAGAATTTCATTGATAGCTATGTGTTCACTGCAGTGAGAATAAGCCTAGTGTTGGCTTAACCTTAATGGTTAGTAATATGGCTGGCTTAATATCTTAGGGTCTTGAGTTTGAGTCCCTGTTTGAGTTTTCCCCTGTATCTGAAATAATTTAATATTATGCAGAGATATTACACATAATTTGTGTATAAAGTTCAATAACAGCTTCAGCATAGCTCATCTGAGAACCACATTGGCTTACTGACTGCATGGTTTCAGCACAGAATGCAAGATGCGTGTAGACCCTTGTGAGCTGTGAGCATGGCGTGGTCAATATCTGGCATTGGTGAGAAGTTGCAGGTTTAAAAATTTTTCTTTAAAAAAAAAAATGGTTTGTATGCAAAGTCAACGCTCATGGAAGAGTTAGAGCATGAATGGATCAGGACACAATATAACAAAATGAACAGTAGAAAGAGCGGGAAACACCAACAGCACCGCTATTTATGTTGTGCTGTACTCTTATTAAAGAGGGAATAGTCTGAGAATTTTGTTTTTAAATAACAGCAAAGGTTATATTTTAATTCATGGGGCCGCCCAAAAGTTGGGCGTGAGGGGCGCGTCCACTAATGGAACGCCTCTCGCTTCCCAGATCGAGGGCCACGTGGTCAGGAGAACCTCGTCCCTTCTGGTTGCCCTGCCGTCCCACCGGGAGCGCTAGCAGGGTGTACTTCAAACTAAGCTTAAGTGTTAAGTTCCTCCTTGCCCTCGCAAGGGAAAGGCTAGGGTCAAGCTCTTCCAAATTTCCAAACACTAGAAATCGGACGTCTCAAATTAATTAATTATTTGTTAATACATCTCAGTCGCCCGCGACCTCTCTAGCGCGGGCGTCGAACCAGTTCATTTCCGGGCGACCGGGCCGAGTATCGGCCCGGCCGTGGCCGAAGCCGTTGATTCCGCCGTAGCACGCTAGCGCGTAGGCTCGCGCGTCCCCGGTCCGCCGGGGCTCCGCGGGTCTAGCGGCTAGGGTGCCGGCTTAGGATCCTAGGATCCTGGGTTCGAATCTCGGTCGATCGCCGAATTAATGCCAGGGGGGTTGACTCAGCCTGTCATCCTTCCGAGGTCGGCTAATTGAGTACCAGTTCACTGGTAATTCCCTGTTTGTCGTTGAAGGCGGCAAAAAGGGCTGGCGTCAGGAAGGGCATCCGGCCGTAAAACATTGCTTCAAAAAGGGGACCAAAAAACAACAACTACCACGGTCCCCGAAAAGGCCAACCCCTGCTCGCGGGGAAAAATGGCCTCTAAACGGTGGGTTTTTTTTATTATACACCGCTCCCTTTCCTGTGCCACCTCCAGGAGCTGCATGACGTCATTGCCGGGCACCGAAGGGGATCTGGCGATGACGCACGCTGAAAGGGAGTACTCAGTTTTCACTCCGTTTGTGTGTTTGTTGTACACGCTCTTTTCCTACTCCATATTGAGGTGATGCATGCCGTCATCGCCGGGCACCAAAGGGGATCTGGCGATGACGCACGCTGAAAGGGAGTACTCAGTTTTCACTCTGGTTGTTTGTTTGTTTTCTTGTTTGTTTGTCCGGGCGATATCTCAGCCATCCTTTGAGCTAGGAAGCTGAAATTTGGGCACAATGGCACATGCTTTGGCAAAAACTGTGTTTTTTTTGTTTTTTGATTGATTAATTAATTAATTATTATCGATTAATTAAGTACTGATTTATTTCCTTTCTCATCTGGGCATTATCTCAGGCACCTTTTGAGCCAAGTTGATATTTGGACACCACAGTGACCAAGTGATTTGGCTGTGAAGGGTATTTTTGATTTATTGATTAATCAATGAATCGATTAATTATTTAATTATTCGATTAATGACTTATTTTATTAATTTTTTTAAGTTACAGATTCGGATGAAAATGTCGTGGTTTAGGTATTATATTAGCCAATTGATTAATGATTTCATTATTTTACGATTATTATTTATTTTCATTATTAATCACTGATTGTTTTCCTTTCTCATCTGGGCAATATCTCAGGCAATTTTTGAACTTGGAAGCTGATATTTGGACATGACAGTGACCAAGTGATTTGGCTCTAAGGGGATATTTTTGATTTATTGATTAATCAATTAATTAATTATTAATTGATTAATTAATTCATCTAATTTTTACTTCTTTATTTTTGATTCATCGATTATTTAATTAATTTTCACAAAGTTACAACTTCGGATGAAACACTGGTGGTTTAGGTATTCTATTAGCCAATTGATTAAGAAATTAATTATTTTATGATTATTATTTATTTATTTTAATTACGCAATTAATCAATTAATGTCCACCTCTCCCTCCCAATACCGCCTGTATGTGCTGCATGGCAGAATTCCAATGGCAATGTTGCACGCTGCAGGACAAGGTTATTAATTTATTTGGCATGGGGGCGGTACACTTTGAATGTGTCTGTACTTTTTTTCCCTTTTTTTTGCATTAAAGGCTGCCGTTATGAACTGTATCATCCTCAAGGAAGACAGTCCTTAAATTAAACAAAAGGAAAGCGAAATAAATTTATGCAAACATGGAGTGGAAAAAAGTAAGATAATTTTTATGGTGCATGTGAGAAAGAGAGATTAAAGCTAGTCCGGTAGCTTAGTTTGCGTGAGACAGAAAGTAAGACCTGCAATCCTGACACAGAGAGTGCAAAATGGTTCCAGGAATCATTTCCAGCTCCTAAGACGTGATAGTAGTACTTTCTGGGGCCGTTGCTGCTTACAACCAACTACCCTATACAGGCGCTTTTATGTGCCGACCCAAACTTCTGACTAATGGGTTTAGCTGTCAATTTTCTTTGTGCTTTGCAGTCCCCAGCCGACGACCACACAGATTCTCATTAACAAGCAAAATTTATTGCACAAAATGGAGAGGGGAATAAGAAGAAGAATTTAAATGTAGTCCAGTATTCTGTGTTGGTGTTGGGTTAGCGGTGTTGGGTTAGCGGCTAGGGCTGGTGTTGGGCCAACCCTGGTGTTGGGTTAGCGGCTAGGGTGCCGGCTTAGGATCCTAGGATCCTGGGTTCGAATCCCGTTCGATCGCTGAATTAACGCCAGGGGGGTTAACTCAGCCTGTCATCCTTCCGAGGTCGGCTAATTGAGTACCAGCTCACTGGTAATTCCCTGTTTGTCGTTAAAGGCAGCAAAAAGGGTTGGCGTCAGGAAGGGCATCCGGCCGTAAAACATTGCTTCAAAAAGGGGACCAAAAAACAACAACAACCACGGTTCCCGAAAAAGGCCAACCCCTGCTTTGCGGGGAAAAATGGCCTCTAAAAAAAAAAAAAAAAAAAAATATTCTGTGTTGATCTGTCTGCTGATGAGCTTGTAATTAATCAAATAGTACTGTGGTGTCTCCATTTGCCCCTCTCATGTATGCCTGTGATGTAATATGTACAAGCTCCCGCATGAGCCTGAAGATCACTGTTAAAAACAATCTACTCTGCTGCCTGAACACGACCTCCAATTCAACAAGCATTTTACAAAAACAAGCCAGTGCACGTGTTATATGAGCAAGAACTTATGGATATTGCAAAAAAAAAGAAGAAAAAAAATCAGAGGTGAAAACTTTCAGTTCAGGAAAAATGTTAGAAGCATCTTTTCCTTGCAGCATTAGCATGATAAATTTTGTTTTTTTAAATGTTTATTGATCTTGGTCATGCATTCAAGCTGTAATTGCGCAATTAAACGACCATAATTTGAATTTGATGAGGCGAGAAGTGTCCTCTGGCTTGCAAGATGACAAATCATAATTTCCGTCGAACAAGTTTGTTCAATAATTAAAAGTGATAGAAGCAGGTGCAGAGAACCTTTTTGGTGGAGGCATCACTATTAGAATACTGACGAGCATCACGGGAGGCCTTGGATTAAAATATGGATGAAGGGAGCATTCTTTTAGTATTTGGATTGTAAACTGGAAACCGATAAGCCACGTGACTCTCCAATTGTCGGTCATGAATTCAATGGCCTCACGAATGACGTTCAGAAAGGAGGCAATCTGCATGCCCTGCCAAAACATTGGGTCTGATTCTTGATGCCCACTGAATAACTCGGGATGGGCACAAAAATGTTACAAAAGAAAAGGCACCACCTCCAGCTCACACAAAAATGCTCATATATACAAATATGTCATCAGCCTCAGCCTGTCATGCATGACTCATGACTCAGCCTGTCATCCTTCCGAGGTCGGCTAATTGAGTACCAGTTCACTGGTAATTCCCTGCTTGTCGTTAAAGGCGGCAAAAAGGGTTGGCGTCAGGAAGGGCATCCGGCCGTAAAACATTGCTTCAAAAAGGGGACCGAAAAACAACAACAACCATGGTTCCCGAAAAAGGCCAACCCCTGCTTTGCGGGGAAAAATGGCCTCTAAAGGTGGTTTTTATACAAATATGTCAAGGTCAAATGCTTTGAAAGGCTTCAAAAGTCACTAAGTGGGCTAGTAATAAAACCTGAAATTGTGGTTGGGGTTAGCTTCAGTAATGTTCAAGTAAAATTTGGCAAATATGTTATCATAAAGGTTTTGGGTGTGCTGAATCAATTTCTGCTGTTTGCCAAGCTATACATCTTAAGCTGACACTCCCAACGGGCCGAATCCAAGATGGCCGCTGCAAATACCAAAAAAACGTTTTCACGAACAGTTTCAACTCAATAGTTTTAGTTGGGTGTGTAAGGCATCTAAATCAGTATTCCAATATAAAATAATGTGTATTTTATGTTTTTCTTCTTTACCAATGAATAAAACATTGTAAAAGGTAAAAGTCCAAGATGGCCCCCATAACTTTTCTATTATTATCCATGTCTTTGCTTCTAGGAACCAGACAAAGCTGTTCTTGATGTAGATTCATAGGTTTTTGAGGTCAACAAATCCGTTTCTGAGCTCAGAAAAATAATTTGTTAAGGGAAAAAATGTTTTCTGTACTTGTTGGATATATGACACCGTAGTTCATGAAATCATGACGTTTTCGTCGGGCCCTGCCCCTCAAACACGCCCAGCACTTTCCATGGAAATGGCGGTGTCTCTGACATTTTGGAAAGACTGTTTTCTCTCAGCAAATAGGTTTCTATGAGTGCGGTCATCAGACCTGTCAACCACCAACAAATGAGGGAGCATGTCATCAATCATATCCCCAAACTCACTCGTTTTTTGAGGTGTGCAATAAAGTGTACAATCAACTGACCTTGCTGCTGTCTGCTGTCGACTGACCCTGCTGTTGTCTGCTGTCTACATGTAAACATTGAACTGACACAGGATGACTGAGGGAGACAGATTGCAATGTTTCTTCCAGATGGGCTTGAGCTCTGCATGTGCGAGCCCTTGGATTGTCCGAGGACAAATCAAGTTTTTAAATGTGTAAATGCCTCTCCTTGCAAACAAACAGAAAGATAGATTTCGTCCAGGTTTCTCTTGTGAGGACGTTTGCCCCAAAGTACAGGATGGTCACAATGTCTTGTCACCCCTTGGAATAATTGTGACTGTCTTTTATCATATTAACTGACAACACTGAAGGCTTAGACATGTTATACCACATACATTTACAGTACTCTTTTACTCTATTACACATTTTATAGTATATGGCAAAGCCTTTAGTGCCCAGTGGTTCCATTTGTGCTCCGTCGTCATTAAAAATAACGAGCCTGGTGTTGGCTTAACAGTTAGGGTGCTGGCTTGGGATCCAAGGATCCTGAGCTCGAATCCCGATGGATCGTTGAATTAACGCCAAGGGGGTTGAATTATCCCGTTCATCCTTCGGCAAATGAGGTCAGCAAATGGTAATTAGGGCACTGCATCAGCGGCACAAACGCACCTCCAGAGAAATGCAACCAGCAGCCACAGGCTGCATACGAAACAACAACAACAACAACAACAACAACAGTACAGATAATAAATTGCGCCATGTTCTGCAGGACATTTTCGGGAGTATTAGTGGGGTGACCCAATTAAAAGGAAGTCTCACTAGTTGTTGAAGGTTAGCAGTGGTTTTATAGCGCTGCTGTGCAACAATCTCTTTTATCAGTGGTTATATACAGTTCGTATCAAAAAAAAGGTAATCCGAATTCAAGGGGTTTAGGCTATGAGCCAAGGGGGTTGGTCGGTACCATACAGATGGAGTAAGGCTCATTGTGATTTTTAGCAAGATATATGTCCCTAGATATGAAAAAAAAGTGATAGCAGTGTATAACTCTCGGCCATCTCTGTGTTATCACCCGAAATATTATTATACGCCTGCTTCGCTTCGCCAAAAAATGTGATATTTGCTAAAATTGGAATAAATATATGTTTTTAAGGACGACAGAGTGCCAATAATTTGCATACTGGATGCCAACTAATATAGTTGGGTAATACAGATGCAAATACAGTAATGTTTAACCCTTTAGCACCTATAATATCAAAATTAGGGGGTATGGTTGAACATATTTTGAACTTTACCAAAATATGTGCCCCAAACAACCACCATATTACAAAGTAATTATATATTCCAATGCAGTGGTTCCTTGCGAAGATTTTGAGGGGTCAAATGTTACTCTGGGAGTTTTCGTTTTTGAAATATTGACAAAAATGTACAATGTGAATTCTGAACTCGAAGCGATTTCGACCACTTTTTCACGAAATTTAACATATTTTTTGCCATTATATCAAAAATTTGATAAATAACCCCCACAAATGTTCTATATTTCTATTACTATATTAGTTGTCATGCAGTATGCAAATTATTGGCACTCTGTGGTCCTTACAAACATATTTATTCCAATTTTAGCAAATATCACATTTTTTGGCGAAGCGAAGCGGGCGTATAATAATATTTCGGGTGATAACACAGAGATGGCCGAGAGTTATACGCTGCTATCACTTTTTTTTCATATCTAGGGACATATATCTTGCTAAAAATCACAATGAGCCTTACTCCATCTGTATGGTACCGACCGGTCAATTTGGGGGGTCTGGCTCATAGCCTAGTTAATATTCAAAGGTTATTTAGTTTGACAATTTACATGTGGTTTAATAATTAAGAGGAGATCCTCAGCTCTCCATTGATGCCTTTCATGCATCATTGCTGCCACACATGACCAAGTACATGTTCATTGAAAATGACAAGCTAATCGGTTTGGCTAAAATGACAATATATATATTGTTGCGAATATGGAATTTGGCCTCCATATCCGCTTGTAAATATTCCCCTATTTTCTCCGATACTCCCCAACTCTCCCTTACCCCATTCCCTAGTCCCATTGTCTGTAAACAACACCCATTAGAGCCGATCTTCCCCTTCATCCCCCCATTAAATGTCGTGCCCAGGTCCCCCGCACCACACGTAGACAATTATAGGACATCTTGCTAGTTATTCTTAATCTATGTCAGTTAAGGACTTGTTTCCATTAATTATGACTCTTCGTTGCACCAGAATGTGATTATATGGCACCTGTTAGGAAGTTTAGGACCTCCCCATACCTCTCCGCATCTCTTCCCCATGAAGAAGCGCCAACTACAACAACAACAACAAAAGAGGGGGGCGGCGCGGTGACGGCATGGGGAGTGGGCGTCCTCCTTCCGGCTCGGTTAGCCGCCATTGACCACGCGCTCCACGGGGTTACCACGAAGGGGCTCCCTGTCGGCCCCTCGTCAAGGGCGGAGCCGGTAACCCCCGCACCCAATGAGAAGCCATGGGCCGATGCCATCTGGGGCGGCGCTAACGAGCCGAGGGCGTGTCACTCCCCGCCGGATATACGCGGCCCCGCGCCGGACGTGACGTAAGATGCGCCCCGAGCTTGGAAGGACAAGACGCCACCCTCCCGAGCGCTGAGCGACCTCCCCGGCATCTCCACCAAAGTCGCGACCCACGAGCGCTGAGCGACCTCCCCGCATCTGCTGGACACCACCGTACGTGATTCTGTCCCTGAGCCAGGTGCACCTGAGCCATCGACTGCCGCTTTCCTTGCCATCAAATCCCGTGTGAGTCAGCGTTGTCCCGTTTATCTGTGGTCTGTCTAGGGTTAATATAAGAGTGTGTCTAAGTGCCTGTCTTCCTATGCTGTCCCTCTTGTAGTTGTAATCTAACCTTTTTCCGTACGAATATACTTGAGAACTGAACCCCTGGTGTCGTATTGTGTCATTATAACCCAGCCGGGTGTCTTCTCTTTCCTATTGAGCCAGCATAGCGCGATTAGTCAACCCCGGGTGCAATCGGGGTAACTTGTACGGATACGGCGGCCATCCCGCTCGGCCCACCATACCATCAAAGTCGTATCTGTAACAATTGGTGTCGGGAGTGAGATTCGAGGCCCGACCAAATTTTGGAAAAAAAAAAAAAAACGAATAGAGGAAAAAAAAAAAAATTTGGTCAAAATTTGGAGCGGCCGAAATTTGTTTTGTTTTACGAAACTCGAATTTTGCAAGTCGCGCTATGGCGGATCAAGACGGCTGGGGTCCGGTAAAGGAGAGTGAGGTAGGGTCGATCCAGGACCAAATTGAGGGACAAGAGGAGAGCGAAGCAGTGAGGGCGGCAGGTTCGCAAAATAGCGTTGTCACGCACGAGGTGGCCACGGCGTCCACGCCCGCGACCGTGGCAGCGCCCCTGGTGGATCCGAACCTTTTTATGTTGCAAATGAGGGCCCTTATGGAACAAATGGGTGAGCAATTGGGAGACCAAATTAGAGGTTTGAAAAGCAGTATGGGACAAATGGGGAACCGGATGGATGCTCAGGGTGAGCGATTAGAGGGCCAAATGGGGGTAATGAGGGACGAAGCGAGGGCTCGGAGTGAGCGATTGGGGGTAATGGGAAGCCAGATGGGCGTAAGGAGGGACGAAGCGAGGGGTACTGGTGAGAAGGTAGACAAAAATTTTGAGGGGTTAGACAACGGGATAAAGGAGGTGAAAAATGGGTTAATGGGGGTAGAAAATAGAATGGCTGCCCAGGAGAATCAGATAGAGGGAGTGAAAAATGGGGTAGAGGGAGAGGAGATTAGAAGAGGTGTGAGTGAGGAGGTCGGAGGAGTGCGCGAGGAGGTGAGGCACTGTAAGGAGCACATGGAGAAGGAGGTGAGAAAGGGGACTGTAAAGTTACAAGGGGGCATAGAGGACCTGACGCAGGAGGTGGAGCAGCTGACGGTGGGACAAACGGAGTTAGTGGAGCAGGTTCAAAGGAACACTGCGGTATTAGGAGGTTTAAAAGCGACACAAAACGACATAAAAAACGACTTAATAGCGACAAAGAGGGAATGTCAGATGGTACGTGAGGGACTGACAACGAGGTTGGACGAGGTGATAGAGGTAATGGAGACGAAGGACCGGCAGGTGAGGACGCACCTGGAAACGGTCAAGGTAGCCTTAGAGGATGAGCTTGAGGAGACGTACCGGGGAATAAAAGAGGTGAAGCACAAATTAGAAGAAGTGGAAGAAGGGATGAGCGAAATTAAGAAGCGACGGAGAGGGGATAAGAAAGAGATAAAAGAGGAGATAAAAGAATTGGTCCAAAGTCTGTGTTTGGATCGTGATGATGTGCTCATTAACCGGATGAGGGATTCGCAGGTGATGGAGGAGAAGCGAAGAGGAAGAGGACCCGGTGTAAGTGGTGACCAATATGGTCGTGCGTATGATGCGCCAGGGGATTTAAGGAGTTTGGGGGTCGAGATAGACCCGGGTGTTCGTGAGAGGCCGTTGGTGAAGTGTGCGACAGGTCTGGTGTGCGAAAGAGGAGGTGTGCAAGAAAGTCCGACTCTGGGGTGTGTGAGGAAAAAGTGCGTGCCAAGGAGTGAGTGTGCTGGCGAGAGTGAGTCGGTCGTAGCGCGTGTGCGAGGGAGCACATGGAAGCGTGGTGTGGTGAGTGTTACAGAGGGTGTGACCGGAGAGTGTGCGCAAGAGTGTGCGCGAGAAAGGTGTGTGACGGCCAGGTGCATGAGGAAAGAGTGCGCTGTCAGAAGTAAGGAAGAGTGTCCACCTGTGGTGAGTGTTACAGAGGGTGTAACGGGAGAGTGTGCGCGAGAAAGGTGTGTGACGGACAGGTGCATGAGGAAAGAGTGCGCTGTCAGAAGTAAGGAAGAGTGTCCACCTGTGGTGAGTGTTACAGAGGGTGTAACGGGAGAGTGTGCGCGAGAAAGGTGTGTGACGGACAGGTGCATGAGGAAAGAGTGCGCTGTCAGAAGTAAGGAAGAGTGTCCACCTGTGGTGAGTGTTACAGAGGGTGTAACGGGAGAGTGTGCGCGAGAAAGGTGTGTGACGGACAGGTGCATGGGGAAAGAGTGTGCTGTCAAGAGTAAGGGTGAGTGCGCTGTCAGGAATGGAGGTGAAAGTAGTGAGAGTGACATGGAGCGTGAGTTAGTTGTGACAGGTGAGCGAGGATGTACACCTGGGATGGAAGGATGCACACCTGGAATGGTAGAGCGTGAGTGGGAATGCACGCTGGAGTTGGTGGTGAGGCACGTGGTTGGGTGTGCGAATGAGGGCACACCTGTGATTGTCACAGAGGAGGTGACCGAGGAGGGGGTGCGAAGCGGTGTATTGGTGAGGTGTGCGAGCGACGAATGTGTGCCAAAGTGTTCGGTGGTCAGGTGTGTGACCAAGGCTGTGAGTGGAATGAGGGTACCTGGGTGTGTAAGGAAGGGTACGAGGAGCATGGAAACGGCTGGATGTGTGAGCAAGGAACGGGCTGCGGGATGTAAGCATGCAGGTGAAGCATCGACGTTAGACGGGGTAGAGTTTAGAACGACTTATAGCCGAGTCGGGCCCTCGGTGCGTGCTGGGCCTCGCTTTGAACGGCCGCGTCCGTGCTCCACTAGGCGGAGCGGGCAGCCCGATAGAAAGGGTCGTCATGGCGACCACTTTTTGGTGAGGCATTCCGGCAGGCCGAGATCGAGCCATGGGATGGCTCCGTGCCGAGATGGTGCGTGGGATCTCGGCCCGGGTAAACCTCCTTCCCTGCACCGAATGCGGGATGCATCCAGCCGCTGGCACAAAACAACCAGCATCCATTGCTTGGCTTCACGAAGCCGGGCTTTGGACAGGGAGTGGCGCACCGAGAGGTATTAGTGAGTAGACTGGGTGATGAGGTTAGTGTTTTGGACCCCAAATTAGAGAAAAACAAAATGTGATGATTGGCAAAGGATTGGCAGTAGTGATTGGCAGATGATGGGCAGTGATTGGCAAATTGTTGATTTGTTGAAATTTGATGTGCAAAATTGGTAGTGAGCGATGGGCCCGGTGGGTAAGGGTGGCATCCCTGCCACCCTTCCCATGTGGGGCAAAGGAGCAATAGCTTATGGGGTGTATGGCAGTGAAAACTAGCCCGGGTGGGTTAGGATATTGTGTGTAGGGATCTAGAGAAGATGACCTTAGGTAACGTTAAGGTTAGTTAGTGACTGATACCTGTAGTGGGGACGCAGGTAGATTAGTATGGATGATAATGACGTGGGAGCGCAATAGTTTAAAGGGACGACTGGGAAGCGCAAGTTTCAGAAGGGAGTAGTTAGCTGAGATGATGCCGTGTGTGTGAGGATTGAACAGGTGTGATTGCACAGGTGTGCAACTGGACAGGTGTGTGGAGCCGTGTATGAGTAGTGAGTGTGTGGATCAGCGCGAATGCGCTTGGGGAGAGAAGGGTGCAGGTGGCACCAGGTGTGAGAGCACAGGTGTGCAGGTACAGGTGTGTGGAGAGAGTTGGAGTGAGTGGTACGGAGTGGTGTGCATGGTGCGAAGGTGTGGATGGGGGAAGAGTGGACCCCTTTCACGAGCACCCGGGGCGGGTAGTGTAAGTGTTAGGTAGAGGGTGCAGGTAAATTGTGGTTGGATATTGGCATTTGTGGTGCGGTTGCAGAATGGTGTTGTGGATGGGTGCATTAGTGTTGTGGAAATGGCTGGGCGTGTAGCCTGTTAGTGTGTGTAGTTGGTTGAGCACTCCACCACTGTGAGGATGTCGGCCAGGTGAGGCCGCAGGTGGGCTCTGGGAGCCGGTAGAGTTGTGGATGGGGCCCGAGGATCCGGAGGATGGACCCGGGTAGCCCAGTGCCAGAGAGGGCACCGAGTGGGGAGAGTGCCAGAGGGCCTTCCCCAGGTAGTTAGGTTAGGGCAAGGAGCAGGTAAGCTCGGAGGCAACTGCAGTGGTGGAGGTGTGCAGGTGGGTAGACCCACTGGGAGAGGTACACGCCGCAGCCCAGAAATTGTGCGAGGGCACCGGGAGATGAATCGGGGGAGTGAGACCCCAAATTGAAGAGCACCACAGTTTGGCCAATGGGAATTGGTTTTTAGAACCCATAGTGTAAGAGGGCCAATGGTTTGGCCGGAGAGAGACCCCGGGTAGTGTAAAGTTGTTAGTCATTTAGGAAATAGTTAGGATTGATGAACCTGTCGCACCATACGCAGCCACTTACCTGTGGTGATGATGATGACTCCACACCTGTGTTTTCTTTGTTTTGTTGCGGGAGATGAATTGCTGTGTGGATTGTGAGACGCATCACGACGTGGATGAGACATTGGGGTGATTCCATCTCTCCCTCCTTAGGAGGGACTGATGATGAATTGGTGATGGCAAATTTTGATGTGCAGTTGGAGATGGCAAATTTTGATGAGAGTTGAAAATGGCAAATTTGATTGGTTAGGAGGGAGAGAAGACGAATTTGGTTTATGGGAGGAACGGGGAAGACAATAGGGATGTTTGTCGATTTGTAAAGTAGATGTTTATGGGTAGTGTTGTGTTTTGTGGATGCAGTAAGGGGTAAGGGAGGGGCCATGTAGGTTACCTGGTGGGGGGGGGCGTACGATAGGAACGTACCTGTCTCACCTGGTTCCCATGTGCCCCCAGTGTGCATCACCTTACATTGCGTGCACTTTTGCGCCCTTACCACCTTACTCACTTGTTGCTTCTTTTGTCTCCCACCTCCGAGGATCTGGCTTTGGGGTAGAGAGAGAGGAGAGAGAGGTGCTGGCTGCGCAGTTGTGGGCCTGCACTTTCGCTGCTTGCTGCCGGGATCGATACACCATATGGACCGCAATGTTTGTGGCCACCCACGATGGACCGCAGTTCGTTTGCGGCCAAGCACCACCCGGGGATGGACCTATGGGTCAACGTGGCACCTATGCCATACAGGTGAACCACTTTTAAGTAACACCAAGTGCACCACAAGAAGAGCAAGAGACACCTGCAGGGTTAGGGGTTGTCGCATTTATTTTTAATCATTGAACAATGGTGACTGCACCGATTGGTGGTGGGGTGGTGCTGTTGATGCTCGGAAAGGGTGCTCTGCACGTTATTAAAGGCCGTCGGCCACAGAGCACTCGTGGGTTGGTGTATCGATGTTGGCAAGCGCGCTCTCTCTATGCATAACATCTGCATGTGTTCCTCCAAAAACAGGTCCTGGATCGTAGTGTAAATAGCAGCATAGTCTTGTAAATAATGCTCCCTACCGGCTGTATGTTTAGTTTGAGAATTCTTTCCGGATTCGGTTATCCTGTGGGTGTGTTTCTGAGAGGAGAAGGGTGCAACGTCGCAGGGGGACATATTTACTCATTTGTGAATATCTATAAAACTGTCGCACTCAGGGTAGAGTTAATAGTAGAGGGAACTACATTGCGTGCCACACTAAAGTAGGTAAAGATTTATCGGGTCGGGACGCCCCGAGGGTAGAGAAGGGTGCAATGTTGCGAATATGGAATTTGGCCTCCATATCCGCTTGTAAATATTCCCCTATTTTCTCCGATACTCCCCAACTCTCCCTTACCCCATTCCCTAGTCCCATTGTCTGTAAACAACACCCATTAGAGCCGATCTTCCCCTTCATCCCCCCATTAAATGTCGTGCCCAGGTCCCCCGCACCACACGTAGACAATTATAGGACATCTTGCTAGTTATTCTTAATCTATGTCAGTTAAGGACTTGTTTCCATTAATTATGACTCTTCGTTGCACCAGAATGTGATTATATGGCACCTGTTAGGAAGTTTAGGACCTCCCCATACCTCTCCGCATCTCTTCCCCATGAAGAAGCGCCAACTACAACAACAACAACAAAAGAGGGGGGCGGCGCGGTGACGGCATGGGGAGTGGGCGTCCTCCTTCCGGCTCGGTTAGCCGCCATTGACCACGCGCTCCACGGGGTTACCACGAAGGGGCTCCCTGTCGGCCCCTCGTCAAGGGCGGAGCCGGTAACCCCCGCACCCAATGAGAAGCCATGGGCCGATGCCATCTGGGGCGGCGCTAACGAGCCGAGGGCGTGTCACTCCCCGCCGGATATACGCGGCCCCGCGCCGGACGTGACGTAAGATGCGCCCCGAGCTTGGAAGGACAAGACGCCACCCTCCCGAGCGCTGAGCGACCTCCCCGGCATCTCCACCAAAGTCGCGACCCACGAGCGCTGAGCGACCTCCCCGCATCTGCTGGACACCACCGTACGTGATTCTGTCCCTGAGCCAGGTGCACCTGAGCCATCGACTGCCGCTTTCCTTGCCATCAAATCCCGTGTGAGTCAGCGTTGTCCCGTTTATCTGTGGTCTGTCTAGGGTTAATATAAGAGTGTGTCTAAGTGCCTGTCTTCCTATGCTGTCCCTCTTGTAGTTGTAATCTAACCTTTTTCCGTACGAATATACTTGAGAACTGAACCCCTGGTGTCGTATTGTGTCATTATAACCCAGCCGGGTGTCTTCTCTTTCCTATTGAGCCAGCATAGCGCGATTAGTCAACCCCGGGTGCAATCGGGGTAACTTGTACGGATACGGCGGCCATCCCGCTCGGCCCACCATACCATCAAAGTCGTATCTGTAACAATATGTTCAAAATACACCTGGTCACAAAACACACCTCCCGCACTCTCACCACCTTAAACTCCTCGGTTAATGATGTCAAAGGAAACTGGAGCTTTCCACCCTGAGTTTCAGTTTTCCACCCATATATATACATATACTAGCCGAAAGCACCGGTTCTTTTTGAATGAATTTACTAATATAATTCACCTTTTACTCGCGGCTGTAGAAGATTGACTACTATAATTCAGCTAAGCTTTTAATTGCGAAATGGGCCCAGCCCGGCCGAGGTGGCCTCGACCGGCCTCGCCACCTAGTCTGTAACCTTTCCGGGGCCCGTCCCGACATTTTTAGTTCTTTTTGAATGAATTTACTACAATAATTCAGGTTTTACTCACGGCCGTAGAAGATTGATGACGATAATTCAGATTAGCTTTTAATTGCGAAATGGGCCCAGCCCGGCCGAGGTGGCCTCAATCGGCCTCACCACCTAACCTATATCCTTACCGGGGCCTGTCCCAACATTTTTTGTGTCAGTTGTTTCCTCCTATATTTCACCGTTCAGGCGATTAGCGTGTGCAGACAAACAAACAAACAAACAAAAACTTTCTTTTATATATATACTCGCAGAAGTACCCGGCATTGCCGGGCGGGGGAGGGGAGGGGGAAGGGGAGGGGAACGGGGGGGAGGGGAGGAGAGGGTGGAGGGGGGCAGGGGGAGAGGGAAGGGGAGGGGGGGAGGGGGAGAGAGAAGGGGAGGGGGAGAGGGAAGGGGAGGGGGAAGGGTAGGGGAAGGGGTACGGGGGAAATGGAGGGGGAGGGGAGGGGGAAGGGGAGTGGGTGGAGGGGGAAGGGGGGAGGGGGAGGGGAGTGGGGAGGTTAGGGGAGGGAGAGGGGGAAGGGGAAGGTGAGGGGAAGAAAGGGAGGGCCAGTCAACAATGACGTTGCAGTTCTCATGGGAGGAGAGCAGCACAACAATCGCGACATCGTCCTGCATCTTCGCAACAACAGCACGAAGCGGATTTTGGAGACTCACCGATCCTGTGACGCCCTCCAGTACCGGTGTTGCCGGGCGGGGGAAGGGAGACCCGTACATTCCCAACCCGTACATTCCCAACCCGTACATTCCCAACCCGTACATTCGCCCTCTCGACCCAAGCTCACTCGGACAAAAGCCTCGCACAAATTACACCGTGAAGGCCCAATGGCCATGTCTATGCCACAAATCAAGTATGTGAGCGAGTCTGGCGCACTGAATTGAAAATATATAGAACGCTCATACTCCGTGAAAAGTTTTAGCCACCGTGTCGCCATCTTGGTTAGCACGACTCGACCAACTCGCTTCGCGGATGTCGTTTGTTTTGAACCTGTCCCAGATTTTAAAAGCCAGACAACTGTTAAAATGCCATTTTGTGCGGCAATAAACTGCTACAATCGGTTAAGGAAGGGTTGTGGAAAGACGTTTCACAGCTGTTTCAGACGTTTAATTCATATCGCACAAAATCGACAAAAATCGACACAAAACATGATCGCACAAAAGGTGAAAAAACGCAATCGCTTTTCGCTCTGAATTACGTGCAAATGTGTGACGGAAATCACCATCGCCCAGCATCGAGTGCCAACCAAGATGGCGCCCGGTAGCTGCATCTCCACCTATGTGGTGGGAATGGCCATGGTCATTCTATATATTTTCCGTTCAGTGGTCAGGCAGCGTGGATGGAACATCACGTGATCGCTCTGAGCGAATCAGCGAGCTGCTCTGGCACCGGCTGAGATTCCGTGTATAATGTTCCTCGCTGAAATGCGCTGAGGTAAATATGAATAAAAAGTATGGATCTCGTCAAAGATTTTTATGTAGGCTATGTCCTTCCCAGGCTCAATGGCCATGCCTATGCCAAATATCAAGCACGTGAGCCTCTCCATTGAGGAGTCTATCGGTAACACACACACACACACACACACACACACACACACACACACAAACTGTGTTTTATTTATATAGATAGAAGAAGATATACATATATATATATATATAACTGTAAGAAATAGTAGAAACTCCACAGTACGAGCAGGGCGTCTCATTTGCATTAAACAAATTAATCGTTAGATTAAATAAGACGCGAACGTAGCTTCAGGACGTCGATCTTTAATTGTCGACAAGCTTTCGACCAACAAAGGTCGTCCTCTGAGTACAAAAACAGCAGGCATGTATATCAGTCAAGTATGTATAGTGATATGTGTGTAAGATGTGTGATATGTGTAGAAAATGCATACAAAAGGAAGAGCCACGCCAAAGTTCACTCACCGGCCCCAAGTTCAACGGAAGTGAAGCGCACCTTCCAGTTACCGTTTGCGTTACAGTTCCGGTGCACGTGCATGTACAAATATAGAGATATACATACATAAACACACAAACATATATTCATATACCATTTATATTCATATAATATATTTATATATTTATATAAATGACATATGAAGGTAGAATGAATGAATGAATGAATGAACTAGAACGGGCACTCGGTAGAGCGCATACCTTCGCCGCAGCTACTGTTCTGTACTTGGCATGGGAGTGTAGGGAACAGAACAGTGAACAGTTTGGTGCTGATTTCATGCAAATCGGATAAGAATTGACCGAGTTATGACAAAAAACGCACATTTTGCAAGGTCGTGACCCCCCTGACCTTTGACCCCCAACCGCTAACAAGGGTAATGTCTTCACTGGGTCATGTCGTATATCACAAGATCGGGCATTGAATTCTGGACATTTTGGCATTAGTTGCATGCCAATTGGATAAAAATTGACCGCGCTATGGTAAAAATACGATTTTGACCTTTTCGTGACCTTGACCTTGACCTTTGACCCGATTGCTCCCAAAATCTAATCAAATGTGTCCCGTATAATAACCAATCATCCCACCAAATTTCATGCAATTCGGTTGAATACTTTTTGAGTTATGCGAATAACATACACACACACACACACACAGACATACAAATAAATACACAGCGATCAAAACATAACCTTCCGCTTTTGCGAAGATAATGAATGAATGGGTTACGGTTAACAATTTGATTGGGTTGATGAAGGAACATGCTTTAGTCATCAAAATTTATGCCATGAGGGATTTTTGTCCGAAGTTTGTGTATCCAAAAGGACTCACGTTTCAGAATCGTGGTGAGTGATCGATCGATATGTATATATATATATATATATATATAATTATAAAATTGAAATCTTGCGTGTTTGTGTGTAACATTCGATCGGTCCGGGGGCGTGGCTTACCCCTTTGAGAGAGTAGTAATATCCACCATTTTATTAACTCGCATAGCTTTGAGGCCTGTTTTGTAGGCCCGTGGTGTCTTGCTCTCTCTCTCAGTTTTATTTCAAATCAAATTCGATATATCATTTCATTTTTCACAGTCGCTAACATAGTTTTAGACTCGGTTGAAAAAAAACGGGAAGAAAATCCGATGAAAGTTTCCGTTTATAGAACGAAATGAATTCTGAAAGGCTTGTATCTTCAAGGCCATTGAGTCTGTCTCATGCCTTTATCTTCAATCTAAGTCGCCATCTGATTTCATTTTTATCGATGGTTTTAGACTCGGTAAAAGAAATAATTGAGAACATTCACGCACACACGGGAAATTGCAGAGATATATTTTAAAAATCGCACCACGTTGATATACGAAAATACACCGCCTAAAATAACAGGCATACAGTAGATATCTTCGTCATTTCATTCAACATTATTACCCGGAAGTAAAATATGTTTCAGGAAATTACCGAGAGATATTTCTTCGATTTTTTTTATTATTTATATGCGCATACACTTTAAATAGGTTTATTTGAAATCTTTAATTTTCACAATGTAATTTATTTGTCATTTGATGATCGGCAAAACGAAAGCACAAACACAATACTATTTGCAGGAAGAATGTCGTATCAACCCTCCGACGGCGCTACGGACGCGGACAACGGATCACACCTCACGTCTATGGACGCGAATAGCAACATCCGCACGAATCAGTCATCAATGATTTTCATTGACGCGCCTGGAGGCACAGGGAAGACGTTTCTTATTAACCTGATTCTCTCTAAAGTGAGAGCGAGTGGAGAAGTTGCCCCCTGCGGTGGCCTCATCTGGCATAGCTGCTACCCTCATGCCTGGTGGAAGAACAGCGCACTCAAGGTTCCAAATCCCTCTGACACCGAGGGAAGATGGCGTATGCAACATCGATAAAAATTCCACTATCGCAGACCTCTTTCGAAGTACAAAACTCATCGTGTGGGATGAGTGTCCTATGATCAGGAGAGAGAGTTTCGAGGCTGTGGATCGCACGTTGCGTGATGTATGTGACAAAGACGAGCCTTTTGGAGGGATCTTGACGATATGCTGTGGTGATTTCCGTCAACGTGATCGGAGATAAGGGCCGAAATCACGTGTCACAGGTAAGTGATTTAGAACGCTGGAGAGGTGAGCCTTATGGCTTGCTGGCCCAAATAATCTCCCTGATGATGTCCAGCATTCGCTTTAGTTATATTCTCATATCTATTCAAACTGACATTGACCCAACGGGTCATGGGTCGTCTAGGGGTAGCATCATCATCATCATCATTGGCTGAGGGGTGGCATCATTGGCTGAGGCGTAGCATCATTGGCTGAGGGGTAGCATCATTGGCTGAGGGGTAGCATCATTGGCTGAGGGGTAGCATCATTGGCTGAGGGGTAGCATCATTGGCTGAGGGGTAGCATCATTGGCTGAGGTGTAGCATCATTGGCTGAGGGGTAGCATCATTGGCTGAGGTGTAGCATCATTGGCTGAGGGGTAGCATCATTGGCTGAGGGGTAGCATCATTGGCTGAGGGGTAGCATCATTGGCTGAGGGGTAGCAACATTGGCTGAGGGGTAGCATCATTGGCTGAGGGGTAGCATCATTGGCTGAGGGGTAGCATCATTGGCTGAGGGGTAGCATCATTGGCTGAGGGGTAGCATCATTGGCTGAGGGGTAGCATCATTGGCTGAGGGGTAGCATCATTGGCTGAGGGGTAGCATCATTGGCTGAGGGGTAGCATCATTGGCTGAGGGGTAGCATCATTGGCTGAGGGGTAGCATCATTGGCTGAGGGGTAGCATCATTGGCTGAGGGGTAGCATCATTGGCTGAGGTGTAGCATCATTGGCTGAGGGGTGACATCATTGGCTGAGGGGCGACATCATTAGCTGAGGGGTGGCTGAGGGGTAGCATCATTGGCGGCGGTGTAGCATCATTGGCTGAGGGGTCACATCATTGGCTGAGGGGTAGCATCATTGGCTGAGGGGTGGCATCATTGGCTGAGGTGTAGCATCATTGGCTGAGGGGTCACATCATTGGCTGAGGGGTAGCATCATTGGCTGAGGGGTAGCATCATTGGCTGAGGGGTAACATCATTGGCTGAGGGGTGGCTGAGGGGTAGCATCATTGGCGGCGGTGTAGCATCATTGGCTGAGGGGTCACATCATTGGCTGAGGGGCGACATCATTAGCTGAGGGGTGGCTGAGGGGTAGCATCATTGGCGGCGGTGTAGCATCATTGGCTGAGGGGTCACATCATTGGCTGAGGGGTAGCATCATTGGCTGAGGGGTGGCATCATTGGCTGAGGTGTAGCATCATTGGCTGAGGGGTCACATCATTGGCTGAGGGGTAGCATCATTGGCTGAGGGGTAGCATCATTGGCTGAGGGGTAACATCATTGGCTGAGGGGTAGCATCATTGGCTGAGGGGTCACATCATTGGCTGAGGGGTAGCATCATTGGCTGAGGGGTAGCATCATTGGCTGAGGGGTGGCATCATTGGCTGAGGTGTAGCATCATTGGCTGAGGGGTCACATCATTGGCTGAGGGGTAGCATCATTGGCTGCGGGGTGGCATCATTGACTGAGGTGTAGCATCATTGGCTGAGGGGTAGCATCATTGGCTGAGGGGTCACATCATTGGCTGCGGGGTGGCATCATTGACTGAGGTGTAGCATCATTGGCTGAGGGGTCACATCATTGGCTGCGGGGTGGCATCATTGGCTGAGGGGTCTTCTCCTCACTGCTCATTACTAAAAACTGCTCTTCTATGTGAGGATTGATAAATAAAAGCAATTAGAACCAGTAAATTTAGTTTTATATGGCATTTTGTCTCTCTATTAGAAAGTGTGAGAAAATTATATATCTTCGCCATAGGTTGACCTTTGACCCCCACTGTAACCATGGTAACCCCTTAATTATATATAATAACATTGACCCAACGGGTCATGGGTCGTCTAGTATATATATATACTATATATATATATACTATATATATATATATACTAGACGACCCATGACCCGTTGGGTCAATGTTATTATATATAATTAAGGGGTTACCATGGTTACAGTGGGGGTCAAAGGTCAACCTATGGCGAAGATATATAATTTTCTCACACTTTCTAATAGAGAGACAAAATGCCATATAAAACTAAATTTACTGGTTCTAATTGCTTTTATTTATCAATCCTCACATAGAAGAGCAGTTTTTAGTAATGAGCAGTGAGGAGAAGACCCCTCAGCCAATGATGCCACCCCGCAGCCAATGATGTGACCCCTCAGCCAATGATGCTACACCTCAGTCAATGATGCCACCCCGCAGCCAATGATGTGACCCCTCAGCCAATGATGCTACCCCTCAGCCAATGATGCTACACCTCAGTCAATGATGCCACCCCGCAGCCAATGATGCTACCCCTCAGCCAATGATGTGACCCCTCAGCCAATGATGCTACACCTCAGCCAATGATGCCACCCCTCAGCCAATGATGCTACCCCTCAGCCAATGATGCTACCCCTCAGCCAATGATGTGACCCCTCAGCCAATGATGCTACCCCTCAGCCAATGATGTTACCCCTCAGCCAATGATGCTACCCCTCAGCCAATGATGCTACCCCTCAGCCAATGATGTGACCCCTCAGCCAATGATGCTACACCTCAGCCAATGATGCCACCCCTCAGCCAATGATGCTACCCCTCAGCCAATGATGTGACCCCTCAGCCAATGATGCTACACCGCCGCCAATGATGCTACCCCTCAGCCACCCCTCAGCTAATGATGTCGCCCCTCAGCCAATGATGTGACCCCTCAGCCAATGATGCTACACCGCCGCCAATGATGCTACCCCTCAGCCACCCCTCAGCCAATGATGTTACCCCTCAGCCAATGATGCTACCCCTCAGCCAATGATGCTACCCCTCAGCCAATGATGTGACCCCTCAGCCAATGATGCTACACCTCAGCCAATGATGCCACCCCTCAGCCAATGATGCTACCCCTCAGCCAATGATGTGACCCCTCAGCCAATGATGCTACACCGCCGCCAATGATGCTACCCCTCAGCCACCCCTCAGCTAATGATGTCGCCCCTCAGCCAATGATGTCACCCCTCAGCCAATGATGCTACACCTCAGCCAATGATGCTACCCCTCAGCCAATGATGCTACCCCTCAGCCAATGATGCTACCCCTCAGCCAATGATGCTACCCCTCAGCCAATGATGCTACCCCTCAGCCAATGATGCTACCCCTCAGCCAATGATGCTACCCCTCAGCCAATGATGCTACCCCTCAGCCAATGATGCTACCCCTCAGCCAATGATGCTACCCCTCAGCCAATGATGCTACCCCTCAGCCAATGATGCTACCCCTCAGCCAATGATGCTACCCCTCAGCCAATGTTGCTACCCCTCAGCCAATGATGCTACCCCTCAGCCAATGATGCTACCCCTCAGCCAATGATGCTACCCCTCAGCCAATGATGCTACACCTCAGCCAATGATGCTACCCCTCAGCCAATGATGCTACACCTCAGCCAATGATGCTACCCCTCAGCCAATGATGCTACCCCTCAGCCAATGATGCTACCCCTCAGCCAATGATGCTACCCCTCAGCCAATGATGCTACCCCTCAGCCAATGATGCTACGCCTCAGCCAATGATGCCACCCCTCAGCCAATGATGATGATGATGATGCTACCCCTAGACGACCCATGACCCGTTGGGTCAATGTCAGTTTGAATAGATATGAGAATATAACTAAAGCGAATGCTGGACATCATCAGGGAGATTATTTGGGCCAGCAAGCCATAAGGCTCACCTCTCCAGCGTTCTAAATCACTTACCTGTGACACGTGATTTCGGCCCTTATCTCCGATCACGTTGACGGAAATCACCACAGCATATCGTCAAGATCCCTCCAAAAGGCTCGTCTTTGTCACATACATCACGCAACGTGCGATCCACAGCCTCGAAACTCTCTCTCCTGATCATAGGACACTCATCCCACACGATGAGTTTTGTACTTCGAAAGAGGTCTGCGATAGTGGAATTTTTATCGATGTTGCATACGCCATCTTCCCTCGGTGTCAGAGGGATTTGGAACCTTGAGTGCGCTGTTCTTCCACCAGGCATGAGGGTAGCAGCTATGCCAGATGAGGCCACCGCAGGGGGCAACTTCTCCACTCGCTCTCACTTTAGAGAGAATCAGGTTAATAAGAAACGTCTTCCCTGTGCCTCCAGGCGCGTCAATGAAAATCATTGATGACTGATTCGTGCGGATGTTGCTATTCGCGTCCATAGACGTGAGGTGTGATCCGTTGTCCGCGTCCGTAGCGCCGTCGGAGGGTTGATACGACATTCTTCCTGCAAATAGTATTGTGTTTGTGCTTTCGTTTTGCCGATCATCAAATGACAAATAAATTACATTGTGAAAATTAAAGATTTCAAATAAACCTATTTAAAGTGTATGCGCATATAAATAATAAAAAAAATCGAAGAAATATCTCTCGGTAATTTCCTGAAACATATTTTACTTCCGGGTAATAATGTTGAATGAAATGACGAAGATATCTACTGTATGCCTGTTATTTTAGGCGGTGTATTTTCGTATATCAACGTGGTGCGATTTTTAAAATATATCTCTGCAATTTCCCGTGTGTGCGTGAATGTTCTCAATTATTTCTTTTACCGAGTCTAAAACCATCGATAAAAATGAAATCAGATGGCGACTTAGATTGAAGATAAAGGCATGAGACAGACTCAATGGCCTTGAAGATACAAGCCTTTCAGAATTCATTTCGTTCTATAAACGGAAACTTTCATCGGATTTTCTTCCCGTTTTTTTTCAACCGAGTCTAAAACTATGTTAGCGACTGTGAAAAATGAAATGATATATCGAATTTGATTTGAAATAAAACTGAGAGAGAGAGCAAGACACCACGGGCCTACAAAACAGGCCTCAAAGCTATGCGAGTTAATAAAATGGTGGATATTACTACTCTCTCAAAGGGGTAAGCCACGCCCCCGGACCGATCGAATGTTACACACAAACACGCAAGATTTCAATTTTATAATTATATAGATAGATATAGATATATATATATATATATATATATATATATATATATATATATATATATATATATATATATATATATATATATATATATATATATATATATATATATATATATATATATATATATATATATATATATATACATACATACATACATACATACATATATACACATACATACATACATACACATACATACATACACATACATACATACATACATACATACATACATACATACATACATACATACATACATACATACATATATATATATATCTATCTGTCTATCTATGTATGTATGTATGTATCCTGGTGTTGGCTTCGCGGTTCGGGTGCCCGCTTGGGATCCGACTGGATCCTGAGTTCGAATCCCTGCTGATCGCTGAATGAACGCCAGGGGGGTTGACTCAGCCTGTCATCCTTCCGAGGTCGGCAAATTGAGTACCAGCTTGCTAGAATGAATGATCCCGGTGTGTACTCCGGTTTAGAATAGGTGCACTGTATCCCTGGACATCGTAAGAGGCGACCAAGGGATGGCGTCAGGAAGGGAACCCGGCCATAAAAACATTGCCCCAAACAGGGAACCATGATTGTCATGGGGCTCTCGCGGGGAAATGGCCTTAAAACGATTATTCATTTATATATATATATATATATTTTTTTTTTTTGTATACAAGATCGAGGCTCGTGAAAGAGCTAACATTAATCACACAGAAAGACAAACCGACACATAAAACATATAACAACGGGAGCGGTAGACAAGATGGGGAGAGAGGGGGAAGGACACAAACACAACATTTGAGAGCAAGGACCGAGAGACATCGAGAGATCTGTGGGAGGGAGAGGGCTTTGGGGGGGGAGGCATGGGAAGGGGGAAGGGTGGTAGAGGTATAAAACATATGGACACTGCCAGGACTTCCAGGAAAGAAGTTGGAATTTCAAACAAGGTGAATCTGGGGTGAATTAGCGGGGGTAGAAAAGATCAAGGTTTTGGATGGGGGAAGATAAGAGATGGTGGTGAACAGCTGTTTTAAAGACCTGGAGGGAGGAGTGGAATTGAAGGGAGTGTGGGAGTTTGTTCCAGAGGTGGTAGAAAAGAGGAATTAAAGAGTGAAGGTGAGCAGAGAGCCGAGATTTCGGCAGTTTAACCATCTGAGGGTTGCTGGCAGATCTTGTGCGACCTGTGGGAATATTTTGGGGACAGAGCACAGAGAGAGCTGGGGGTGCAAGGCCGGAGAGGAGTCGGTAGAAGACAGAAAGACCACCTACCTGCCTGCGGTGAGTGAGTGAAAGGCCCTCAGAGATAGCTTCATCGTGGGAGATTCCAATGATTCTGAAAGCTTTGGTTTCAACAGCGTGAAGCCGAGCTAGGTGTGAGGCAGGAGCACCGGCCCATATGGGAGAACAGTATTCCATTGAGCTGCGGATGAAAGCCTTGTATGTGGTGAGGAGCTCAGGTGTGCCTAGGAAGGACTTCGCACGATGGAGGATGCTCAGTCGGCGACTGGCTTTGGAGGCCAGGTTGGAAATGTGGTTTTCCCAGGAAAGATCATGGCAGATAGTGAGACCCAAAAGCTTGAGCGACAGAACGTCTTGGAGAGGATTTTTGAGAAAGTAGATGGGAGGGTTGTCCAGTCGATCTTTTCGGAGAGACATAGTAAGAGTGTGAGATTTGTCAGGATTGAAAGACATGTTCCACTTGTTTGCCCAGTCTGTGATTTTGTCCAGATCTTCAGAGAGTGAGGAGGCTGCAGACTGCCGATCTGAGGGATGAGGAATGGAGCGGCAGATAGTGGAGTCATCAGCAAAGAGATAGAGAGGATTTTCCAGAGAGTCGGAAAGATCATTGATAAAGACCAGAAAAAGCACAGGGCCCAGAACACTGCCTTGGGGAACTCTAGCCTGAACAGGAAGGGGAGATGAGAGAAATCCATTCAGTGCCACACGTTGACTACGACCAGAGAGGAAGTCCGCAAGCCATGCATGGAGATTTCCATATATACACCCATATGTGGAAAATTGTTAAGTGTGGAACTCATATGTAGAAAACACTCAGTGTTAAGTGTGGAAAATTTTTGAGGAGATTCCATTGGCTCAGTGGTGCAGTTGGCTATCACCACAAAAGTGATGGAGGTCCCTGGTTCAAGTCCTGAGTTCAGTCAGAATTTTTCACACTAGCCCCAAGCAGGAATTTAATTCCTGTTTATATATATAACAGCAGGCTCCCCTGCCATTCTGGCAGCACTGACCACTTCAATGACGATCTTTGTTTGTTTAATTTGTACCCTGTTAAATACTTTGTAGATTTTAAAAAGTTTTATGCATCCAGTCTGTCTACCTAAAACTGAAGCTGAGCTGTTTCAGGCATATGCAGACTGATGGTGTTGAGTTTCTTCTTTTGACATGACCATAGTGTGTGCCCTTCATTTGCTTGAACCCAGATTTCAGCTTTGGGACTTTATCCTGACACATTGCTTCACAGAACAATACACACATTTGGATCAGTTGAAGTTGCATATTCTCTTCTGCTCAAAGAGCCAGGAACACTTCAAATTTGGCTTTGCTGCATCCGCCTCGTCTTTATTCGTGTTTCAGTGAGTTGTGGGCAAGACAACAAAGATATGACAACATCATGATTTTTCCTGTTCCAAAACAACTGCTCCAGTTGAAGGGATGAGATGGGAAAGAGTCCTACAGGGATACTTCGCTGGCCTTGTGGAAGGTGGAGTTTCCTTATGCAAAATTGGATTTAGGTTTGAGAAGGCTGAACTTTAGCTATTGTATAAAATGTATAGTTTGTCGTGTAAACAAGGTATATATGATGCATGCACCAATCAGCCTTTCGATTCTACATGTGTCAATGGGAAGTCTATAAGAATCACCGTCAACAGCAATCAGCACTGGCTAATGTCAATGATCTATTAAACAAGGAAGTTTGGCCACGTGCCTCTTGGGAATTCACAGTTTGGTTGTTTTCGGTATTATTCATTCACGAGCTAACAAACACGAGCTCATTAAAACTTCCTTAACACTCATTACCTTATAATTGATTTAAGGTCTTACAGGCAATCCTTAGTCACGATCCCTTTTTTTACAAGTTGTTAAAAAGATAAGTTTTTACTCCAAAATTTTGCTGCTTCTTTTATTAAAAACTTATTTCATGCAGATTCTTGTCAAAATATAAAAATCTGTGGTATTTTAACTGTTAAATTTGCCTTGAAAGTTCATGAACTATTGAGGGTTTTTCAGAGCTATCCCATAATGCCGTGCGTGCCGCCATGTTGGTTATATTCACTTCCCTGGAAACGACAGCATCAGCAGCTCTGAAATCGAGCACATTTATCTCGTTATTGTGACTTATTGAAATGGAATGTTTGAGAGCAGGGACCGAGAGACATCGAGAGATCTGTGGGAGGGAGAGGGCTTTGGGTGGGGGGCATGGGAAGGGGGAGGGGTGGGAGAGGTAAATTATTTGGCCTTGTTAGGTGTTGTTTACCTTTTCTCACTTAATTATCTCGCCGACCAATATGGTGCATGCGCACTGCATCATGGGTACTGAAACCTCTCTTTAAGGATCTAACCATGTTTCGTGCCTTTCATTTGGCAGAGTGTTCACCAATTTATGGCAATGGCAAATGACAATGCTTTAAATAAAAAAATTAAAATTTTCAGATCCAGCAAGCAAACGATTTAATTATTATTTTCAATTGTTCGTTCCATTATTAAGGACTAGCAACAGTACCCATCCTATGGGCGGGGCTTCAATTCGGAGGCCCAAATGAAAAGGCAAAATATCAGAAATCGAAGGTTTTTTTTAATTTTAAACGATTCATATAAACATCCGTTGAATCATATCACACGCAAATCATCAAAATCTAAACAGTACATGGCGCCCATTTTGAAAAAAGATTGAATTCTGCAAAACGGAAGCGGCCGCTACACGTCTTTCTCAGTCGCACGTTTATGTGTGAAGAGTGCGCGCCGAATCTGTAACACGGAAGCGGCCGCTACACCTGTTTCTCAGTCGCTTTGCACACGCTGCCATGTTACTTCGGAGCCGCACGTTTTATAGGAAGAGTTCGTCATGAGTCGATCTACTCTCTCCTGGTACGTAGAATAAACAGTATTTGTCGAATTTCAACAAAAGCCACATCACTGTTCATATAGGTAAATATTATTCCATCGTGTTTGGAAAAATTGGAAAAATTGGAAAAACAATATAGCCTATTTTACTCCCAGGGGTCCCAGGAATACCCACCCAAAATATCGTTGCGATCGGTTGAGCCGTTTTTGCGGGGTACCTTCGAACGGATGGACGGACATTTGGTGAATGAAAGTAAGATGGCCCATTTGTTTACAGATGAATGAAAGTAAGATGGCCCATTTGTTTACAGATGAATGAAAGTAAGATGGCTCATTTGGGATTCCAATCTGAACACTTGCCTCATTATGCTGGGATCCCAGCTTCAAATACCATGTCATGTGGCTGATTTGTCTAATGTCGACCAATATCATAAAAGTACAAGGATGTCACTCAATATTGCTTGTGCTGCATATAATCAACCAAACAAAGGTACTAGATATGGGCAAGGGTTAGGCTTGGGTGGTTTGCCGTTGCCTTCCCAGCAATCAATCAAAGCTGGAATTTGTAATTTATTCACCGTGCCATCGATAACTAGCCTAATCTTTGCGAATGGCACCGTGGGATTGTGGGATCGTTATTGTCTGCTAACAACCACTATTGGCAGACGTATTATCTGGCCTAAGGTCCTTCTGATGGACGGTGAACACATTGATGCCTCCATGGTGACGGTGTATGGGCTGGTCGAGATTCGAACCCATGCTCGACAGCTCAAAGGTGACTGCACATACATCAGGCTATAATACTCGCTCCCCTGCTCATAAAACAAGTGAAAACCACCTTTTGGTGAAAAATTCTAAAAAGACGTAGGAACGGTTCACAATGTCCAAAAGCATAGACACAAGGTAAGGATTTTTTTAAAAATTTTTGTATACAAGATCGAGGCTCGTGTAAGAGCTAACATTAATCACAAAAAGACAAACTGACACATAAAACATAAGACAAAGGGAGCTGGAGACAAGATGGGGAGAGAGAGGGAAGCACACAAGCACAACATTTGAGAGCAGGGACATCGGGAGATCTGTGGGAGGGAGAGGGATTGGAGGAAGAGGCACGGGAGGGGTAGGGCGAGGGGGGGGGGTGGGAGAGGTATAAAACACATGGACACTGCTCGGACTTCCAGGAAAGAAGTCGGAATTTCAAAAAAGTGGATCTGGGGTGAATTAACATGGTTAGAAAAGATCAAGATTTTGGATGGGGGAAGACAAGAGATGGCGGTGAACAGCTGTTTTAAAGTCTCAATTTTAGAAGTTAAGTTAAACAGGAAAAATTTAGCCAACTTAGCAAATTGATTTACTCCATGGATTAGAGATAAACTTGTTGTTTTCATGCATTGGACATGTATGGACAAGCAGTTGTTAGTGCTGGCTCAGAAAGTTTTCCTAATTTCCGAGTCGGCTTACTCCTTTCAAGGTACGCCGGTAATCCCAAACCGAACCCACAGTTATAAGCAATCCCACTTGTTCGAAAGGGGCAGCGATTTTCACAGGAAACGTTATTTTACCCGTCCCTGTGCGAGAAATATCATTTGATGTACTCTTCATGAATGTAAAAACAAATAAACTCGACACGTTTATCTCCAGCTCCTGTGAGCCATCGTGTACGTCTGACCATCTCCAAAATTTCCATCGAGACTTCCTGGGGGTGCAAGTATGACCACGTCGAAGTGAAGGATGGTCCCTTTGCCCTCTCCCCTCTTCTTGGTCGTTACTGCGGCTCGGTGCCCCCTCGACCGCTCATCTCTCGTGGTCGTTTTCTCTGGGTGGGCTCCACATTTATTCAAACTCCATAAAAGTGCCAGTTGCATTGGACCAGGCTTGAAAGGCTTGCTCCTGCACGTTCTGCCATGCCCCCTGGTAGGCCTTGGCAGCCATTTTGTAATCGTAATATGTATGAAGCAAACATCCTCCATCTCGCAGGGTGCTGGGAAGTTGCTCATCTGGTAGGGTGTTCTTGCGCTTTTTAAATGCTGCAACAAGTGCCGCCCTGCTGGCCCAACAGCTTGCTGGTGTTGTCCCAGCGATCTTTTTTGGTAGCACCTTGCCGGTTTCCCCTGATGCTCACCTCCAGTGAATTTTCAGGTAGAGCGACCCAGCTGATTGCGGCTGGGCAGGGCCAAGTATGCAAACCAGAATCCAACACCATTCGTTTGATTTGACTTTGGCTGTGCTCGAACTCGAGGTTGGATCGCAAGAAGCAAATTTCTCTTGGGCCATAATCTTCAGGAAGGCTGGTTACATGCACAGTTCTGCCAAGCAAAGCACGATGCAGGGCACGAGGGCAGAATGGACAACCAGCACCCAGTACAAGAGTTTTGATCCGAACTGGGCACGTAAGGAAGCGAGAGACGAGTGCTCCTTGTAGACCAACAACGGCCCAACGGGCCAGTTTGTCGCTGCAGCTGAAGCTCGAAGTGGCCTGCCCGCGGCCAGGTTTTCGGCGCAGCACGCCAACTGCGTGATATCGAGCACCAGGAGAAAGTGGATCTTGTTTGTCAGACCCTGAAACTACCTTGGCACCAGTGCGGTGGATGTCCACGTGGCTCGAAGTGGTTGTGGCAACATTCAAAATGCTCCCAACTTTATCCGGCTGTTCTATGTCAGCACTCCCCATGTTGGAACCTACATTTTCTTCACATTTCTCAGCACATGAAATGATGCATTTTCTTTGCAGAGTCTATCTCTGTTGTGTCCGAAAGCAACTTGCGCTTTCTTGGCATTCCACCAACAGGAGATTCAGGATAACTGGAAACATCGGTTGTGTCTGTATTCTCCACCTCATCAGATTTCTCACAGGTCATTGGTACAATGGATGCATCCCCACGAGGCGTGTGACTTGCAAAAAGAATAATGGAGATCCCAGGTTTGAAGGAACACAGCCGCGTGTCTGTGTCGTATTCCAATAATGGACTGCCCGCTGCAGTGTGCACCAATTTCAGGTGATGATAAAGATACCTGAGAAATCCTCTGCGAGCTATCACCTCTGCATGGCTATCATTCAGCACCTCACCGGTCCGACTCGTTTGCAATGCCCCAATACACTTGGTACCTGTTCCCATGGCAACGACTTCCAGATCATCCCCTCCGCGGTCCACCACAAACGCTGCAAGAAGGGTCCATTCGCGACCAGGCCGCGGTTTCCCTCGGCGAGGAAGTTGTGAATAACGCGAGTAACAAAGCTCGGCCACTCGGTCCGCTAACATGGCTGATAGGCCGTGACTGATACTCCAAAGAACAAGTGCAGAAAGCGCTGGTGCACGTTAGCCTCGTCTTTGAATATAACAAACAACTCGTCTGATAAATAAAACAGGCTATTTCAATGTTGTGCAGATTGTGCACAGTCTGTCTAAAACACAAGAGGAAGGAACAAGAATGATTATTGTACAATGACAAAGTTCAACACTCCATTTCTATATTGCAGTGTATATAGTCAGGTTCACTGTTTTTTTCGTTCAAAATTTTTGGAGATTAGCAAAACTATACATTTTTGGAATATTCAGAGCATGAGGAATCCAAAAATTAATATTGGCATTGCGTAGACACCTTTGCGAAAATGACCCTCAGGACAGTGATGAAGATCTGTAAAAGCATATTCCTGAACGGTATAGACCTCGTAGATCCTGTGTATAGGACTTATAGTTCAATCTGATACTAACAAGGCTGCTTTCTTGCTTTATAAACCCATACCAGACACCCGCAACCTCCGCTCTGCTGGTACCAACCTCCTGACCCCCTCCATCCGGACCAAATTCAGATCCTGGGGGGACAGGGCCTTCTCCATCGCTGCTCCCACCCTCTGGAACTCACTACCTCACACCATCAGAGACTCCTCCTCACTCACCACATTCAAAACATCACTAAAGACCCACCTGTTCAACACTGCATTCAACATTCAACCCACAGCATTTAACCCCTGACTATCACTTCTCCTTCTCCCTCCTTTTGCTTTAAATATTTCCCTATTGATTCTTGTCTTTTTGCAATTGTTGTTTTCATGTATTGTTATGCATTATGTTTTCCACTCTGTCAAAGCGCCTTTGGGCTTCTGGAAAAGCGCTATACAAAATAAATGAATTATTATTATTATTATTATTATTATTATTATACCTATAACTTCAAAGGACTTGCAATATCATGTATTATGTAATAGTTATATCACAAATATAAAGACGATGGTTTTCAATTACATTTGTTTGTTGCTTTTCTATAATCCTGAGCACTATTTTGAGGCCTTTATTGGATTCCTTGACCCAGAAAACATAGGATTAGCATATTTAAATAAGTCTCTAGGTTGACTTGAAGCCGAGATCGCGCAAAATATGTATTTTATGGCGACCATTTTGAAAATCGAAAATGGCGGCCATGCAGGTGCCTGTGCAAATGCCAACATTGATTTTCGGATTCTCCATGCTCTGAAGATTCCAAAAATGTACAGGTTTGCTAATCCCAAAATTTTTAACGAAATTATATTTGTTAACATAGTGAATCTGACTAATATATACAGTAATGTAATGTTGCTGTGCAGGATAATTCGGAAAAATGCATTTCAATACTAGAGCAATGCGACTGCGTCGACAATATGCCTCCGTGTAGTCCCTGCCAGTGACAATGGATAGATGCCCTCGTTGACTGTCCTAAAATAAACAAGTTTGATTTAAATCCCTTCAGCTGTTTTCAAGTATCACATGACAGGTTTCACATCGATCAGTGAAGTGGTTTCGGAGAAGTTTTTTTTTTTTTAATATTCGCTTTGAAGCTAATATGTCTGCCAAACCACATGACATATGACCTTTAAGAATGTACACTCTGCTTATTTATGGATCGGGGATCACGCCACTGATGACGTCATAATTATCCTGCTTTTCTTCCTCATTGGAAGTACAGTACTTGACAATGTGCCAAGTTTCAAATTTTCCCATTCAGGGGTTTCCAAGAAATATTGTTTTAATTATATGCGTTTAATCCAAGATGGCTGCCATACCACGTACATATGATGTCCTACTTATCATAAAAATATTATACATGGGTGTCGCTCCTACCCTGAAAGTTTTGTCTCAATCAGACATATGGTTGCTGAGAAAAACGAGGTTTAGCCCTTACGGACGGACGGACGGACAACCTGAAAACATAATGCCTCCGGCCACCTTCGGGGGGGCAGAGACATAAAAAGAGAAATGCTCTTGTCGACTTTCACAGCCCTGAACAAGGGACCTGATGTAACTCTACCAAATGAAGATGGAAAGTATTTACATTAGTCTGATTGCATTAATGTAAACACATCAAAGTTGCTCAATTCCAGGCACGTTTAGGCAGTATTATTCCATAGTTTGGGGGATATAATGAAAATTAATAAAAACTGCTCATGCGATTCATGACCTTTCAATTCATCATATCACAGCAGTACGTACGACTTCCTGATGGGAATTTTCTTGGAATGATATGAAGTGACCATAGGATAATCCTGGTATTGGCTTACGGTTAAGGTGGTTGGCTTAAAATGTTGGGGTCTTGATTTTGAGCCCCTCTCATGGCATTGAAATAACACCAGGTGGGTTGACTCAACCTGTCATCCTTCGGAGGTCGGCAAAATGAGCACCAGCTCACTGGTAACAGGGGACACTGCATCAGCGGCACAGACACTTCGAGAAAAAATGATGCAACCAGCAGCCACAGGTTGCATATAAAACAACAACAACCATATAATAATAAGCATTTCTGTTAATTTTCCGACTTTGAAATCTTGCTTTGCCTCACTTTATGTTTGTGGAGCATCCCAAAGGTGATGTACGTCTGTTACATCTGCTTCCAGGTAATAATCTTCTACATAAATTTGACATTTATTCCCCGTTGTGTTTGCACTGTAATCTCAGAATCACAGATCATGCAGATGTCTGCTTAAACATTTTTCTCTACATCCTGAGGTTGAATGTTTATGGTGGCACAGTTTTAGACCTGTCAATCAAAGCTTGCTCATGTTGTAGGATTGACAGCATGGCGACCATAATTACTGCATATACTCACTATTGGAACAGCAATATGCACACCATATGTCCAGCATGCCCGAACAATAGGTAGAGAATACACCCACAATAGTTCAGCATGTACCCTCGACAGGTACAGCATGTGCTCTCGATTTGAACAGCATGTGCCCTCGATTGGTACAGCATGTGCCATCTATAGGTACAGCATGTGCCCTCGATAGGTACAGCATGTGCCCTCGATAGGTACAGCATGTGCGATCGATAGGTACAGCATGTGCCCTCGATAGGTACAGCATGTGCCATCGATAGGTACAGCATGTGCCCTCGATAGGTACAGCATGTGCCCTCGATAGGTACAGCATGTGCCCTCGATAGGTACAGCATGTGCCCTCGATAGGTACAGCATGTGCCCTCGATTGGCACAGCATGTGCCCTCGATTGGTACAGCATGTGCCATCAATAGATACAGCATGTGCCCTCGATAGGTACAGCATGTGCCCTCGATTGGTACAGCATGTGCCCTCGATAGGAACAGCATGTGCCATCTATAGGTACAGCATGTGCCATCTATAGGTACAGCATGTGCCATCGATAGGTACAGCATGCAACGACAATACGTGTCGCACACACTGACAATAGGTACAGCATACACCGATTATACAGTCATGTGAAAAAGTAAGTACACCCCATGTAAAGTTTGGACTTTTTCAACATATTTCAACATACAGCTATTTGATCTTCATTTCAACAATATTGATAGATAAAGGTGATATAAAATAACAAATATCATGAAACATTTACATTTTGTAGTCCATTGTATAATTTAAATAAACATAAATGCAAATTTCGCATGTGGAAAAAGTAAGTACACCCTTGGCTCTAATAGGTGGTATTGCCCCCTTTGGCAGAAACAACTTCAAGTAGGCATTTCTTATAACTGTCTACCAGTCTCTGACATCGACAGGGAGAAATTTTTGCCCACTCCTCCATGCAGAATTATTTCAGCTGTGCGATGTTTGAGGGGTTTCTTGCATGCACAGCTCGTTTCAAATCCCCCCACAACATCTCGATGGGATTTAGATCCGGGCTTTGACTTGGCCATTCCATAACTCTCCATTTCTTTCTTTTCAGCCATTCCTTGGTGGGTTTACTGGTATGTTTAGGGTCATTGTCATGTTGCAAGGTCCACCTTCGGTTGGGCTTCAACTTTCCAACAGATGGCCTCACATTATCCTCAAGCACCCTCTGGTCCAATGAAGAATTAAGAGTAGATTCTACGATGGTGAGCTGCCCAGGCCCTGATGCAGCAAAGCTGCCCCAAACCATAATATTTCGACCACCATGCTTTACAGTTGGTATCAGGTTCTTGTGGTCAAATGCTGTCTTTGATTTTCGCCAAACATGTCTTCTGGTACTGTGGCCAAATAGCTCTACCTTTGACTCATCTGTCCAGAGCACATTGTTCCAGAAGTGCTGGTCTTTGCCTCGGTGTTCATTGGCAAACTTCAGTCTTGCCCTGATGTTCTTTCTGGACAGCAATGGTTTCCTCCTGCCACACCTCCCATGTAGATCAAATTTGTGCAGCCTCTTTCTAATGGTAGACTCGTGCATTTTGACATCAACAGTGGGAAGAGCTACCTGTAGGTCCCGTGATGACATTCTGGGGTTCTTCGAGACTTCTTTCAGCATCTTGCGGTCTGCTCTCGGGCTGCACTTGCTGGGGCGGGCTGGCCTGAATAAGTTGGCAGTTGTTTGGAATCTTCTCCACTTGTCGATGATCTTCTGGACAGTCAAATGATTGATTTCAAATTGCTTGGAGATCTTTTTAAATCCATTCCCAGACTCGTAGGCATCTATAACCTTCTTTCTGAAGGCCTCAGAGAGCGCTTTTGATCTAGGCATGGTGACGCCGCACACTTCAACAACAAAGAGCAAACCAAACTAAATGTCTGAGGTTTAAATAAGATAGGTTCCTCCAAGATCCTCTCTAACGATGTTCTAATCATTTGCACCTGAGCTGGTGCACCTGATTCTAATTTTAGGTATTTGAAGTAGTGATAAATGTAGGGGTGTACTTACTTTTTCCACATGCGAAATTTGTATTTATGTTTATTTAAATTATACAATGGACTACAAAATGTAAATGTTTCATGATATTTGTTATATTATATCACCTTTATCTATCATTATTGTGGAAATGAAGATCAAATAGCTGTATGTTGAAATATATTGAAAAAGTCAAAACTTTACATGGGGTGTATTTACTTTTTCACGTGACTGTAGGTACAGGACATTCTGATTATAGGTACAGGACACTCTGATTATAGGTACAGGACACTCTGGTTATAGGTACAGGACACACTGATTACAGGTAAAGGACACCCTGATTATATAGGTACAGGACACACTGATTGTAGGTACAGAATACACTTATTATAGGTACATGGGGGGAGGAGGTGGAAAAGGGGGGAGGGGGGACGTTCCAATATTGGGAAGTGTAGTCAATTTGACTGCTTTACTTGATCGTGATCAAACATTTTAGGATAGTCTAGACCCTTTGGAGAGTAGCATTGAGGTTTTTAGTATGATGGAGGAGGGTGGGGGTGAAGATTTTTGGGAAGGGTGTCGGGGCCCTCTTTACTATTTAAATTACAGTCGGGGTATAGCACGTGGTTAGTCAGTAAATCATGTTATCGGGTTAGTCTTCATGTTATCGGGTTAGTCTTCATGTTATAGGGTTAGTCTTCATGTTATAGGGTTAGTCTTCATGTTGTAGGGTTAGTCTTCATGTTGTAGGGTTAGTCTTCATGTGTTCGGGTTAGTCTTCATGTTGTAGGGTTAGTCTTCATGTTGTAGGGTTAGTCTTCATGTGTTCGGGTTAGTCTTCATGTTGTCGGGTTAGTCTTCATGTGTTCGGGTTAGTCTTCATGTTGTAGGGTTAGTCTTCATGTTACAGGGTTAGTCTTTATGTTACAGGGTTAGTTCTTTATGTTACAGGGTTAGTTCTTTATGTTACAGGGTTAGTCTTCATGTTACAGGGTTAGTCTTCATGTTACAGGATTAGTCTTCATGTGTTCGGGTTAGTCTTCATTTGTTCGGGTTAGTCTTCATGTGTTCGGGTTAGTCTTCATGTTATAGGGTTAGTCTTCATGTTGTAGGGTTAGTCTTCATGTGTTCGGGTTAGTTTTCATGTTACAGGGTTAGTCTTTATGTTACAGGGTTAGTTCTTTATGTTACAGGGTTAGTTCTTTATGTTACAGGGTTAGTCTTCATGTTACAGGGTTAGTCTTCATGTTACAGGGTTAGTCTTCATGTTACAGGGTTAGTCTTCATGTTGTAGGGTTAGTCTTCATGTTTTAGGGTTAGTCTTCATGTTGTAGGGTTAGTCTTCATGTTATAGGGTTAGTCTTCATGTTATAGGGTTAGTCTTCATGTTGTAGGGTTAGTCTTCATGTTATAGGGTTAGTCTTCATGTTGTAGGGTTAGTCTTCATGTGTTCGGGTTAGTCTTCATGTTGTAGGTTAAGTCTTCAAGTGTTCGGGTTAGTCTTCATGTTGTAGGGTTAGTCTTCATGTGTTCGGGGTAGTCTTCATGTTATAGGGTTAGTCTTCATGTTATAGGGTTAGTCTTCATGTTGTAGGGTTAGTCTTCATGTTATAGGGTTAGTCTTCATGTTGTAGGGTTAGTCTTCATGTGTTCGGGTTAGTCTTCATGTTGTAGGTTTAGTCTTCATGTGTTCGGGTTAGTCTTCATGTTGTAGGGTTAGTCTTCATGTGTTCGGGTTAGTCTTCATGTGTTCGGGTTAGTCTTTATGTTACAGGGTTAGTTCTTTATGTTACAGGGTTAGTTCTTTATGTTACAGGGTTAGTCTTCATGTTACAGGGTTAGTCTTCATGTTACAGGGTTAGTCTTCATGTTGTAGGGTTAGTCTTCATGTTTTAGGGTTAGTCTTCATGTTGTAGGGTTAGTCTTCATGTTATAGGGTTAGTCTTCATGTTATAGGGTTAGTCTTCATGTTACAGGGTTAGTCTTCATGTTGTAGGGTTAGTCTTCATGTTTTAGGGTTAGTCTTCATGTTGTAGGGTTAGTCTTCATGTTACAGGGTTAGTCTTCATGTTACAGGGTTAGTCTTCATGTTGTAGGGTTAGTCTTCATGTTTTAGGGTTAGTCTTCATGTTGTAGGGTTAGTCTTCATGTTATAGGGTTAGTCTTCATGTTATAGGGTTAGTCTTCATGTTGTAGGGTTAGTCTTCATGTTATAGGGTTAGTCTTCATGTTATAGGGTTAGTCTTCATGTATATCGGGTTAGTCTTCATGTATATCGGGTTAGTCTTCATGTTACAGGGTTAGTCTTCATGTTACAGGGTTAGTCTTTATGTTACAGGGTTAGTTCTTTATGTTACAGGATTAGTCTTCATGTTACAGGGTTAGTCTTCATGTTACAGGGTTAGTCTTCATGTTACAGGGTTAGTCTTCATGTTACAGTGTTAGTCTTCATGTTACAGGGTTAGTCTTCATGTTACAGGGTTAGTCTTCATGTTACAGGGTTAGTCTTCATGTTACAGGGTTAGTCTTCATGTTACAGGGTTAGTCTTCATGTTACAGGGTTAGTCTTCATGTTACAGGGTTAGTCTTTATGTTACAGGGTTAGTCTTTATGTTACAGGGTTAGTTCTTTATGTTACAGGGTTAGTTCTTTATGTTACAGGATTAGTCTTCATGTTACAGGGTTAGTCTTCATGTTACAGGGTTAGTCTTCATGTTACAGGGTTAGTCTTCATGTTACAGTGTTAGTCTTCATGTTACAGGGTTAGTCTTCATGTTACAGGGTTAGTCTTCATGTTACAGGGTTAGTCTTCATGTTACAGGGTTAGTCTTCATGTTACAGGGTTAGTCTTCATGTTACAGGGTTAGTCTTCATGTTACAGGGTTAGTCTTCATGTTACAGGGTTAGTCTTTATGTTACAGGGTTAGTCTTCATGTTACAGGGTTAGTCTTTATGTTACAGGGTTAGTTCTTTATGTTACAGGGTTTGTTCTTTATGTTACAGGATTAGTCTTCATGTTACAGGGTTAGTCTTCATGTTACAGGGTTAGTCTTCATGTTACAGGGTTAGTCTTCATGTTACAGGGTTAGTCTTCATGTTACAGGGTTAGTCTTCATGTTACAGGGTTAGTCTTCATGTTACAGGGTTAGTCTTCATGTTACAGGGTTAGTCTTCATGTTACAGGGTTAGTCTTCATGTTACAGGGTTACTCTTCATGTTACAGGGTTAATCTTCATGTTACAGGGTTAATCTTCATGTTACAGGGTTAGTCTTCATGTTACAGGGTTAGTTTTCATGTTACAGGGTTAGTCTTCATGTTACAGGGTTAGTCTTCATGTTACAGGGTTAGTCTTCATGTTACAGGGTTAGTCTTCATGTTACAGGGTTAGTCTTCATGTTACAGGGTTAGTCTTCATGTTACAGGGTTAATCTTCATGTTACAGGGTTAATCTTCATGTTACAGGGTTAGTCTTCATGTTACAGGGTTAGTTTTCATGTTACAGGGTTAGTCTTCATGTAATAGGGTTAGTCTTCATGTTATAGGGTTAGTCTTCATGTTACAGGGTTAGTCTTCATGTTACAGGGTTAGTCTTCATGTTACAGGGTTAGTCTTCATGTTACAGGGTTAGTCTTCATGTTGTAGGGTTAGTCTTCATGTTATAGGGTTAGTCTTCATGTTATAGGGTTAGTCTTCATGTTGTAGGGTTAGTCTTCATGTTATAGGGTTAGTCTTCATGTTATAGGGTTAGTCTTCATGTTACAGGGTTAGTCTTCATGTTACAGGGTTAGTCTTTATGTTACAGGGTTAGTTCTTTATGTTACAGGGTTAGTCTTCATGTTACAGGGTTAGTTTTCATGTTACAGGGTTAGTCTTCATGTTACAGGGTTAGTCTTCATGTTACAGGGTTAGTCTTCATGTTACAGGGTTAGTCTTCATGTTTTAGGGTTAGTCTTCATGTTGTAGGGTTAGTCTTCATGTTATAGGGTTAGTCTTCATGTTTTAGGGTTAGTCTTCATGTTATAGGGTTAGTCTTCATGTTGTAGGGTTAGTCTTCATGTTGTAGGGTTAGTCTTCATGTTTTAGGGTTAGTCTTCATGTTGTAGGGTTAGTCTTCATGTTTTAGGGTTAGTCTTCATGTTGTAGGGTTAGTCTTCATGTTTTAGGGTTCGTCTTCATGTTATAGGGTTAGTCTTCATGTTTTAGGGTTAGTCTTCATGTTGTAGGGTTAGTCTTCATGTTACAGGGTTAGTCTTCATGTTACAGGGTTAGTCTTCATGTTACAGGGTTAGTCTTCATGTTATCGGGTTAGTCTTCATGTTATAGGGTTAGTCTTCATGTTGTAGGGTTAGTCTTCATGTTGTAGGGTTAGTCTTCATGTTATAGGGTTAGTCTTCATGTTATAGGGTTAGTCTTCATGTTACAGGGTTAGTCTTCATGTTACAGGGTTAGTCTTTATGTTACAGGGTTAGTTCTTTATGTTACAGGATTAGTCTTCATGTTACAGGGTTAGTCTTCATGTTACAGGGTTAGTCTTCATGTTACAGGGTTAGTCTTCATGTTACAGGGTTAGTCTTCATGTTACAGGTTAGTCTTCATGTTACAGGGTTAGTCTTCATGTTACAGGGTTAGTCTTCATGTTACAGGATTAGTCTTCATGTTACAGGGTTAGTCTTCATGTTACAGGGTTAGTCTTCATGTGTTCGGGTTAGTCTTCATGTGTTCGGGTTAGTCTTCATGTGTTCGGGTTAGTCTTCATGTGTTCGGGTTAGTCTTCATGTTACAGGGTTAGTCTTCATGTTGCAGGGTTAGTCTTCATGTTGTAGGGTTAGTCTTCATGTTATAGGGTTAGTCTTCATGTTATAGGGTTAGTCTTCATGTTGTAGGGTTAGTCTTCATGTTATAGGGTTAGTCTTCATGTTATAGGGTTAGTCTTCATGTTACAGGGTTAGTCTTCATGTTACAGGGTTAGTCTTTATGTTACAGGGTTAGTTCTTTATGTTACAGGGTTAGTCTTCATGTTACAGGGTTAGTCTTCATGTTACAGGGTTAGTCTTCATGTTACAGGGTTAGTCTTCATGTTACAGGGTTAGTCTTCATGTTACAGGGTTAGTCTTCATGTTTTAGGGTTAGTCTTCATGTTGTAGGGTTAGTCTTCATGTTATAGGGTTAGTCTTCATGTTTTAGGGTTAGTCTTCATGTTATAGGGTTAGTCTTCATGTTGTAGGGTTAGTCTTCATGTTGTAGGGTTAGTCTTCATGTTTTAGGGTTAGTCTTCATGTTGTAGGGTTAGTCTTCATGTTGTAGGGTTAGTCTTCATGTTGTAGGGTTAGTCTTCATGTTTTAGGGTTAGTCTTCATGTTATAGGGTTAGTCTTCATGTTTTAGGGTTAGTCTTCATGTTTTAGGGTTAGTCTTCATGTTATAGGGTTAGTCTTCATGTTACAGGGTTAGTCTTCATGTTGTAGGGTTAGTCTTCATGTTATAGGGTTAGTCTTCATGTTACAGGGTTAGTCTTCATGTTACATGGTTAGTCTTCATGTTATAGGGTTAGTCTTCATGTTATAGGGTTAGTCTTCATGTTGTAGGGTTAGTCTTCATGTTATAGGGTTAGTCTTCATGTTATAGGGTTAGTCTTCATGTTACAGGGTTAGTCTTCATGTTACAGGGTTAGTCTTTATGTTACAGGGGTAGTTCTTTATGTTACAGGGTTAGTCTTCATGTTACAGGGTTAGTCTTCATGTTACAGGGGTAGTCTTCATGTTACAGGGTTAGTCTTCATGTTACAGGGTTAGTCTTCATGTTACAGGGTTAGTCTTCATGTTACAGGTTAGTCTTCATGTTACAGGGTTAGTCTTCATGTTACAGGATTAGTCTTCATGTTACAGGGTTAGTCTTCATGTTACAGGGTTAGTCTTCATGTGTTCGGGTTAGTCTTCATGTGTTCGGGTTAGTCTTCATGTTACAGGGTTAGTCTTCATGTTACAGGGTTAGTCTTCATGTTACAGGGTTAGTCTTCATGTTACAGGGTTAGTCTTCATGTTACAGGGTTAGTCTTCATGTTACAGGGTTAGTCTTCATGTTACAGGGTTAGTCTTCATGTTACAGGGTTAGTCTTCATGTTACAGGGTTAGTCTTCATGTTACAGGGTTAGTCTTCATGTTACAGGGTTAGTCTTCATGTTACAGGGTTAATATTCATGTTACAGGGTTAGTTTCAAGGTATATGGCTAGTTCCAGGTGTAGTTCCAGGTTTAGTTTCAGCTGTTGCATGTTTAGTTTTACTTTCAGGTGCTGGGTGGTTCGTGCGCAGCCACCGGCTGCTGGTTGCATCATTTTCTGTGGGCACGTCTGCCGCTGATGCAATGCCTCTCTATAACCAATTATCTGGTACTCATTTTGCACGACTTCGGAAGGATGACAGGCTGAGTCAATCCCACCTGGTGTTATTTACAACAGGATTAGAACTCAGGACCTAAGGATCCCAAGCCCGCCACCCTAACCATTAGGCCAACACCAGGTATACTTTCAGGATATAGTCTTAGTTTCTTATTTTGGGTTTGTTTTAGTTTTTATGGTTAGTCATATTATGGCATTAATTTTAGTTATAGGACACAAACAGTGAATTCCTTTGGTTTGGTTGTTATTACTTTGCTTTTAGTTTTCTAAATTGATGAAAAAAGTGCATATGACACGTGTCCGGTTTCGTTTAAAATGAATCAAATGAATCGTTTACCTTCCCACTCAAATGGGTAATTTGAACTAATTCATCCATTAGTTGGGCATGCCTAAATATAGACATGGTATCCCGTTTCATTCGGTTTGGCAGGTGATGAACTGATACATGATGCTCCACTCAGAGATTAATTATGACCAATTATAATATTCCGATTTGGTGAGGATGTACGAAATTGTATGTCCGATTCATAATCCACCTCCGGTGAGTGCGTCAGTGACTGTGTGGTGTGTTTCAATTGAATTACAACATGACGACTTGAAATTTTCTTTTCCAGCTGATGTGATGACATTTTAAAGAAAAAGAAACTTGTGCAACTTATTTGCCTTTCTTAAAGAAGATCTATGCATTTCAATAATACTGCACTTTAAAATTCACCATGAGGCCAAGATTATATGCTGTAGTTTTCAAACATATTTATTACAATATAGTGAAAGTTCATACTCCTTGATGCAGCATCACACTGTTTTTTGGTCGGTACACTGCGACTGCGTGCACATATTACATACGACTTACCTCTGGCAGATATAAAATACAAGAGTAAATCGAAGTAACCCACTCGAAGACATGGTCCATACAATTCTTAACACATTCTCGCCACATAACAAACAAGAAAAAGAGCAATCAGAGATTGCAAACCCTCGCCAGGATGTATTTTCAGTGGTTTTAAAGGATTTTGTGTTAAAACAAATATGGCGGCCGAACCACGTGACCGATGACGTCATTATTATTTATTTTTCACACTAATTTATTCTTAGATTATGCTCAAGAAATTTCATCTTGATCGGATGACGTTTTGTACTTATCAAATTATGACATCATAATGGAGGTACCTATGACATCATCATTAACATATTTTATTCCCCATGGAGATTTCTTTACAATAAGCCATGTCTCAATTTTTTCTATTCAGCGCTTTCAGAGATATAGAGGTGCAAAGTTTTTTGTTTTTTCCAAGATGGCGGCCGAACCACGTGACCTATGACGTCATAATTATCGTTGAAAATTATAGAGGTGGAGTTCACCTATGGTGAAACTCTCCTGTCAATCTGACCAACGGTTACAGAGAAAATCATATTTATTCTGTGCGGACAAACAGACAAACAAACAGACAAACAGATAAACCAACAAACGGATTCAAATGCATACCCTCTCCTCAGGCGAGGGTAACAACATGTGTGTGCATGCACATGTGTACAACATGTGTGTACATGTGTGTACAACATGTGTAACATACATAGCCGATATCTTCATATACGGACGACGTGCAAACGTTTCTCGTTTTACCCCCAAACAATGTGACAGTTGGTCTATTTCCATTTCCAAACCAGACCGAAGCCAACGGTTATAAAACTGTGCATTTTGAGAACGAATAAATGGATGACAATCGATCATAATTTGTCTAGAATAGACATCCGTTCCCCACGGAGGCGGCAGGAAGAATCATTCCTTTCTGGGATATATAGATTACAGAAGAACTATGGCCAGGCCTCAAAAAACAGTGGTGGGGGGTGTTAACTTACCAAGTTTCAAATTGAGCGCTCGCCAAGTGGCTTAAGCATTCGAGCAAACACTTCATTCAAAACCTTTCAAAAGGAAGAGCTGGCGTGGAAAGCGCTAGCTAGCTGTTTGGAAAATGAACACATCCTGGTTTTCCTCCCTTTCAGTTTCGTGTTAAACAGCAGTAGCGACTGTTTCAAAAACGCCATGGACTACAAAATGTAAATGTTTCATGATATTTGTTATATTATATCACCTTTATCTATCAATATTATTGAAATGAAGATCAAATAGCTGTATGCTGAAATATGTTGAAAAAGTCAAAACTTTACATGGGGTGTACTTACTTTTTCACGTGACTAGCTATCTTTTACATTTTCTACGTGCTAACTCTGTTGGTTGAAAATGAAGTTCATCACCAAAAGTCAAGCATGAGAAAATCAAAATTACACATACTGTCAAATTGCCAGAATGAGTACAGCAAAGGATGCAGGATAATGACTCGTGTTGCAGTGGATGCAGCAACTAGCAAAGCGTGGATGAGAAATAATGTTTCTTATCTCGCTTCTGTCTTCATTCAACAAGCTCATGGCCTGGGGGTGGACTGACGATCATTTCTGTAATATATTATTGCTGCTTCCCATGCAAAGTATGGGAAATTGAATGCTCTTGGGGAAACTTAAAAACAAGGACATCAGTGAAAACAAATATGTGGAGGATGGAATAGCAGAAAATATGGCACAATTTAAGAAGTGGAATGTTTCCTTCCATCAAATTCACCTGTGAGGAAGAACAGGATGGGTCGCTTCCATTTTTGGACGTCTTGGTGAGGAGGAACCTCAATGGAAGCTTAAGTACCGCAGTGTATAGGAAACCCACCCAGACCGAGCGTTACCTCGATTTCACGTCTTGCCATCCACTGCACCATAAAAGAGCTGTGGTGAATACAGTCGTAAAAAGGGCAAGGAATATACCGTCCACCTTGAAGGGAAAAAGGAGAGAGATCAAGCCTCTCAAATGGGTATTGAAAGCCAATGGCTACCCAGACCACCTCTGCCCAAAAAATGAAATGGTACTGGCGGCTCCAAGAATCGAGGACATGCCACAGGAACCAGCTAAGGGCTTCTGCGTGCTACCATTTGTGCCACGGGTATCTCAAAGGATTGGCAGGATTTTGAGACCGGTCGGGGTGAGGGTTAACTACCAACCTATATACACCTTGAGACGTGCATTGACCAAGGTCAAAGACAAAAGACTAACGAATGATTGCACAGGTGTGGTATACACCATTCCATGTGACTGTGGTGGAGAATACATAGGCGAGACTGGAAGAACCTTAGGCCAGCGCATTAATGAACACCACAAGGCCTTTGAGTGTAATTACCCAGAAAGATCTGCTATCGCCAAGCATGGAATAAGGGCGGGCCATGTTCCTCTATGGGACAATGTGAACGTGCTGGCGGCATCCCCGAACCGGGCCAGAAGGCGAATACTGGAGGCCTGGCACACTGGCCAAACGAGGGCACCATTGACAGAGGAGACTGTGGCATTACCACAGGCATATGGACCTCTCATGCATAAATACACCAGAGAGACACCGATGCTGGGAGGAGGACAAAGACAAAGTGGGACATAGCCGACACAGGCAACACGGACAACAAAATACAATACACCGCTCAAACACACACAAAACACTTGCAACATAAGCCGAGCATGGGTCTATGGTCACGAGGTCTCACAACACAGCTTTGTGATTGGTTGATAGAATAGGCCCACCCCTCTCCCCAGATATATCGGGGAGGAGGTGAACAAGGGAACTTCTCTTGATGAAGGCTAGTGGAGGCTCAGCGCACGCTGGGTTGCTGGCCGAAACGTTGAGTTTTTTAAAGACAAAGCTATAGGTTGGAGAACTGAAAAATGGATATCGTGGATATAATTCCCAACCGCTGTTCATTACTTGATATATATATATATATATATAAATATATATATATGTATATATATATGTATATATATATATATACTGTATATATATATATATATATATATATATGTATATATATATATATATATATATATATATATATATATATACTGTATATATATATATATATATATATATATATATATATATATATATATATATATATATATATATATATATATATAATTATGTATATACAGACTTGGCATTTAATATGGAATTTTTTTTTTTCCTGACTTGGGTTTAATTTCTTAACTCAGTATATCAATCTGGTGAGTTTCTTTTACACTTTGGTGATTTATTTGTTAAAAGAACCATGTCACTGATTGTCTGTCGCAGCAAGAAGTCAACAACAGGATTATAATCACAGGTGGCGAGGCAAAATGTACGGACAGGTGCATTTGATGATTGGTTTCACAGTCGGGTATACAAGGGTTGTTGCGTTCTGTATTAGTGGAAAACAACTGCTGCACGTCTCCAAAAGTTATTGCCACTTCCACTGGAGATGGTCCATCAACTCGACAATGCTGTTTGTCATGGAGTGGTGGCTTTACGAAATGACGGCATGAAACAGCGTGCTATTGCTCGGCAGGATGGCATCACTCAAGGTCAGGTGTCAAAGATCCCGAAACGAAATGCTCAGAGGGGTGTCCCTATTCCAATACCGAGGCCAGGACGTCCCAGCAGAACCACAAGGAGGGATGATCGCCAGCTGCACCGGTTAGTCCGCAATGGCCGTACCAAGTCAGATAATCGGCTTAGGGCTGAGTGGCAGCAACTGACAAATGTGCCTGTATCCAGAAGGCTAGTCAACCAACGACTGGTTCAAGCAGGCTATCATGCCAGGCGTCCCCTGAGAAAGCCACGCCTGACCAGACAACACCCCAGCACCGATTACAGTGGGCCAGAGAGCACCGTCAATGGCATCCAGGACACTGGAATCACGTGATCTTCAGTGACGAGTCTAGATTTCTGGTCTATCGTCAATATGGCCGCATCCGAGTACGCAGACAAGTGCATGAAGCCTACAACAAAGATTGTATAGTGCCAAGAGTCCAAGCTGGAGGTGGTGGGGTGACCGTTTGGGCTGCTTTTCATGCAGGAGGCAAAACTGACCTGGTTGTTCTGAATGGAAACCTGAACCAGTTCAAGTACAGGGCCATTCTGGAAGAAACATTGCTTCCATTTGCTCGTGCAGCCTTTCGAGGAAACTTTGTCTTCCAAGATGACATTGCACGGCCTCATCGTGCTCGCATGATCCAACACTTTCTTGCTGACCGTGGTGTAGAGCATATGGAGTGGCCTGCCATGTCCCCGGATATGAATCCGATAGAGAACTTGTGGGCAGAATTAACGCGTCAAATCGACCACTTGGACCAGCAGCTGACCTCTGTGCGTGAATTGCAGCATGCTATTGTCACTGCATGGCAAGCGATTCCTGTCCAAACCTTGGCAAATCTCGTGACCAGCATGCCTCAACGTGTACGTGCTCTCCTGAATGCTCGTGGGGGTTACACGAAGTACTGAACTGTAATTTTACTGTCCGTAATCCCAGTCGTAATTTAACTTTTGTTTTTGTTAAAAAAATAATTTGGCTAATGTGCAAAATAAAGAGATACTTCTGGAAAACGTATAGAAGTTTAACACAGTACTGTCCATGAATTGAGTTCGATATCAGTTTACATCACTTTCAAGGATCAATTTATTTGTTTCGAAATGTCAAATGTGGTTTTTGTTTCTTTTAAAGGTCACATTAACAAAATCTAGAATAATTTCAACATAATTCCAATGAACTTTTGGTTCTAAGACATCTTGAAAAGTAAGTTCACCCCCACAAAAAAAATATTCCATATTAAATTCCAAGTCTGTATATATATATATATTTCTTCTATCGTCTATCTTCTATCTTCTTCTATCTTCTATCTTCTTCTTATTATCTATCTGTAGAAAAACAAAAAGTTTTTGTTTATTTATTTGTTTGTTTGTTTGTTTGTCTGCACACACTAAGCTCCTGAATGGTGAAAGATAGGAGGAAACCTCAAAAAAAAAAAAATGTCGGGACTGGCCCCGGGAAGGTTATAGGATAGGTTGTGAGGGAGGTTGAGGCCCCATCGGCTGGGCTGGGCCCATTTCGCAACTAAAAGCTTAACTGAATTGTAGTACTCAATCTTCTACGGCTATGAGTAAAAGCTGAATTATAGTAGTAAATTCATTCAAAAAGAACCAAAAATATCGGGACGGGCCCCAGGAAGGTTATAGGCTAGGTGGTGAGGCCGGTAGAGGTGACCTCGGCCAGGCTGGGCCCATTTCGTAATTAAAAGCTGAGCGAAATTATAGTCGTCAATCTTCTCCGGCCGCAAGTAAAAGCTGAATTATAGAAGTATATTCATTCTAAAACAACCCAGGCAACACCGGGTGCATTTGGCTAGTTATATATATATATATATATAAAAGAAAGTTTTTGTTTGTTTGTTTGTTTGTTTATCTGCACGTGCTAATCTCTTGAACGGTGAAAGATAGGAGCAAATCTCTGAAACAAAAAATGTCGGGACGGGCCCCGGGAAGGTTATAGGCTAGGTGGCGAGGCCGGTCGAGGCAGCCTCCGCCGGGCTGGGCCCATTATGCAATTAAAAGCTGAGCTGAATTATAGGAGTCAATCTTCTACGGCCGCGAGTAAAAGCTGAATTATAGCAGTAAATTCATTCAAAAAAACCCAAAAATGTCAGGACAGGCCCTGGGAAGGTTATAGGCTAGGTGGCGAGGGCGGTCGAGGCCGTCTCGCCTGGGCTGGGCCCATTTCGCAACTAAAAGCTGAGCTGAATTATAGTAGTCAATCTTCTACGGCCGGGAGTTAAAGCTGAATTATAGTAGTAAATTCATTCAAAAAGTACTAAAAATGTCGGGACGGGCCCCCAGGAAAGTTATAGGCTAGGTGGAGAGGCCGGGCGAGGCTGCTTCGGCCGGGCTGGGCCCATTTTGCAAATAAAAGCTGAGCTGAATTATAGTAGTCAATGTTCTACGGCCGCGAGTAAAAGCTGAATTAGAGTAGTAAATTCATTCAAAAAAAACCCGAGCAACGCCGGGTGCATTCGGCTAATACACCCCATGTCACGTGAAAAAGTAAGTACACCCCATGTAAAGTTTGGACTTTTTCAACATATTTCAACATACAGCTATTTGATCTTCATTTCAACAATATTGATAGATAAAGGTGATATAATATAACAAATATCATGAAACATTTACATTTTGTAGTCCATTGTATAATTTAAATAAACATAAATGCAAATTTCGCATGTGGAAAAAGTAAGTACACCCCTACATTTATCACTACTTCAAATACCTAAAATTAGAATCAGGTGCACCAGCTCAGGTACAAATGATTAGAACATCGTTAGAGAGGATCTTGGAGGAACCTCCCAGTAGGCACACAGACATTGGATCCACGTTGAATGAACGTCAAGATTCGACGTGGACCCGAGGTTGAAAACGAGTTGGATTTGCAAATTGGATCAACGTCATTTTTCCAACGTCGAAACAACGTCGAATAAACATTGAAACAATGTCATTTATTCGATTAAAAAATCAAGCCAAGTTGCCAACGGTGAAACAACGTTGAATGACTGTCGGGTTTTGTTCTCATGTTGGGTTTTGGTTGTCCGACGTCGCGACCTCATTCCAACCGTTATTCGACGTTGAAACAACGTTGTGTGCCCGCTGGGCTGTCTTATTTACACTGCAGACATTTAGTTTGGTTTGCTCTTTGTTGTTGACGTGTGCGGCGTCACCATGCCTAGATCAAAAGAGCTCTCTGAGGCCTTCAGAAAGAAGGTTATAGATGCCTACGAGTCTGGGAAGGGATTTAAAAAGATATCCAAACAATTTGAAATCAATCATTCGACTGTCCAGAAGATCATCTACAAGTGGAGAAGATTCCACACAACTGCCAACTTGTTCAGGCCAGGCCGCCCCAGCAAGTTCAGCCCGAGAGCAGACCGCAATATGCTGAAAGAAGTCTCTAAGAACCCCAGAATGTCATCACGGGACCTACAGGTAGCTCTTGCCACTGTTGATGTCAAAGTGCACGAGTCTACCATTAGAAAGAGGCTGCACAAATTTGATCTACATGGGAGGTGTGCCAGGAGGAAACCTATGCTGTCCAGAAACAATATCAGTGCAAGATTAAAGTTTGGCAATGAACACCAAGGCAAAGACCAGCACTTCTGGAACAATGTGCTCTGGACAGATGAGTCAAAGGTAGAGCTATTTGGCCACAGTACCAGAAGACATGTTTGGCGAAAACCAAAGACAGTATTTGACCACAAGAACCTGATAGCAACTGTAAAGCATGGTGGCGGAAATACAGACTTGGCATTTAATATGGAATATTTTTTTTGTGGGGGTGAAATTACTTTTTGAAGATGACTTAGAACCAAAAGTTCATTAGAATTATGTTGAAATTATTCTAGATTTTGTTAATGTGACCTTTAAAAGAAACAAAAACCACATTTGACATTTTGAAGTAAATAAATTTATCCTTGAAAGTGATGTAAACTGATATCGAACTCAATTCACGGACAGTACTGTGTTAAACTTCTGTACGTTTTCCAGAAGTATCTCTTTATTTTGCACATTAGCCAAAAAAAAATTCAACAAAAACAAAAGTTAAATTATGACTGGGATTACGGACAGTAAAATTACAGTTCAGTACTTCGTGTAACCCCCACGAGCATTCAGGAGAGCACGTACACGTCGAGGCATGCTGTTCACGAGATTTGCCAAGGTTTGGACAGGAATCGCTTGCCATGCAGTGAAAATAGCCCGCTGCAATTCACGCACAGAGGTTGACTGCTGGTCCAAGTTGTCGATTTGACAGGTTAATTCTGCCCACATGTTCTCTATCGGATTCATATCCAGGGACATGGCAGGCCACTCCATATGCTCGACAACACAGTCACCAAGAAAATGTTGGATCATGCGAGCACGATGAGGCCGTGCATTGTCATCTTGGAAGACAAAGTTTCCTCGAAAGGCTGCACGAGCAAATGGAAGCAATGTTTCTTCCAGAATGGCCCTGTGCTTGAACTGGTTCAGATTTCCATTCAGAACAACCAGGTCAGTTTTGCCCCATGCATGAAAAGCAGCCCAAACGGTCACCACACCACCTCCAGCTTGAACTCTTGGCACAATACAATCTTCGTTGCAGGCTTCATGCACTTTTCTGTGCACTCGGTTGCGGCCATCTTGACGATAGACCTGAAATCTAGACTCGTCACTGAAGGTCACGTGATTCCAGTGTCCTGGCTGCCATTGACGGTGCTCTCTGGCCCACTGCAATCGCCGCTGGCGGTGTTGTCTGGTCAGGCGTGGCTTTCTCAGGGGATGCCTGGCACGATAGCCTGCTTGAACCAGTCGATGGTTGACTAGCCTTCTGGATACAGGCACATTTGTCAGTTGCTGCCACTCAGCCCGAAGCCGATTAGCTGACTTGGTACGGCCATTGCAGACTAACCGGTGCAGCTGGCGATAATCTCTCCTTGTGGTTCTGCGGGGACATCCTGGCCTCGGTATTGGAGTAGGGACACCCCTCTGAGCATTTCGTTTCAGGATCTTTGACACCTGACCTTGAGTGATGCCATACTGCCGAGCAATAGCACGCTGTTTCATGCCAGAATTTCGTAAAGCCACCACTCCATGACAAACAGCATTGTCAAGTTGACGGACCATCTCCAGGGGAAGCAGAAATAACTTTTGTAGACGTGCAGCAGTTGATTTCCACTAATACAGAATGCAACAACCCTTATATACACGATTGTGAAGCCAATCGTCAAATGTACCTGTCCTTACATTTTGTCACGCCACCTGTGATATTATCATGTTATTGACTTCTTGTGCGAAAGACAATCAGTGACCAGCAGCCGACCTCTGTGCGTGAATTGCAGCAGGCTATTGTCACTGCATGGCAAGCGATTCCTGTCCAAACCTTGGCAAATCTCGTGTACAGCATGCCTCAACGTGTACGTGCTCTCCTGAATGCTCGTGGGGGTTACACGAAGTACTGAACTGTAATTTTACTGTCCGTAATCCCAGTCGTAATTTAACTTTTGTTTTTGTTAAAAAAAAATTTGGCTAATGTGCATAATAAAGAGATACTTCTGGAAAACGTACAGAAGTTTAACACAGTACTGTCCGTGAATTGAGTTCGATATCAGTTTACATAACCTTCAAGGATCAATTTATTTGTTTCGAAATGTCAAATGTGGTTTTTGTTTCTTTTAAAGGTTACATTAACAAAATCTAGAATAATTTCAACATAATTCCAATGAACTTTTGGTTCTAAGACATCTTGAAAAGTAAGTTCACCGCCGCAAAAAAAATATCCCATATTAAATGCGAAGTCCATATATATATATATATATACATATATATATATATATATATATATATATATATATATATATATATATATATATATATATATATATATATATATATACATATATATATATTGTTACGGACACGACTTTGATGTTATGGTGGGCCGAGCGGAATGGCTTAACGTTACCTAATGTCAATCTCTTCTAGATCCCTACAATATAACCTAACCCACCCGGGCTAGTTTTCACTGCCATACACCCCATAAGCTATTGCTCCCTTGCCCCACCATGGGAAGGGTGGCAGGGATGCCACCCTTACCCACCGGGCCCATCGCTCACTACCAATTTTGCACATCAAATTTCAACAAATCAAAAATTTGCCAATCACTACCCATCATCTGCCAATCATTACTGCCACTCCTTTGCCAATCATCAAATTTTGTTTTTCTAATTTCGGGTCCAAAACTCTAACCTCATCATGACAGTCTACTTACTAATGCCTCTCGGTGCGCCAATTCCTGTCCAAAGCCCGACTTCGTAAAGCCGAGCAATGAATGTGGGTTGGTGTGTGCCAGCGGCTGGATACGTCCCGCATTTGGTGCAGGGAAGGAGGTTTACCCGGGCCGAGATCCCACGCACCATCTCGGCACGGAGCCATCCCATGGCCCGATCTCGACCTGCCGGAATGCCTCAACAAAAAGTGGTCGCCATGACGACCCTTCCTATCCAGCCGCCCGCTCCGCCTGGTGGAGCACGGACGCGGCCGTTCAAAGCGAGGCCCAGCACGCACCGAGGGCCCGATTCGGCTAAAAGTCGCTCTAACCTCTAAACCGGTTACCGTCGATGCTTCACCCGGACGCTTACACCCCGCAGCCCGTTCCTTGCTCACACATCCAGCCGTGCCCATGCTCCTCGTACCTTTCCTTACACACCCAGGTACCCTCATTCCACTCACAGCCTTGGTCACACACCTGACCACCGAACACTTTGGCACACATTCGTTGGTCGCACACCTCACCAACACACCTCTTCACGCCCCCTCCTCGGTCACCTCCTCTGTGACAATCACAGGTGTGCTCTCATTCGCACACCCAACCACGTGCCTCACCACCAACTCCAGCGTGCATTCCCACTCACGCTCTACCATTCCAGGTGTGCTTCCTTTCTCACCTGTCACAACCAACTCACGCTCCTCGTCACTCTCACTACTCTCACCTCCATTCTTGACAGCGCACTCACCCTTACTCTTGACAGCGCACTCTTTCCTCATGCACCCGTCCGTTGCACACCTTTCTCGCACACACTCTCCCGTTACACCCTCTGTAACACTCACCACAGGCGTGCATTCTTCCTTGCCTTTGACAGCGCACTCTTTCCCCATGCACCTGTCCGTCACACACCTTTCTCGCGCACACTCCTGCGCACACTCTCCCGTCACACCCTCTGTAACACTCACCACAGGTGTGCATTCTTCCTTGCCTTTGACAGCGCACTCTTTCCCCATGCACCTGTCCGTCACACACCTTTCTCGCGCACACTCTCCCGTCACACCCTCTGTAACACTTACCACACCGCGCTTCCTTGTGCTCCCTCGCACACGCGCTTCGACCAACTCACTCCTGCCAGCACCCTCACTCCTTGGCACGCACTTTTTCCTCACACACCCCAGAGTCGGACTTTCTCGCACACCCCCTTTTTCGCACACCAGACCTGTCGCACACTTCACCAACGGCCTCTCACGAACACCCGGGTCCATCTCGACCCCCAAGCTTCTTAAATCCCCTGGCGCATCATACGCACGACCATATTGGTCACCACTTACACCGGGTCCTCTTCCTCTTCGCTTCTCCTCCATCACCTGCGAATCCCTCATCCGGTTAGTGAGCACATCATCACGATCCAAACACAGACTTCGGACCAATTCTTTTATCTCCTCTTTTATCTCTTTCTTATCCCCTCTCCGTCGCTTCTTAATTTCGCTCATCCCTTCTTCCACTTCTTCTAGTTTCTGCTTCACCTCTTTTATTCCCCGGTACGTCTCCTCAAGCTCGTCCTCCAAGGCTACCTTGACCGTTTCCATGTGCGTCCTCACCTGCCGGTCCTTCGTCTCCATTACCTCTATCACCTCGTCCAACCTCGTTGTCAATCCCTCACGTACCATCTGACATTCCCTCTTCGTCGCTACCAAGTCATTTTTTAGGTCATTTTGTGTCGCTTTTAACCCTCCTATTACCGCAGTGTTCCTTTGTACCTGCTCCACTAACTCCGTCTGTCCCACCGTCAGCTGCTCCACCTCCTGCGTCAGGTCCTCTATGCCCCCTTGCAATTTTACAGTCCCCTTTCTCACCTCCTTCTCCATGTGCTCCTTACAGTGCCTCACCTCCTCGCGCACTTCTCCGACCTCCTCACTCACACCTCTTCTGATCTCCTCTCCCATCACTTGCATCTCCTGCCCAGATGCCACCCTCATCTGCTCCATTTCCTCCCTGTGAGCATCCAGTTTGGTTTCTACCCCCATTCTGACCCCCTCTATCTGCTGCCCCATTTGGTTAACTTCCCTTTCCGCTTGGTCCCTCATGTCCCTCAATTTGCCTTCCATCCTGTTTTCTAACCCCTCTAACCCCTTTTGCATCCCTTCCATTTGATTCTCTTGAGCGGCCATTCTGTTTTCTACCCCCATTAACCCATTTCTCACCTCTTTTATCCCGTTGTCTAACCCCTCAAAATTATTGTCTAACTTCCCAAATTTATTGTCTAACTCCTCAAAATTATTGTCTAACTTCCCAAATTTCTTGTCTTAACTCCTCAAAATTATTGTCCAACTTCCCAAATTTCTTGTCTAATCCCTTAAAATTATTGTCTAACCCCTCACCGGTACCCCTCGCTTCGTCCCTCATTACCCCCAATTGGCCCTCCAATCGCTCACTCTGAGCATCCATCCGGTTCCCCATTACCCCCATCATTCTGCTTTCCATTTCTTCGCTATTCTTGTCCATAAGGGCCTTCATTTGTAGAAAAAAAAGGTTCAAATCTACCAGCGGCGCCACTACGGTCGCGGGCGTGGACGCCGTGGCCACCTCGTGCGCGACAACGCTATTTTGCGACCCTGCCACCCTCACTGCTTCGCTCTCCTTATGTCCCTCATTTTGGTCCTGGATCGACCCTGCCTCACTCTCTTTTACCGGAACCCAGCCGTCTTGGTCTGCCATAGCGCGACTTTCAAAATTCGGGTTTTTATTTTCGTAAAACAAAATCAAATTTCGCCGTTATAATTTCGAGCGCGGGAAACGCGCTCCGGATCGAATTCCACTTCCCAACACCAAAATGTTACCCTAATGGTACAATTGGTGTTCCAAAATTTGGGCCTAACTGAATTTAGTCCCAGGTCCGAATCCCACTCCTGACACCAAATGTTACGGACACGACTTTGATGTTATGGTGGGCCGAGCGGAATGGCCGCCGTGTTCGCACAGTTTACCCGATTATACTCGAACCTTGGCCGAGTCGCGCTACGCTAAATCAATTGAGGAAAGGACACAGCAGCTGGGTTAAAATGACACAACACCAGGGGTACAGTTCTCAAGACCTCCGGAGGAGGTTATAATATTGCGGAATGTTAGATTACACTGACAAGAGTTACAGCATAGAAAGGTGGGCACTTAAACACGGTCTTATCTTAGCCCTGACAGACGACAGATAAACGGGACAAGACTGACTCACACGGGGATTGATGGCAAGGAAAGGCAGGTAGTCGATGGCTCAAGGTGCACTCTTGGCTCAGGGACAGAATCGACCCGGTCCGGTCCAGAGATGCGGGAGGTCTCACAGCGCTCGGAGGTGGCGTCTGGTTCTCCTTCGTGGCTGAGGCGCATCTGACGTCACGTCCGGTCAGTCGCTGCGTATATCCGGCGGGGAGTGACACGCCCTCGGCTCGTTAGCGCCGCCCCAGATGGAATCGGCCCGTTGCTTCTTATTGGGTGCGGGGGTTACCGGGCTCCGCCCTTGACGAGGAGCTGACAGCCAGCCCCTTCGTGGTAACCCCGTGGGCGCACATGGCAATGGCGGCTAACCAAGCCGGTGTGAGGACGCACACACCCCGCACGCCGTTGTTGTAGTTGTTGTTTCATGGGGAAGTTGGGAGGAGGTATGGGGAGGTCCTAAACTCACTACTGGTGCCATACAATCACATTCTGGTGCAACGAAGAGTCAGAATTAATGGAAACGAGTCCTTAACTGACATAGACTAAGAATAACTAGCAAGAGGTCCGAAAGTTGTCTACGTGAGATGCGGTGGACCTGGGCACGACATTTAATGGGGGAAGAAGGGGAAGGTCGGTTCTACAGAGTGTTGTTTACAGACAATGGGACTAGGGAATGGGGGATTGGGGATAGTTGGGGAGTATTGGGGAAATAGGGGAATATTTACAAGCGGATATGGAGGCCAAGTCCCATATCTGCAACAATATATATATATATATATATGTGAAGAATCAGCTCTTCGTTTGCAAAAGAAGTCCACAATAGCCTGGAATGGCGCAGCTTTATTAAAAACCAACTTATACAGATCCGGAAGAAGCCGAGACATCTACAGCAAGAGCCAGTCTCATGCCACGTCAAGCCTTCCTGGAAACACATTGATTCCCAGTCCATTTATATAGGGACACGTTTTATCAGGAAATCTCCGAGGGAACAAACAACACTGGGAGAGGTTCCTCCCCGGTGGGCCAAGCCCCCACCGTCATCCGCTCTGTCATTCGGGGGAGTCAGCCCTTCCTTATCATTCGGACCAAATGTTTCTCTGGGCTCCGAGAAAACAGAAATGTAACTCACAAAGAGTGCATGCTTGGCCAGATAAGCCCAGAGCAAATATATGGGTTCACATGAGTAATTCAAAGCATGTTTATACAGAGTCATGCGTTGCTGTGATTAATACAAAATATATATGGTCAACGATAGGTTTACGCAAAAACACGCGCATGTGGGCGTGGTTTTACGACCAGCCTTGAAAAAAGCACACGTATACAATTGTCCAGCATGACCTCATTTTAAGTCTTTCCTCATCCAAAACTAAAACGAAGCAAAAACCCTTTATTAACTTTATGAAAATAGCATTTTTAGACAACATTTAAATCATAACACATTAGCAACCAACGTCTATAACTGAACTTTAGGCAATAACAAATCTACTACTTGACATTCCTTCCTCTTGTCTCGTCGAGACAAAGTATCTTAAGAGACAACGTGCCACATCGGGCTTTATTGAAAAATAATTGTGTAATGCGGGTATTGAAAAAATAATTGTGTAATGCGGGTATCTCCCAAGGGCATATCGTGCGCCCAAAGCGACTCGCCCGTGCATTTGGCGAACGTGTCGTGTGGTGCGTGCTCGGAGCCTGAGGGCTCAGAACATGAAAGTCCATTAACGTTTCGGATCCACAACGAAGAGGTCTGGTCCAGATGAGGTTCTGCTCCGCCAGAGGGCCACCACCTCCCCTGCGGAACTTGCTCCCCCCACCCTTTGCAGACCCAGTCCTTGCAGATCTTCGAAGTTAATCAACGATCATGCCCATGAGGTCCCTCACGTGCTGCTGTTCTGGGGAATACATAATATTGTCAGTATCTTGTGTCTCAATTTCCTGGTCAGGGTACAGAGCGTAAAAATCCGATTCACTTGAAGCATTTGAACTTAATACATATGAAGCAAAGAGAGGAACTTCCTTTATGTCAAAGTCTCCCTTGGGCGCCTGGTCGGCTTGCGGGTCTAGGATATCCACGTCGGGTCCCTCGACCGCCAGACCCAGCGTCGCAATCAGATCCATAGTTGGGTTGAAAGGGGGCGTGCAGCTGTCCGCTTGTAATACATAAGCAGCGTTAGCCAGTACACGCAAGGGGTTTATAGCACAAGTATCACAGTCATCACATACACCGTTACAGGCAGCAGCCAGTTCCCACATGGGATCCGCACAAGTATCACAGTCATTACATACACCGTTACAGGCAGCAGCCAGTTCCCACATGGGATCCGCACAAGTATCACAGTCATTACAAAATTCAATGCAATTTTCTGGAGCGCCGGTCGCAACTGCCTTGTTGAAGGACCCGTTCAGGTCGACGGCCTCTGTGGTCAGAGCCATAGTCGTTGTCGGCGGCTTCTTCACTTTCCATCCTGTAAAATACTTTCTCATACAGAGGAGGACTAGAGATTTCATTAGTGCCCCCCAAATTACTACCCCGATTATCACAGCCAGTGCGGTCAATAACCACTTCACTATGGTGCCCGTCCATCCCCGGAACCAGTCAGTGAGCCAGCTAAATGTATAAGAATTTTCACGCGCGATCCGATCGATCCAATAGTATGTCATGAGCCGTAGCGGTGTCGTTTGCCACCTTTTCTAGGGCCAAAGCCAATTTATCTATCCGGAAACTATCCATGACTGTGCCCGCTCCTGGGAAGAAGAAACCAAACACCTTTTCCCATAGACTCCCGTGTAGTTTAGTGGTTCCATCTTCGTTCATGACTGACCTCTTATAACGCCTGTCCAAGGACTTTGGGTCTAGCTCATCCAGTATCTCAACGTCAGGAAGGACTGAACCCAGATAACATGTGCCCCCCCCAATTATTTGGTAAATAGGGGTAAGCCTTGTCGCCGCATATAAACATTGTCCCATGGGGTGGGACCAGGTGGGTGGATAAGCACTGGAGTCCCTTTACCACCCCATTAATCCTACTAACCCCCCTAGAGAATGTTATAGCCGTTATGTTGTGGTTGCGTTTATCTTGCAGTACTATTCGTAATGTAATCCCCGAGCTCCCTTGTCCCAGCTTCCCGGGGAGAGTGTAGGCGCATTCTGATTCTCCCATACGCAAGTGGCCGGAACCCTGGAGGCAGACCCTCCCTTTCTGTGGTTTGACCCAGACGGGGTCAGGCCTCTCGGCCACATGGGCAATCATTGACGGGCGATAATTAAATTGTCGATTGCAACTCTTGCCGTTGTCAACCCCTTCTCTTTCCAGCGTGGTGACTAAACATGGGGAATCGATAGGTTGTGAGCAGAGGTCATTGAGGGACAGAGGTAGCACTATCATGTGTATTCCTGTGGTGCCTGCTTGGGGAAAGTGCATGCACGACCAGCAGTGTGTCCTATTTTGAATTGTTGCCACCTCCCTGGCCACTTTCCAATATGTGTTTTCCCCCCTCTTTGGGGCCTTATCCTGGGGTTGCGGCGTGAGTATGTATTCGATGCATGGTATGTAGTTCTTTTCGCCACCGGCCGCGCCAGGGGTCCAGACGCTGCACCGGACCTGCATAGTCATGCCTTTCTCTAGGCGCGTGCGTGTTTGTAGCTTAAAATCAGGGGTTCCCCATTGGTATCCTGGTTGGGCCAAGGTCTTAATGCTAGCTTGCCCGTCTTCCCGGAACTCTCGTTGCTTTTGTAGTACCATGCCAACGCGTCCAGGCCCTGCCGACAGTGCTAGCCAATTTATGTTCACCCAATTTGTGTGCAGGGCTTTCTGTTCGAAACATGGTAGTGATACTCTTTGTCCCCATGTTACGGTGAGGTGTCGGGTTTCGTTTTCGCATCTATTGGAATCGGAGTTTTCCCCTAGCTGCTGTCGCTATCCATAGTATTGTACCTATGATTAGGCCCATCCTTACTGTGGTTGCTGTGGTGTAGTGTCTGGTGCTTGTATGGCCAACTTACAGTGCGTGGCGTGGATCCACGAGGTCTTGCCCTCGCAAAAGACTGCCGTTGGTGTAGTCAGCAACACCTGGACTGGTCCCTTCCACCTTGGTTCCAAGGCGTTCTTGCAGGTGAAGTGCTCCACGAACACCTGGTCTTTTTCCTCTGGTGGAACACCTGGTCCACAAGTCTCCTGGGAGCGCCTGGTCCACAGGTCTCCACCCCATAGACTCAATTCATCCAATCCATAGCCCCATAGAACACCTTTTCTCCAATTTCCTAATCCACTTTTTTTCAAGTGGATCCAATTTTATCCAATATTCAATTTTTAAATTCAATCCCATTTAATCCAGTCCAATTCAAATTAAATTCAATCCTTCTCTCAGCATCCCATTACCTGTTTCCAACATCAATAAAAATAAAATTATAAAATTAATAAAAAATCAATCATCTCAACTCTCAAATCGAATCAAAAAATAAAAATAAACGAAAATTACTTCAGCGAGAGTTTCAACTAGAATTAACACAAACAAACCACCATTAACCTCCATTAACACAAACAAACCACCATAACTTCGCCGATGACATCCAGCTTTTCATCTCCACCAAGTCCATCTCCACCGCCACCCACTCTATCCTGACAAACTGCATCACTGAAATAAAATCCTGGCTTCAAATCAACTTCCTCAAACTTAACTGTGATAAATCTGAAATAATCATCATTGGCCCAAAAACGCTCACCAAGTCCACCCATAACTTTGCCCTCAACATCGACGGTTTCCCAGTGTCCACCTCCCCTCACATCCGGAATCTTGGCATCATCTTTGACCAAACCCTCTCCTTCGACAAATACACTAAACAGATCACAAAGACAGCCTTCTTCCACCTGAAAAACATCGCCCGTCTCCGTCCATCCCTCTCCTCTGTGGCTGCAGAAACCCTCATCCACGCCTTCATCACTTCCCGTCTGGACTACTGCAATAGCCTCCTTTATGGTTCACCCTCAACAATCACCAATAAACTCCAATACATTCAGAACTCCGCTGCCCGTCTACTCACCCATTCCCGGACCCGTGACCACATCACCCCCGTCCTTTACAAGCTTCACTGGCTCCCCATCTCCCAGAGAATCCAGTACAAAATCCTCCTCTTGACCTACAAAGCCCTCCATAACCTGGCCCCATCCTACCTGGCTGACCTACTCTCCAGACACACTCCCACCCGCAACCTCCGCTCTGCTGGTACCAACCTCCTGACCCCCCCCATCCGGACCAAATTTAGATCCTGGGGGGACAGGGCCTTCTCCATCGCTGCTCCCACCCTCTGGCACTCGCTACCTCACACCATCAGAGACTCCTCCTCACTCACCACATTCAAAACATCACTCAAGACCCACCTGTTCAACACTGCATTCAACATTTAACCCACAGCATCTAACCCCTGACTATCTCCTCTCCTTCTCCCTCCTTTGTGCTTTGAATATTTCCCTATTGATTCTTCTTTTTTTGCAATTGTCTTTATGTTTTGCTATGCGTTATGTTTTGCACTCTGTCAAAGCGTCTTTGGGCTTCCTGAAAAGCGCTATATAAAATAAATGCATTATTATTATTATTATTAACCTCCATTAACACAAACAAACCACCATTAACCTCCATTAACCTCCCCCTATTATTTATTTATTTTCACGAATAAACAAATAATAGAAATAACCTGGTCTACTTCCAATTTCAATTCTGGTCAGTTCTGGTGTCTGGTCACACACAATGTTTTCCTCACCCACTGTGATTCGCTCAAAATAGATTCTCACTGTTATGTCTGAAATTCGTCTCATGAAAACCCATTCAAGAGTCCGGTGTAACAGATAGCCAAACACATAGACACGCCGAAGACCCCAGGGTACCCATCAAACTAGCTTGTCCCCAGATCCACAACACAGCGAAACATGTAACTTTACTAAAATAATCACTTACTCATAACTAATACTCATAATAACTCATAATTACTTATGTAATTACTCATACCAATACTTACTTAAAATAATGTAATATCCCAATCTTCACCCCCTATGCAAATCGAAGCACCCCGGACGATCCACAACCAATATCAACCACTGTAGCCGTCTTCCCGGCTCCAGGCAGCCACACACAGCCACATACATCTCCACCCACGTCACACAAGACAACAGCCAACCAGTGTGTCCACCACACAGAAACCTTTGGCAATGCAACAACCGAACTCCCAGACAACCAACAACAAAACCCAATCCATCTCCATGGCTCATCAAGCAGTTCCAACTTAATCCAGCTTCCCATACCGATTTCCCCAAAAACTCGTGAAACTTCACCCCCATTTTGGAAAAACCCTGGACTAAACCCTGACACCCTAAATAACTTCAGACCCATCTCCAATCTACCCTTTCTGTCAAAAGTTTTGGAACGTGCTGTGGCCACTCAACTCAAACATCACCACTCTGCCAATAACCTGTATGAAACATCCCAATCCGGATTCTGCTCCAGCCACAGTACTGAAACTGCTCTCCTCAAAATCACCAGCGACCTTTTCTCTCCTCTGATGCCGGCAACCTCAACATTTTCATCCTCCTCACCTCAACGCCTCCTTTGACATCATCAATCACACCATCCTCCTCACCCTGTTTAGACCAGCTTGTGCCTATTAAACCCAAATCAGTTCACTCCCAAGCTTCACATGGACCACCTACTACTCTCAAATTATCCACTCTGGCTCCGGAATCCCAAAAGCACTCTTCTCTACAATAAACAAACTAAATAAACAAATAAATAAACAAACTTTACAGCGTGAACAAAACTCCTCAGCGCCCTGGATACCACCACCTGTCATTCAGAGTAGACAACAGCATCTCCTTTCTGGCTTTCAGCATCTCCTTTCTCCTTTCTGGCATCCAAATGAAATTCTGGCTTCAAATCAACTTCCTCGAACTTAACTATGATAAATCTAAATTAATCTTCGTTTGCCCACAACCACTCACCAAATTCACCCATAACTTTGCCCCCAACATCGATGGTCATTTGAACACAAATTGAACAAAATTAATCGAACAAAACACTTCCATTAACTCGACATTCTTTTCACAGCACAAAGTTCACTTGAACATCTTTTTCCTGGATACTCCCTCTTTATTTTTATACCATACCATGCTTCTCCACTTGCAACCCAAATATTTTCCATGAAATAAATAAAATGAATTTTTTGAATCTTCTCATTATTTGAAAGTTTACAAAATGTCCCAAATCTGTATATTATTTTCTACTGTGGTTATATTAAACCATTATTTTACATTCGTTACACTCCCTCCAAAATTGTTACACTTCTCAAAAACCGTTACACTTCTCAAATTCGTTACACACTTCTCAAAACCGTTACAATATATATATATATATATATATATATATATATATATATATAAATCCAACTTTCAATAAACTGGAAAATGCTTCGCCATGGAATAGTCCACCACTCATATAAATAATCATAAGAGTTCTGCGAAACATCTCCATCTTTAAAACTTAGCCAACCAATTTTAAACCACATGTTTTCCCCCCAAAAAACAAGTCACATTCTTTGTATATTGCCAACATTGTTCATCGTTTAAGTATCATCCAGAACTAAATTTTTATAAACCATCAACTTGTAGATGCATTTATTTATATCCCATTAACCCAAGAACTCTCAATTGCTTGGTTATATTTTAGTAATGTCATATATCCATATTTCTTTTCCAAAATGTTCCTGATATACACATTAATCCCATCTGTCTTTGTTTCCAGATCAACTCAAATCAGGAAATCAACACAAATCCTTATTACCTCCAATCAATTCAAAATTAAATCAAACAATTCAAAACCAGATCGGATCAGCGATCAAAAATCACTTTTCCAATCAACAATTCATTCAAAGACCAAGCTTAAAAACACAACTCTCATCTTACTGTGACAAGTAAGCAACCAACCTACTTCACACTAAACAAATAACTTTTCATCACCCCTTTCTTCTCCACCGCCTCTTACACTTAAACAGATCATAATTACTCACTCATACACTATTGCCCATCACCCAGTTCATATAAACTCCATTGTTGTCCTGTCCATCTCTCTGTTTGTGGATCCGGTGCAAAGTTACACAAAGTTCCCGTTTACATTTTGTGACTCACAGCTCCTGCCTCCATGGAACAATGACGCCTAAGCACTCAATTAGCCCTCCCAGTACCAAAGACTTACAATCAGACCGACAGACAGACAAATAACAGAGGCATGTCGCCAGCCCCAGCACAGGACATCACCTTTCCGGGCAGGCACAATATAATCCACAGCATCGAAATGCCAATTTCTATCCGGAGCCTCGCAAAGCCAAAATCCATGCATGCGTGCTCCATCATGCAACCCGATCTGTACTCGGTGCGCCCGGCGCCCCCTATAATCAGTGAGTTATAATAACCACAATATCTCTGGCACCCAACTCGTGATACCACAATTTAATCCACGTTACTTGCATCTCTTCATCCTCCCAAATGTCCTCCATTTAACGTGACTCAAATCCATCTCAAATCCCCACAGCTCGATCGAACACGTCACTGTACTCGGCTCGGTTAAATTAAATTCCAAGCGTACTGTACCTGACGCTTCCACAACAACAAAAAACTCGATATTCTCTGTCCACTAATTATGTACATGATTTTGGTTTTACCCACAATATAATGTCCCGATATTCTCCAGATTTAAGTCCTATATATCCTGTCGTTAAAGCAACACCCTGTAGACTGACTCCGCCTGTCGTTCTTCCAAGGTTAGTGAATTACCTCTGACCTTTCCCTTGCATATCTCGAACAAAGGTCAACTAAACTTTAAAAGGTCAAACTTCGAATTGGTCAACACAAATGCATCGATGCATCTTCCAGCCGCCACTCCGCACTGTACCTTACTGTATGAACAAGACTTCCTGTTGGAACTTGGCTCCGGAAATTAATTACTCTGTCTTGAAATCGTTTATTTTAGCCATCTTAAATAAATCCATCCATCTATCCATCTTATAAATAACGTATTCGTCCTGTGACATTGCCTGGCATATATGTCGCAGCCGGCCACTATTCCGACATGGCTCGTCTGACATGAACGTCCGACATCCAGCAAAGTCGAAATGACCCACAATGCATTTGGGCACACATCCTCCTCTGAGAGTGGGCGAGTTATCGCCGGCACTCTGAGCAAGTCTCATACAGCACACCCGTGACTCGCGGCTCGCTCGGCTCCTGTCTGAACACCCAATAACTCTACTCTAACTTCCACGGAGCCGCACGGCGGAAACGCAGGTTTGTACCACATTTTAATTAAACGAACATTGCCAGGATTCTCGGATAGACGTTTAATTTCACAACACACATGACAAAAATCCGATTTAAATTCAGAGATCGCCGATCGACCTGGCACAACCATCTCAACGCGACGACGCCACGCCGCCCCCCGTCTTGGCGCGCACCCTCGTGCCTCCGCACGAATCTCAACACTCCCTGCACGCCGCTCTATTCGCGTTCCCGGCGGGGTTTACCTCACGTTGGGACATGCAGTCGGCTGTCATAACAAAGTGCGAAAAGCTGTCATAACAAATCGGCGACCTGACATGTAGTGAGCTGTCAGAACATTGAGCTGTCAGAACTCATCCCTAGCTCGTAAACATCGCAAAAAAAACAGGATCTCCGACGCTTGACCTCTCTGACCCAAAATGCACTATATGACACCAATTCCAAAGGTGAGCTGCCTCAGCGATACATCCCACACATACAATCCACAATATCTGCCATTGAATGAACTCTTTGATTCAAGTAAAACACACATATTGATTCGAATTCTGAACCTCCAGTTCCACAAACTCCAAACCTCCGTCCGGCTGCCGCTCGAAAGACAAAGCAGCCCATCCTGCAACCATCTCCAAGAAACCCGCTTCATATCAACAGTAGGTCGACAAGGGCACTCCGAGTGCTTTCCTGACCCGATTTATATCAATTCGCTTCCCAAACAACTCCCAAACAGATGAAAATCCGGACTCAGTTCAGGACCTCGCCTGTTCTCTCGGATAGACGCTAAAATGGACATTCCCGGCCTAAATTTCCCCCATGTCGAGCAGACCACTTACAAAGCTTCACACCGAAACCCTCTGCTTTGCATATGTCATACAGACAGATACATTGGCCAGATACACACGTCAATTAACATCCCAATATACATTCATTCCTCATTCATATACTCATAGAAGTCTCCCAGACTTCGCGCGAAACTCAGATCGACTCAAATCATGCCTTTCTCCAGCCACTCCCAAACAATCTTTGCTCATTCATGTTACGTCTCTCATTCAAGGAAAAGGATTTTTGGGACGGGTTGGACGGGGGTTGGTTGAGGTGAAAAAAAGGAAGGCAGGGTGGGGGGTGTTGGGGTGTTGCCTAGAGCCCCGGGACTGAGCTCAGGTCTTGGGGGGGGGGGGTGGGGGTTGTTGCCTAGAGCCCCGGGACTGAGCTCAGGTCTTGGGGGGTTGGGGGGTCTTGGTCTGGTATCTGGTCCAGCGGCATCAACCGCTGATTTACTTGTTTAACTGCTTACTTAATTGTCCTCTGTCCTGTAGCTTCAATAACTATAGCTGCAATGCTTAAAATTTCAATATTTCAAAAACCATTCCTGTCCTTCTCACCCTGTGGCCACCTGGCCCATTTCCTGTGAGCTTATTTATTTTCTCTTGTCCACCAGGTCCTGGCCTGTTTCTATCTGGACCTCTATGTTCCTATGGCCTTCTATCTAAGTTAGCCACCGCCCTTCGTTCCCTGGCATGCAATGGCATACCCCATCTTGTCTCTGGGCTGTTCCTTCCTGGAAAAATCTTGGCCACCTGGCTTCAGCCTATATGGCTGTCCGACCTCATTTTCCCCTCCTGGTGCTAACTGTAACTTTAAGCTTACTGTTAAGTCCTTACTTGTTTATCCTGGCTTTAACAAAGCTACGTCATTCTGAGGCCTAAAATGAGCCTTTACTTACAATTTCTGTTCGAGTGCAGGCAACGCGGAAGACAAGGAGACTGAACCCGCTTGAGGGAGGAAGGTACGAATTTGGAATAATAGCCCTCTGATATAAAACAACTCCCACCTTTAATCAAATCCGCGTGCCGGCGCGCCTCAGGCAGCCTTCCTCCTGTCCCTCGGGCTCCGTTTCCCGTCGTCCGGTGCTGACCCCACTCCTGGTACCATCTGTGAAGAATCAGCTCTTCGTTTGCAAAAGAAGTCCACAATAGCCTGGAATGGCGCAGCTTTATTAAAAACCAACTTATACAGATCCGGAAGAAGCCGAGACATCTACAGCAAGAGCCAGTCTCATGCCACGTCAAGCCTTCCTGGAAACACATTGATTCCCAGTCCATTTATATAGGGACACGTTTTATCAGGAAATCTCCGAGGGAACAAACAACACTGGGAGAGGTTCCTCCCCGGTGGGCCAAGCCCCCACCGTCATCCGCTCTGTCATTCGGGGGAGTCAGCCCTTCCTTATCATTCGGACCAAATGTTTCTCTGGGCTCCGAGAAAACAGAAATGTAACTCACAAAGAGTGCATGCTTGGCCAGATAAGCCCAGAGCAAATATATGGGTTCACATGAGTAATTCAAAGCATGTTTATACAGAGTCATGCGTTGCTGTGATTAATACAAAATATATATGGTCAACGATAGGTTTACGCAAAAACACGCGCATGTGGGCGTGGTTTTACGACCAGCCTTGAAAAAAGCACACGTATACAATTGTCCAGCATGACCTCATTTTAAGTCTTTCCTCATCCAAAACTAAAACGAAGCAAAAACCCTTTATTAACTTTATGAAAATAGCATTTTTAGACAACATTTAAATCATAACACATTAGCAACCAACGTCTATAACTGAACTTTAGGCAATAACAAATCTACTACTTGACATATATATATACATATATATATATATATATATATATATAAATATATATATATATATATATATATATATATATATATATACATATATATATATATACATATACAGTATGTGTATATAAATATGAGTGTATATTGTTCAGGCTATTTTAGGATTTCTGTGTGGAATAAGCTAAGATTTAGAAATTTTTTCATGTATTCGTTTTATTCTACTGCAAACCAAAGAAATACATCTGTGGATACCAAAATATATTTTTAATTTCAACAATTTCCTGGAAGAAATGGTGCATTATTTGAAAATGTGCATGGCTAATTATATTTATATATATCACGATATTTCAAAAAGGTTCTGGACAACATATGACAAAACTTGGTGGATGAGTTGGTTCGGTGAGAAAAACCTTTTTGACAATTCGATTTTGGTTGAGGTCCGGATCCAGATCTGGCCTATCAGTAGGATACAAAACATAAACTATTCAGTCTCTACCAATAATGCCTTTCTATTTGATTCATTTTATAGGCTCAAAGGCCAACTGTATTTGAATTGTTGGTTCATGTTGTCATTCATTTGTTGAATAACGCTTTGTTTTTGCAATGCCCTCCATTATTATGGTGTGGGTAGTCACATAAACAGCTTGTGTGTGGTCCGGGTCAACATTGCCATCAATACCAGGCCACAAAAGGTCATCAATGCCAGCCCAGTTCGTTTCCGTGGGGACAATGCCAACCTATTATCGATTTCGGCCTGATGCTGATGGTCGTCTGTGTGGTGTGATGAAAGTCTCGTCTCATTGATGAGCACTGATTCAAAAGCTGCATCTCCATTGTGGGCAGTGGCCAGCCAGCCCCCCATATTCCACCCCTTTTTCTCCAATAATATTGTTGCAATGACAGAAAAACACAATATTAATGCCTATGGGTGTATCAGCTCCACCAGTGAATCCAAACCACTCTGAGTTGTCTCGCGGATTGGAGCCTTATCCAAAGTGATGTTGCTCGATGAAGCAACGTGGCTGTAGGCACAAACGCACTCATTGTGCTTTCCTTTAATCAATGCCCCTGTTAAACGACTTTAATCAAATGCCATGTTTATAAAATATGGTAGAAATTAATAAATGGGCCCTAACCTTACTCTAAATGGTGCCATGCTTTTAATAATATGATAAAAACAGTGATTTATTAATAAAAGGAAAGACTGGGCAGTAAAAAAATAGGCCGATTGATATTCAAGCGTTCTGCCTTTATTCGCCCACGTACAGAATAGTGTTGCATCGTGCTATTATTTTTTTAAATTGTATGCAAGATCAAGGATCGTGCAAGAGCGAGAACACTGAATGGACCAGGTTGCAACAGAACAAAATATACAGGAGAAAGAGAGGGGAAACACTAACAGCAAGGTTGAAGGATAAAATAGAGAGACGTAGACAAATATGGGAAGTGGGGAGGAAAGAGGGTTATGGGAGGATGCATTAGGTGAAAAAGATGGATACGGAAGCAAACTCTCAGGAGGAAAAGCTGGAAATTTGGAGGCAGGTGATCTTGGGTATGGTAGACTTAACAGGAGTACAAAAGATCATGGTTTTGGATCCGTCTTATCTTCATTTAACCTACCCACCCCACAACCCCCCCCCCCCCCTCCTCCCCACCCCACAACCCCCCCCCCCCTCCTCCCCACCCCCGCTCCCCCACCCTGCAATTAACCTACACTGAATCCTGTGGGTGAAACAACTTGCCTTTTCTTCCTGGAAGGAAAGCTCGACCGAAGGCAATTCGTGCATGTGAAAAAGCCGCAACAAGTGTATGTCCACTCACAGGAGAGACAGAAAATAACATCTGTCCAACCCCAAGCATAAACTTTCAAACTTGTCTCTCTCCACTAAACTTCCCTCCTCTAACCTCAGACAGCCGTCTCTGCAGTGTGCTCCCCTTCTATCCCTTCCCTCTCTTCGAACGGAACCACAGCCGGGTCTTGAGAAGGCCAATTGTCTCCATTCTGTGTTTGCTTCCAAGTTTTGTGTCCCACACCCATCACTCTCTGTACCCACCCTTCCCTGTCATACCCAACTGCTCCTGGACTCTGTATGGTTTGCAATTGAGAATGTGGAGAAGTTTATTTCAAACCTCAACACTGACTCCGCTACTGGACCAGACGGCATCGGCTCACACATCCTAAAAACTTGCTCTGCTGCTCTTGCACATTCTAACTCTGCCCTTTAACCGTGTAATTCGCACTAGTTCATCTTCCATCTGCTTGGAAATCCACCAACATCACTGAATTGCATAAATAGGTGGAAAACCGGATCCCCTTCACAACAGACCTATCAGCTTACTTCCAATCATCAACAAGGTAATGGAATCGATCATTACAGTCGATATGCAATCCTTCCTTTTCTCCAACAACTTCATCTCAGATCAACAATTTGGTTTTAGACCAGGTCACCCCACCGTGGACAACTGGACATGTTGCTTATACTCACCTAACAATGTATGGAGGCCCTCAATGTCAGGAATGAGATCTGGGCCGTCTCTCTGGACATCTATTGAGTTTTCGATACAGTCTGGCATCCTGCCTTACTCTCCAAACTCTCTGCCTATGGAATCCAACACCAATGTCAGTTCACCCAAAGGGGATGATGGTGGACGGACCCTGCAAAAACATGGGGAGGTAAGGGAGGGGGGGGGGACAATGAGTGAGGACAGAAGAAGCAGAGAGTGCAAAACCAGATAGGATGTGGTAAAAGACAGAGAGAGAGAGAGAGCTGCTTTAGCTAAAATGATCTGTCAGTGATGGGAATGTGATAGGCCCACAGACTCAGCTTTGTTGTGGAAATTCCAAAAATCTGAAGGACTTGGTTTCCATGGTGTCAAGTTGAGCAAGGTGTGACGCAGGTCACCAGCCCAGAGGGGAGAGCACCACTCCATGGGATTCATGGGACTCCATGGGACAAAGGGATTCCTACGACAGAGTTGTTATCGCTGTGACAGATAAACCTGCGTGACAGGTTTTGCGGTTGATTCCGAAGAGAATCATTGGAGGGCCGTTACGTCTCGAGTACGGGCCGTTGGCCATTTTGCCTCGCGCACGATTTCGGATCGCTCCAGGCTTTTCACCTCGCTTCAACTTTTTCACCGCATCCAGAAGTTAAGCTGGTGAGTGTGTGTAACGTGGATTTTGAGTGGAAATTTGCGGTTCGCCGTAAAGGGAGCCGTCGAACGTCCATACCTGAAGGTGTGATTTCCCCGTCGCTTCTGGAGGGTGCCTTCTCCCATCTTTGGCAGTGTGACTGTCAACCGAGCGGGATTCTGGTTTCGATACGACATCGTTCTGACGATCACTGGAGCGGATCGACTTTGGCTTGATGCCGGGATAGAGACATTGGGAATGTTCTTGTTTCACTCACTTGGAGCACAGTGAGTTACCTTGTACGAACTGATGGTACCATCATAGGAAAATGATATATATTGGTTGTACAATTGATTACTATTGTTATTGTACTGTTATTCTTGTGTGTCCTTAATACAATACTTGTTTGTTGGTAACAATTGGTGTGGTTTCACCATTGATCTTTGACATACAGAATAACACATTTTTCTGTCGTGACTCCTCTCGGGGCTCGGAGGTACACCTGTGACCGGGGTTTGGGGAGGAGCATGTAACAATAGACAAGGCCTTCGCCTTGTAGATATTTAGGAGAATGGGGGAGATGACTTAGGATTTTCACCTCTACACATGGCACAGTACAAGTAGTTTACTGACTCCTGCTGGAGACAATGGGGGTTTATAGGTCATGGAATAAGTACATATGCCTCACCTCCCAGGCTGCTCCCGGAGGGACGGGATTTTTCTAGTCAATTAAAAGTGTGGATTTATTCCAGTTTTGATTACGGCCATAGTTGCATCCATTTATTTAACTTTCTTCATGAAGTTTTTATGCATTGCCAAAGGAAGTATTTTCGTTAAACTGAAAGCATTGGTGAAAAAACAGAATTTTCTTGCATTCCAACCAATATTCAATCTCCTTCTTCCCTCCTTGGCTGAAAGTCAGCTGATCACCACCATCTCAGATCACCCTCCATCCAAAACCATGATCTTTTCTACCCACATGAACCCCTTCCCAAGCCCACCTCTTTCCAAGTTTCCAGTTGTTCCTTCCTTCTGGTTTGCAGCTGTATTCATCGTGTTCACCCCATTAATCCTCTTCTAGCTCTCATTCTTCCTCACATCCCTTATTTCTCCAAGTTTCCCTCTATTTTCTACTTTAACGCTGCCGTTGGTGTTCCCCCATATCTTTCGACTGTTCCTTTTGTTCTGTTGCATCTTGATCTTTTCTCTGTTCTTGCTCCTCCACAAGCTTCAACATTGTAGATGAAAAAATTGATGGATCAGCATCAAGAGCATTCTAATAAGTATATCCATGTTAAAGATTTAAGATATAAGAGCAAAAAACTTGTCATTGGGATTACCCAAAAAGTAAATGCCATATAATCTTTCAGTAAATATGAAAAATAATGAAAAATAAAATCCCATAAAAATGGCACAGAAGCAAACCTAATGCTTTTGCAACTGGGGAAATATTCAGTTGTCTCAAGTAAATGTTCACTAAATTCTGACTCGTGGCAACAAATACACAAGAATGAGAGCTAGTCGGTACCTATTACCTATTTAGCTGAAAATGAGGTTTTCCTTTCTCGCATTGTCACAAAATAGAGTCGTCATCATCGTTCATGAATGAGTGTTGAACCGGGTGGGATCCAATTATGAATTTGGCTCATTGGCTGCATCATTACTGAGATGCGGCTGTGCCTCCAAGTGCCCTTGCACATTAGAAATTTGACTCAGGTTATTGGGGAAATGACATAATGATAGATATTTTCATGAAAGACACCAGTATTGCAGCATCTTTAATGGCCACCAGTATTGCAAGTGTAGCAGTCTAGGTCCCCAGGTCGACATTCATCCAAGGGATGGCAAACTGATGGATGCGAAGCCTTGCCCGTTTATATTCAGGTCGACAATCAAAACCTCAACAACTCAAAGCTAATTTGCTCTTACCATTCATTCTTCCTTATAACCAGGAATTGAGTGTGACCCTGAATAAACGTGCTCATTACTGGCAGTGCCATTGTCAAAAAACACAATATCTACCCTACAGCAACCATGGTAACCAATTTTCGTCGAGATGCTCAAGATGTCAGGTTCGTCGAGGTCAACCCCAGCTGTACAACCATTCACTCAGAGCAATTTATCGAAATAATAAAAAAAACTCAAGAAGTCCAATAATATGACATGGAAATTTTCCATCATACCAAACATCAGCAGAAAGATCAGTTTACATGAGCATGAAGACAGAGGACATCACAGAGACCAGGAAGCTTGTTATTCCCCAACCCGCATAACCTGGCACCTTCAAACCACCAACCCTTTGATCCTTTAAAACATGGCATGTGTGATCAAAATTTTAAAGATGTTCTTCGGATTTGCACAGGTTGTTGTATCCGAATGTTTTGCTATTTTCTTGATGAAAAATATATACTGATCTTTTTTTGAAGTGTTGCTGATATTTACCTTCGCAACCGAAGGTGGATGGAGGTTGTGTTTTCACGTTTGTCTGTCTGTATGTCCGCAGGATGTCTCAAAAAGTTATGGACGGATTTGGAGGAAATTTGGTGGACAGGTTGGGTGTGTGACATGGACAAGTTGATTCGATTTTGGTGAAGATCCGGATCCGGATAGTACAGTTTATTTAAGTAATTCTTCACCGTTGAGAAATTAGACCAAAAGCTATAGCAGGGTATCTCAAAATTAACTTATTTGCAGGTTTTGATGAAACTTGGTGGATGAGTTGGTTATGTGACATGAATAAGCCGATTAGATTCTGGTTCAGGTCCGAATCCAGATCTGACCTATCAGTGGGATACAAAACGTAAACTGTTCAGCCTGGTGGAGGTATGCGTTCTACCGAGTGCTCTTCTAGCCTTTTCTGAAATTGCACATACCTTTGTTTCACAGTAATGCGAGTGTACAGAATATTATGGTGAATATGTGGATTAATGCCTGCATGTTTAATACTATTTGTACATCTACTGTATATAAAGGCCACTTGAAATACTACAGTTATAACTCTTATAGTGATTGTCATCGTCGGTTTAAAGTTCATGTTCAGAGAAGAAGACATCTCTGATTGCACCCATGTTGACATCTAGTCACTGCAGGATTGTAAGAAACTGTCCAAAACATTCAATGAAGCATTTTCATAAATGGCCAGATTTATTTATAGTTGTATCTAACAGCTCAGGCCAATTAGCGATGTGAGAACGGCATTGGCAACCGAAACATGCATATTGTCGAGGTAGATCAGAAAGAGAAGATACTGCCCGGAGGGACATTGATGTCTAATTAAAGTTTGAAAAAAGATGATGCCATCAGCTTTGACACAACGCTTGGGCACACAGAGGAAATCAAGCAGCCAAGATTGTAAAGAGTCGTGGATGTCATTAGCAGAAAGCGTGGCAGGTACAAGGCCTGGTGCCAGATTGGGTCAAGCACTTGGGAGATTTTCATAGAATCACTCCTCACTTCTGATCTTCCCATTGGATTTAAGGACGCTGGTGAACTTCTACATTGATCATCCGAATGTGTATGTTGAGTTGATTGACTCAAATGCAAACCAATCTGATTGGTTGTTCCAGAGGGGTAGGGGGAGGGTGGGGAGAGGGTGAGATAAGAAAAATAAATACAGTTTTCCCAGAACTTTTAATATTCCATACTTGATGACATTGATGTTTGTTCTCAAAAAGAACATTTATTGGCCCCCGTCGCACCGCGGAGCGAAAGGGGGACTATTAGTGCGGGAGCCCAGAAACATTTGTTTCACATCTCGAGTACAAAAGGTTTGAGGCCTGGAATATATGCATCTATGATAGGAGACCCCAAAAAGGCAATTCTTAAGTTCTGCAATTCTGCACAGCAACCAGGGGGCGCCACCAAAGACCCCTAAATGTGACTCTTAATTCACAATTTGAGTACATCTTTCAAACTTGTCTTAAAATGTTCTCTATAGGAGTGGAAATCAGAATTCCCAATTCTTAAGTTTTCAATTTGTGTATTAGGTCGCTTAAGAACGACCTAATTAATGCTAATTAACGCTAATTAGCATTTTTAATTCACAATTTGAGTACATCCATGAAACATATGGCAATGTATTCCTTAGGTCATCCTAAATCAAGATCAGTCATTCTTAAGTATCCATTTCATGTATTAACCCACTTAAGAACGCAAAATGTACTCATTGACCCCGTCCCTGGCAAGGTGAGTGTTAATTCACAATTTGAGTACATCTTTCAAATTGGTCCCAAACTGTTCAGTAGATCATCGTGAATCAAGAACAGCAATTCTTATGTGTCCATTTCATGCATCAACCCACTTAAGAATGCAGTCAGTATTGTAACGGAATTTGGGTTGTCACTGGCTGCTATCCCCCCTCCACTCCCTGGCTGGCCCTCCCTTATATGCAAGGGAGGGGCTGGAGTGCTGACCTGAGGGCAGGCCCCAAGTAGACACCCACACCAGTGCTGAGCATGCACACACCTGTCTGGCTGGCCGGATCGAGGGTGTTCAGTTTTGGTTAAGGAAGGAGTTTTGGCCTCCCAGCCAATGGGGAGGCTTCTTCCCTAACTTGAGCCAATTACACCCTAAACAGGAAGTGCCTCTCTACAGAAATGACTGTCCTGCAGTGAATAACTGGGACCAATATACAACATTGTTTGGGGAATAATAACCAGTGACTTAAAGGGAAATATTAACACATTATCAATCCAGGTTTGTGACACTATCTTGAGGGACGAACTTTCTGGGACACCCTGTAGAGGGAGTTGTCGGTTTATCATAGGACCTAATCATGGGGAATCTCCTGCTCTTTCCCTCCATAGATTCTCTGAATCGGCTGCAGAATGTCTGATGTTGCCTGCAATGCCTAGATCACTGCTTAGGTAAGTCAACAAATAGGGTTAGGGTTTGGGGTTAGGTGGCAAAACCCCGGCAGAGGTTGTAGAAGGTGACGACTCCTTGGATGGACATAAATGTGGGGCATTGCTATGGTGAACATCACTGGCGGCTTTAACAGGTGGCGTTTGGGATGAGATGGCGGTAAAGTTCTTGTAACAAGAAACATGGTAACCCTAACCCTAACCCTAACCCAACCCTAACCCTAACCCTAACCCAACCCTAACCCTAACCCAACAAACAATACTATGCTGTAGGCCTAATAAGCATTCGGGGCCGATACAGAATTATGTAGCCCTAGGCCTAGGTGGCGCGCAGGAAATGTCCAGGCAGATGAGGGTATCCAAAGTTCTGTATGCATACCGATTTCAGGTTCGAACCACAGCTGAGTAGAAAATAATGACTTATTGCCTCAAAATTTGAAATAACTTCTTTTGGATTTCACTGACCAAAACTGACTGACTCGCCATGCTCACTGACCACCCGCTGTGATTTTATTTTTCAGACAATGATTTGAAACATGCAACCATGGAATCGGCCACCAATACTACGCCTACTGTCCAGCCTACTGTCCAGCCTACTGTTTCATCATTGGAACGCAGATGTATTCTTCACATCCAACGCAGTGCAGACAAGAAAGCTCGTCCAGACGTTCTACCTTTCAAGGATACGCAATGGGAAGCAGTAGAAACAGCAGCAGCTAATAGACGGCAAAAGCAACATTTCCAGGACTCTGTCTATTGTGGTGTAGTTCAGAGATTGCCTACGTCTCCTGCTGAAATGGATGGTTACCATGTTTCTTGTTACAAGAACTTTACCGCCATCTCATCCCAAACGCCGCCTGTTAAAGCCGCCAGTGATGTTCACCGTAGCAATGCCCCACATTTACGTCCATCCAAGGAGTCGGCACCTTCTACATCATCTGCCGGGATTTTGCCACCTGTTTGTCTATTCTGTGAGAAAAAGATAAAACGACTCAAAGGTGGAAGCGTCGAACTGTTGGGAAGATGTGAAACCATTGAAGCCGGTGTATCGATCCAAAATGCAGCAAAGACATTAAATGACAGTAAGGTTATTCCAAAAGTAGTTGATACGGATTTAATTGCCAAGGAGGCCCACTACCATCATTCATGTAAAAGTGCGTATTTGTTGTCAGCCAATCGAGTTTCCCAAAAGGACACACGTGAAACAAAAACGCCTTCTGAGACCAGTGTGTTGGACATTTTTGCATACATTGAGCAATCTGTAATAAAATAGACAACAGACCTGAACTTCTTAATTCTGTATATGAACGTTATCTTGATATTTGTTCGGCATCCGCAGAAACGCCCAGGGGAAGCGCCTTCAGCCTCTCTAGGACATTGATGAGTCACTTCAAAGCGCGCATAAAGATACAGAGTTCACTTGGGAAAAGGCTTGGAAACATCTTATATAATGCAGAAACCGCAGATGATGCAATTCGTGTTGTATATGATTACACATCTACTGATGAGAGAACAATCGCCAAAGCAGCATTGCTTTTGCGCAACCAGTTGCTCAAGGTTGAAAAGGTCGACCTTCCTGAATGTCTGACATTGGAGGATTTAAGAAACGGGGACTCGTCACCCCCAAAACTTGTAGTAGATTTTTTCAATATTTTGTACGGAGGGCTAAAACCAGAGCGATATACAGAGTCAGTAAAGCGCCGCGCAAATTCGTCTAGTCAGGATGCCTTGTTCATTGTACAACGGGGTCGCGCAAAACCTGCAAAACATGTAGCTCTTGGTATGAGTGTTAAGTCGGTCACTGGCAGTAAAAAAATGGTTCAAGTCCTGAACAGGTTTGGTCACTGTTTAAGCTACAACACATTGGAAGAAGTTGAAACTGCCACAGCTGAATCCATTCAAGAACAGAAGCTTGCTTGTCCAAAAGGAACAGTCGTAGGTAAACCAGTCGGATTAGCCTTCGACAATTTCGATGAGATGACTCAAACCATGTCTGGAGCCAATTCGCTGCACGATACCATGGGTATTCTGTACCAAAATGTGCCAGCACCTGATGAAGAACGTGAAGCATCTGCTGTCATGGCAGTTTCAACCTCAACTAGTGCTCGGCAAGTAAAGACAGGCAAAAGGAAGAGAACCCTTGAGAGTACAGATACTGCACTCCAGCCATATAGGAAGATACCAAAGATGACGAAGTTCAGTTACAAAAACACTGCAGTCTACAGCCTTCCAGATGTTAGCAACAAGGCTCGCCACCTGGACCTCGTGTGGATGATGAGCCATGCCATTGGCAATGATGTATTGCCTATTATGTGGGTTGGGTTTAATGCAAGCATTTGCAGTGACCACCTTCCAAAACAAGAGGTTCTATATATGCCAAACTTACGCCAGCCTATCACCAGCCTAGAGGTCGTGCAGGAGACTCTCCTCATCACGCAGAGGTGTGCTAATGAGACGGGACAGAAATACGGAATAGTCAGTTATGATCTGGGCGCAGCCAAGCCGGCACTTCAAATACAAGTGACTGAGAAACCGAAATTTGATAACATTTTCATAATGTTAGGCCCATTCCACATCGAAATGGCTTTCTTCAAGGCTATTGGGAAACTCCTGTCCAACTCTGGAGGACCAGAAATGCTGACTGAATCTGAGGTACTTGCAACCGGATCCTTAAACGGATTTTTGACGGGGAAACATTTCAACAGGTGCAAGAGATTGCACCCCATACTAGCCCTTGCTCTTGAGATGCTACACTTCTCATCCTTCTTAGACTCTTACCCACAGAGAAGAAACAGAAGCATTGATAAGCAGCATTCAACTGACCACGTGGGAGCAGCTTCAGTCTGCTCTAGACTCGGACGTCTTCAAAGCATGCACAGCCGCGTATGAAGCATATACCCAAGTGACTGATGCCAGTAGTATTCCTCCATGCGAAAGAGAGGTTGCTGCCCACATAAAGCGTGTATCGCTTGTTTCAAGAATGTGGGCCAATGCTGACCAGCCAATCATCCAGCAACACCCATCAGAGGATGACGGATGGGAACTAGTGGGAGATCAATATAAACCCATCTGGTTTGAGGGAGACCAACTTCCGGAGTCGCTCGTTCCAGATGATGAAGAATTAGCTGATGCTGACGATGATGAGGTCCTAGCGCAGTCATCTTCTGATGAAGAGGACGTTGAAGGAGATGGTGATGATGGTGATGTGTAGGTTTACAATCGACCAAACCTGTTCATACGATTATATTCAGTACGGTACATATCCAAAGCATCCTGACAGGGAATTTGTAATGTTTTTGAAATTTTAAGCAAAATAATGTTAGGAATGTTGGATAAAACAACATATATACAATCATGTTGATGTTTGAGATAAATTCAATAATTTTTCGTTGATATAGTTAGTTGAGTTTTTACATACATTAAAATTTGTTTTTAGTTCAGGGTAATTAGCTTAAACATGTTAAATAGTTTATAAGCGATAGTCAGAGATAAAACAGCAATATCGCTAATAGAGTAAAAGTTAGACATTAGGTATTAATTTTTATAAAATTAACATTAAAAATTGTTTTTTGTTCCGAGATTTGAGATTTAATTGTTGATGGGCGGTAGAACCAGGACGCCAATTTACTACATGACTTACTATGATCTGATTTTGAAGCATAATTCATGCATACTAAGTACATTTTTGTGTAGTTTATAAAAAAATAAAACATTGTGTTTGTATACAATCTATGTTTCTCCTTTTTGTCAGTGTGCATTCTTAAGTGGGTTAATACATGAAATGGATACTTAAGAATGACTGATCTTGATTTAGGATGACCTAAGGAATACATTGCCATATGTTTCATGGATGTACTCAAATTGTGAATTAAAAATGCTAATTAGCGTTAATTAGCATTAATTAGGTCGTTCTTAAGCGACCTAATACACAAATTGAAAACTTAAGAATTGGGAATTCTGATTTCCACTCCTATAGAGAACATTTTAAGACAAGTTTGAAAGATGTACTCAAATTGTGAATTAAGAGTCACATTTAGGGGTCTTTGGTGGCGCCCCCTGGTTGCTGTGCAGAATTGCAGAACTTAAGAATTGCCTTTTTGGGGTCTCCTATCATAGATGCATATATTCCAGGCCTCAAACCTTTTGTACTCGAGATGTGAAACAAATGTTTCTGGGCTCCCGCACTATATGGTTTTCCCCTCCGTCCGTGTGTGCGTCCGTGCGTCGGTGCGTACGTGCACTGCAATATCTTTATAAAAGTAAGCGAAGGACCGAATTCTAATTTGGTGTGTGAGTGCAACTAGGCATATCCAAGAACCCTATTGAAAATTAGGTCGCCACGTCAAAATCCAAGATGGCTGTCACCATATCTAAACCTTGTGAGCGCGATATCTTGAAAAGTAAATGTCTGAACCTTGTGAGCGGAATATCTTGAAAAATAAATGAACTACTAACTTCTAATCTGGTGTGTGGGTGTATCTACGCATAAGGAAGAACGCTATTGAAAATTGGGTCGTCACGTCAAAATTCAAGATGGCCGCCACCATATATATGTGAACCTTGTGAGCGGAATATCTTGAAAAATAAATGAACTACTAACTTCTAATCTGGTGAGTGGGTGCATCTACGCATAAGGAAGAATGCTATTGAAAATTGGGTCGCCACGTCAAAATCCAAGATGGCCACCGCCATGTATGTCTGAACCTTGTGAGCGGAATATCTTGAAAAATAAACGAACTACTAACTTCTAATCTGGTGTGTGGGTGTGTCTCCAACCCACTCACAAATATTATCGACTCTTCCATGTTTTCTGCGTCTCCCACTTTGTCAACTCACATCACTTCACCGACGGGGGACCTAGGCGTAACGCTTGTTTACAGTTGATTATGCATTGTTCAGCACCATGAGAGAAACAAAGTACACATGGATAACGAAGCGGTCCATCACTAGATCATTGAAAACAGAGATTGTTGAAGTTTTATTTCTGTGCAGTGTTCACATTTGAGATGGTACTTTTTGTGTTGAACTTTACCAGGAAAAAAAATCACTTTTCCCTCATTTAGAGGATTGCCCAAAAGTACAACGTTGATAGTATCCATCTTTCCCAGCCACGAAAACAGGTGAAAATTAGCCGCAGTTACACTCAGCACAGGCCTAGATGATCCCTGGTCAAGATAATTCTCCCAAATGGTGTCGATGACAGGGAATTAGCTGGAGGAAGAAACGGTTATCTGTTGTGGATCCAGACCTAGTAATTGTCAGTGTTGAAAGCAGAATAAAGCCATGACTGATCCATGCTGTTGAGAGAAAATTCCCTACTGCCTCCCAGCATGGCCGTAATTTTTGTCCCAGATTCTCTGGTGACTATCCTGCACTGGCAGGAAAGTGCCTAATGAGATGGATAGAGGATTCTACTGAAACAGCGGACCAGGAGATTTTGAAAGGAAAATTTGTCGTGACCTGTAAAACTAGTAACACCGTATACCATCTGGGGAGATGAATGTGGAGGAGTTAACCGGGTGGGTATGACCAGACATCGCACACACACAACAAGGTCTGACTGCATTTGACTCAGGACTTGAGGTCATTCTTCCAGCGGTCCCAAATCATTGAAAATCGAATGTGTGCCAATGAGTGTATATATATGTTAATATTCTATGGCCAGATTAAACTTGCTGGTCCTCCCTGACGAGAGCACGGCTTTTAATCATCTCCACCCGTGATGAAAGGAATCCGCTGCTTATCCTTCACCATGGTCTCAATCGATGAACGAATGAGGTCCAAAGATCTACGATACCCTCAGGCGTTTGTAATTTAAGACGTATACCTGCACTTATTTTAATGGGACTTCAATCCTACCGGTATGTACGGTTGGGTTGGCTATAAGTATGTCGGGAGTTCTTAAGTCGGGGGCTGCGTGCATACATTATCGGTGCATCATTAGGCCTACCAGCAGTAGGTAAATGCAGTAAACTGAATGGTTGGAAGAAGCATCTTAAGATATCGAGTGAAACTTAAAGAAACTAGAACGGACACTCGGTAGAGAGCATACCTCCGCCTGGTGAACAGTTTACGTTTTCTATCCCACTGATAGGCCGGATCTGGATTCGGACCTGAACCAAAATCTAATCGGCTTGTTCTTGACGCCGAAGCAACTCATCCACCAAGTTTATTCATAACTCGTCCATAACTTTTTTAAATATCATGTTATATATCGATTTTCACCTGATCTCTCAATGGTGAAGGATCACTTAAAAATTAAATAATTCTTGTAGCTGAATCCATATTCAGATCTTCACCAAAATCGAATCGAATCGTCCTTGTCAGATATCTAATCTGTCCACCAAGTTTCGTCCAAATCCGTCTACGACTTTTTGAGATATCCTGCTATGTATCGTTTTTGGCCCGATCTCCCAATGGTGAAGAATCACTTAAAAATTCTAGTAGCCGGATCCGAATTTGGATCTTCACAAAAATCTAATAATTTCGTCCTTGTCACATACTGTATACTACATCTCTGCCAAATTTCGTCCGAATCTGTCCTCAACTTTTTGAGATATCTTGTTCTCAAGTCCTGAGACAGACGTACGTGCACTGCAATATGGGGTAGACAGGGGTGAAAACATAACATCCATCCACCTTTGGTGGCGGAGGTAACAAGAAGAAAAAGACATAAAATGTCATAGCCTCCGCCATGGTTTTAGTAATTTTGCTCTACATAGTTAAAGGCCATCATTGAGCCATCTTTGGTCGAAGTACTAAACAAATTTTTCTGCATATGTATCCTCTCATGTATTGTCTTTGTTCCAAGTTTGAATAAAATCGGTCCATGCATGTCTGATAAATGGATGGAGACACATTTAAGTAACAAAATGTCCAACAGTCGGCCATCTTCAATCTGATCTCGAAAAACAATGACGTGCATATGTATCCCATCATTCCTTTTCCGTGAGCCAAATTTGCTCAAGATCGATAAATGCATGGCCGATAAATAGTTGAGGACGTGTTCAACATTGGGTTTTTTACAACTAAAATGGCCGCCAGTCGGCCATCTTTGATCGCATCGCGAAACAAAACGATGTACATATGTATACCATCATGTATTGACTTTGTGCCAAGTATGAACAAAATTGGTCCAAACATCTCCGAGATATAGTTGCGGACGGACGGACGGACGAGACCAAATCCATAAGCCCCCATTTCGGGCTAAGTCCAACGGGGGCTTATGAGGTAAAAGTTGCAAGAATAAGTCGTGAATGTGAAAGAATCATTTTTTGACTTTGCTTCAGTGAGCCTTTCTTTCAAGATATATTTTGATGCAAAGGTTTAACTCCTTGGTGTTTTGTTTCGAGGATACTGGCTGATGAGCCATTTGGTTATGAACTCTGATGCTCTCTTTCGATATCCGCCTGTATCTTTAGGGATTTAATGATTTTAGGGATTTGATGCGTTGTTTTGGTGTTTTGACGCCACATTTGACACTACATTTTGTTTTATTTATTTTATGTGGGCCCCTTACCTGCCTCTGCTTGTTTTCCTGCTGGAAATCACCTGCTCTTTTGTGCCATGTTCTTTCCACTGACCGTGCTCCCTTGAGATGCTGTTTCCTCTTACCTGGCCGTTCTACGAGATACTATGTGCTGGCTTTTCTGTAAAGCTTTTCCTCACTCCCACAAAAGAGCCCTCACCCCACCCGCTCTCTGAGAAATTGACCTGCTCGGATTTTAAAGCATCTGGTAAATTTATTTTTTTTGGCACACTCATCATTATTTCTAAGTGTGGGTTAGCGAGAATGAGCAGCCATGGGAATCGAACCCGCATCAGCCAATGGATGAGGCCACAATTGTTTTCAAATGCAAGACTAAACTGCATGTCCTTTCCTAATCTAGGAGATAACGCAACAGCAGCACAGCCATCCCTCCGCGATGATGCAACCAGCAGACTGAATTAATAATTGAATCCTTATGTACATTCACTAGAGAGATAAATTGATCACACTTTTCATTAATCAATCCCATACCACATCCCAAACCACTTCATCCCAATGTTTTACCTCTTCTGCTTCTCTTTGTTTCTTTATTTTGCTTCTGCTTCTCCAAATTTCCAACTTTAAACCTTCAGCCAAAACAAATTATTAAACCAATTATTTGCCCGACAGTGAACCATTGACTTGAGTCAATAAATGATCTATATTGCTTATTCTCAATTACTCATTGGAATTGTGGGCTGGTAGGATCGCCTAAACGTATGTGCACCCACACCTGAGATGTCCAGATTTTGTTTGAATCTCGGTCCAGGTATAAAATGTCATACTGGTGTTTAGCACGCAGGGGGAATTGCTGGGTGTCCTGTCTGCCAGCATTAGTTGGTGGACGTTAAATATCCCACGGTGGTTTCCTTCGAGAATAGTAGGCAACCTATTTCCGGTGCCCTGAGCAAATTACAACTTCCGGCCGTAACTTAAAGGGGGAACTGCATCGGCAGCACCACCGTGCCACTGCAAAAACTGATACTAACTCATAGTCACGTGCTGCATACGAAGGACAACGATGACTAGGATTGTAATTTTTGCGGTGTAGCCCGTACAGCAATGCTGTCTGGAACAACATTTGTCTGTCTGTCCGGTGTATGTATGTATGTCCCTCACAGACATCCACCAATCAGAGCTGAGGATCTGGTCACATGACAGGGGGACAGAAGGTCCTCCACTCAGCAGATCCAAGCCCGGTTGTTGGACTATCGGTCTTGTTTTTTTCACTTTTTGGCCTTGTAATATTTCATTGTACCTTTACTAAAGCAACGGGTCCAGTTTTAATATGCAGTGAAGCATTTCATATCAAATATCTGCCAATTTATGTTTTTTTCTGTCGTGGACTCGGGTTTATTTAGGCTGCTAATTAAGTGTTTGTGTTTTTGCGCTTATGAGCCATCACTCCCCGTATACAGGTATTTGCACAATTTTCGTTTAAAATCCACTCAAATTCTCATGAAGTATGCAAATTACCACGTTCTTTATCACATGACATGTTATATTACAGAGCATAAAACTTCGAATTGCTGTAGCCATAAGGTTCAAGTTAAGGTGTCTATCTGTATCGACTTGCTACGTTCTTTTCACATATTTTTTCAATTAGTGGAAGCCTATGATAAAAATATGACGATAGAAAAATAAAAAGAAAGGAAGCCTTTGCGCTGGTTAAGGTTAAGGGTCTTTGCACTGGTTAAGGGTCTTTGGGTTATTTTGGTTCCTCGGGTCCTTTGGGTATTTGGGGTATTTTGGATCTTCTGGGTATTTTGGGTCTTTTGGTTCTTCGGGGTCTTTTGGGCATTTTAGATCTTAAACGGTTTTAGGGTTCTAAAGGGTCTTTAAAGGGTGTTTGGGGGTACTAAAGGGTCTTAAAGGATCAAAGAGTTTGAAGGGGTCTTGTGGTTCTGAAATGGTCTTTAGCTTATAAAGGGTCTACAGGGTTTTAGTGGGCTCAAAGGATATTAGGGTTCTAAAGGCTCTAAAGTGTTTTTGGTGTCTTAAGGAGTTATCGGGGTCCTAAAAGTTTTTACGTTCTTAGGGTCTTTGTGGATCTTCATGGTCCTTAGGGTCTTAATTGGTCTCAGGGTTATAAAGATTCAAAGGCGTGTTAGGGGTCATAAAGGGTTCTAAAGGATCTAATGTAATAAATACACATACTCAGGTTTTGTGTGGAAAAACAAAAAGACAAACAAACAGGAAGGATGCCATGCATAACACGATACTTGGGAAATCTATAAAACAAATTTCACCTTTGAATAATTGGTGGTTGAATTCAAAGACCAAATATACAAATCTTCTTCAAATTTCAAGTTAATCGGATGAAAATTGATGATTTTATAAATTCGGCCTATGTTGACCTTATGACCTTCAAACCTCAAAATAATTGGTATTTAAATTATTGATATGATATGCAAACCCTCCGACCTCCCTCTCTTGGTGATCACCACCCTATGATCTCTGCTCCCACAGCTTCAAAACGACTGTAGGTGTCAAATATGTGGACCCAACTCTCTCTTATTTTATTCTTTCATATGGATTATAAATTGCTAAATGGAGTATATTTTCTTCCATCTGTACAATACTGCCTAACTCCACTGATTCTTAAATCAGCCAACTGAAACCTTGGTCCATACTCTTAAACACAGTGCTGGGATGACTGCAACTCAATGTTGGCAGGTTTACCTGCCTCTTCATTCCAGCTCTTGTCACTTATTTAGAATAGAGTAGTCAGGTTCAGAGTTCAAGCTCGTATATTTGATTACATCACCCCAGTCATCAAAATGCTTCAATGACTCCCATGACACCAACGTGTAAGATTGCTGATTACCTATAAAGTCAAAAATAAATTGGTTCCTGTCTACATTTATAGCCACATCACGTTTTACTTCACTCCAAGAATGCTAGGGTCAAACAATAGGAATGTACTGGTAATTCCTCACATTACACTGTATTTGAGTTTTCTTACTAGGAACTTCAACACAGGAGGAGATAATTCGGCCCATGAAGCCGACACAATGGTTTCTAACTTATATTTGTTTGTCCATGCTATAACCTTTTAAATGCTGAGGGTCTTGTGAGCAGCATGTACCATTTTTAAATTCTTTGGAATGACTCTGCTCGGGTTTGAATTACTGGCTTCCCCGACTCAGAGAGGACCCTCTAACCATTACATCACAGACTTTGGTTAAAGAGCATCTGAGCAGATGCTCATTAGGGTGAAAACTTTTTGTGATCAAGACTTCTTCATATGTGATCCTTAGCTGTGGATAATTAGTTCCCTCTCTATTCCCTCATCAAATATTGTTTTTTTAAATCTCTCCTAAAAATCCTATCTTTGCAGTTGCTCTTTCTTCATTTTTTACTTTTATTACCTCTTCTTTATTTGTGAAGCATTATTCGATTTTACTCCCAAGTGAAAGCATGCCATAAGATATTTATTGATTGAGGTCATGACATTTTCACATATCAGCATTCACCACATTCATTGTTCAATGTATGAAATCAAAAGGACATTGCGTGAGGTATGTTAACAGCTGTGGAAAGGATGGGGAACCTGGCGTTTTGGATGTTAACTCTTTGTCGGAGGAACCACGAGAAAAGGGATAGTTGCGAGGGCTGATAAAGGGTGGGAGTGATTCAGAGTTGAGTGGGTCAGAGCAAGCCCAGTGGGCAGGGATCACGTGGGTGGGAATGACTGATTTGGACAGGGAGGGTTTTTATGGTCATGGTTCAGGGGTTAAAAATGAAGACTGAGAGAGAAGTGAAAAAATAATGGGAAAAAACAATAAGTTACTGAAAATTAGATAAATAAACGAAAGCAACTTTGAAAAGTTATACAAATAGAAATAGTGAGATTAAATAAAAATAATAATACAGCAAAAAACCAGAGCAATGTAACTGTGTCAACAATATGCCTCCGTATAGTCCCACAGCAGGTAGATGCCCTCGTTCACTGTCCAAAAATTAAACAAGTTTGATTTAAATCCCTTCAGCTGTTTTCAAGTATTACATTTTCATCCATGACAGGTTTCACATCGATCGGTGAAGGGGTTTCAGAGAAGGGATTTTTTTTTAAATATCGGCTTTCAAGCTAATATGGCTACCGCACAACATGACATATGACCTTTAAGAATTTACACTCTGCATATGTATGTATAGGGGATCACGTTTGTGAAGTTTCGTGTTGATCGGATTACGTTTATTTTTCCATCCAAGATGGCTGCCAAACCATGTGACCAATGACGTTTTCATGGTCATCTTTTAATCACCATGCCTAGTCAATGACACACATAAAGTTTTGAGTCAATTGATTTGGTGGTTGGGGAGAAGATGTTTTTAAAAGTTTTAGCTTAGATCCAATATGGCTGCCAAACCATATGACCTATGATGTCAAAAATTTAATATTTCAATACAAATGTGTTATAGATCATGTGTATGCAATTTAAGATTTTTAGGATAAGGAATTTGATTAAAACATGTTGGCTGGTATACCACTTCACCGATGATGTCATCATTATCATGCTTTTGTTCGCCATTGGGAGTACTTGACAATATGCCAAGTTTCAAATTTTTCCATTCAGCGGTTTCCGAGAAATAATTTTTTAATTATTTGCGTTTAATCCAAGATAGCTGCTATACCACGTGACCTATGGAATCACAATTATAAAAAAATATTCTGCATGTGCATCACTCACCCTGAAAGCTTTGTCTCAATCGGACATATGGTTGCTGAAAAAAACGAGGTTTAGCCCGTACGGATGGATGTACGGACGGACATCCCGAAAACATAATGCCTCCGGGCACCTTTGGTGGCGGAGGATTAAAAATGTAAAAAATTACATTCAGTTGATTTCTTACATTGTTCTACTTGTCTGTCGATGCAGATCGACACTATACTAGCCTTTGCCAGCAAAACTTGTTTTTCATTCAATATCTCATTGTTCAACTTGTACATGTACAATAGTTTGCGGTCACACAGCACAATTGAAATGGCAAAGGAGAAATTACATCAGTTGTTGACATCATGCTATTGAAATTGAGAAACAGGTTATTGGATTTTTCTCTTTTTTATGCAGGAAATAAAACGTTCAAATCAAGTATGCAAGTTAAGCAAGGCTTTGTTTTTGTAACAAGCAAGTAAATGAGACTGATTTATTTGACTGAATATGAACAGGCAAATTAAACTGGTAAATATGCTCGAAAATGACAGACAAATTTAGGGGTCATACAGTTAGTACTAAAAATAAAGTTCAAAAAAAAATAAGTAAAAAGAATCCACCCATTATTTTGCCTGATTCACTTCTGGGTGGGCAACTGACTCTGTGCCTTCACCTCCTGATGGTATTATTTTATGTTAAGTTTAACAGACTAGTATATTCATTTTATTGTGCTTCGGGGAATGTTACATTGGCTGTTACCTGTTAAGTCACAACTTTCCGGTTAAGTCAGAACAACAAAATAACAACAACAACATGAGGAATAAGGCAAGGAGTTTGAGAGCAGAAAGGGAAGGGGATAAGGAATACAAGGAGAGAAAGGCATGGACATGTTATCTTGAGCTGCCATGCCCTGTTTCAAGGCGGTGCATATCTCTTTAAAACAGACATACTGTTTACATACTGTTTTAAAACAGACAGGTACTGAAGGAGGAATCGGGGGTCTTCTGTATGTGAATCTGGGAGGGTGAAGTGACTCACCTATTCTCTAACCATGATGGACTAACTTCAACCAGCAGTGCATTGGTCTATGGAGATTCAGCTTCACTTCTTATATCATACCCTGTGAGGGTATTCTTTGCTGAACTCCCTGTACCCGTGTGGCATCTACTTGTCGATCATCGCACTGCTGTTATATTGGCAACAATTTCAAAGCTGCTCCTGGAATAACCTCGTTGGCATCGTTTTGGGGGATTTGAGTGCCATTTTTGAGAAGGCACTTGGCTGGTTGACCATTACATACTCTCAGAGCTTATTAGTCTCTCCAACCTCTCCTATATTTCAAGTAACACAAAGTCCTTTACAGCTAGGAGTTCCCATTGCTATCATCAGTGATACAGCTCTACCTGTGGACTCGGGTTCTTCTCCTTGCTCGGTGATACAAGGACTTCAATATAGGAGGACTTGTAAAATGCGATTGTCCAGTTGGCTTCCTCCTGTGCACATACTCCAGGACTAGATCCTTTCAACCATGTACACTGACGACCGTTCACCCATTTATAAGCCGCTTGGGCTTACTGTATGAACTGCTTACTTGAGATAAGTCATCATATCGAGAGTCATGAGTTAGTTTATAGCTGCATTGTTGCCTGTGATGTTTATACTTATTTAATTGGAGGATAATTTGGAAAGTCATTAAGTGTTACATTTAATTACAATTTTTGTGCTTAAGGTAGACAGTCAAGATAAATAAATATTCTTTATGAACTTACCCATCTGTCTCCTGCTGTATGTTGGTTTCACCCAATAACACGTCAGTGTCTTTATTTATTTTCTTCTGTGATGCCCTGCATGTTACTCCCTGCAATGCACCAATGCGACATGTAACAGAAGTACAAGTCCCATTTACATATGTGATAATTTATGCTAAAGCGGCCGAAGTTCTAACCATTTCCATCCCCATTTTGTCTTCTTCGATCCTGCATAACTAATATATCCTCCTTCCTTCTTCTACTCCCCTTACACTCTTCTTCACCCTTCTTTTGCTTTTTTCCTTCATCCTCCCATATGCCAGAGCAGCTTTCTTTTCTTCCCTATCTTTCCGTTCTATTCCATTTTTTTAAATGCATTTTTCTCATTTTTCCTCTTTTTCCCACATCAATTTTTGCAGATATATTGCAGTTTTATAATCAATAATTTAGCTTTTATAGTGGAGAATAAGTTATTGGTAAGCATAGCATCATATTCTTTGCTAGTTCCACAATGTTACCAAAAGTATTGACATTAATGGTGATGGTGTTAGTGTTGCTTTTTCTTTGATAACAAGTGAAACTTGCACTTTGTCACTATCACTTTGTACACATCATTTGGAGACATAAGACATATTTCACCTTTCCAGATTTTTTTCTGGCCCGATCTGTCGGTAATAATGGTGTCTGTCCTTTTTCTTAAATATTGGTACAATCTGTTGTCTTCCATTTCACAAGGACATGATCTACAGTTCCCTTTGGAAGGTTCAATGTGATGGAAATGTTGTGAACCTCACACTCAATAACCATTCCTTTTTAAAGGTTAATCCACGTTTTACCTTAATTGGAGCATCTTGGTTACCACTGAATTTCAATACCTGCTGCACACACACATTTATGAAACATGTTTCTTTAGTCAAATTGGAAGATGATGAATGATGATGAAGTTCTACTTTATGAATCGACCTGGTTTTCAAATTGATGCCCAGGTAATGCCATCTGAATTTGCCAGATTCATGTCAAATAATTTGGTATCTTTGAGTGACTCACTTTATTTACACAATTTTCAAAGCATCTAAAATGTAATTATTGTTTCAATGATTTAGCTGGAAAATGGGAAATGAGCTTTTGACAAACAATTTCAAATTTCATGGCAGACCAAAACATTTTCACTCAGCCTGCAAGCTTCAGGCTGTTATAATATGTTTTGGCCTTTAGCGTTTATGTGCCATTAATATTTGGCCTTTTTAACTCAACTGGACTATGTCCAGCTGAGTTTTTGTCGACACCCAGTGTCCGTCGTCCGTCATCTGTCGTCTGTCTGTCTGTTGTTTGTAAACAATTCGACGTCTACGCTCTAAAAGTCACAAATATCGAAAAAAAATTATGAATCTTGTTATGCATCATCTTTAAGACATAAACTAGTTTGGGATTGGATCTGGGCGTTGCCCGCCCAAAAATGGGCACGGCAGGGCGGCCATATTGAAAAATCAATTTTTGTCATATTTTTAGCACATTTAAACTATATCGTTTGTGGTTCTAATATGCATATTCTAACCATATTGATATAGACCAGTTGAGTTCAGGTTCCCTGGAACCTCTCTAGTTTGTATATGTAGTCGAGGCTCGTGGAAGAGCTAGTACACTGAATGAATCAGGTCTTAACAGAAAAAAAACAGGAAGAAAAACATACATGCATGGGGGTGGACAAAATGGACACAAAAGATGCATGGGGTGGACAAGATGGATACAGAAGGAAACTCCAAGGAGGGAAAAGTGGAAATTGGAAGGAGGATAGATTTGGGTGGGGGTAACGAGGGTAGCAAAAATTATGGTTTGGGATTAGGGAAGATATGAGATGGTGGTAAACAGCTGTCTTGAAGACCTGGTGGGAAGAATGAGATTGAAGAGAATGTAGAAGTTGGTTCCACAAGTGGAGAAAAAGAGAAAAAAGTGATTGAAATTGTGTAGTGATCCTGGATTTCGGTTGTTTCACCAGAAGGAATTTGATGCTGAACCATGTGTATAATGAGACAGACAAAGGTTCGAGATCATGGAGTCGGGCCAGCTGTCCAACCAATGGGGCAACTACAGTCCGTCTATACATACATGGTCCAAAGACTAACTGGCTTTTATATATACGAGAAACACCACTCCTTTTGGGAGAACTTGCAAGTTGTCTTTCCCCATATGTATGTTTATATGTATGTATGCATGCAAAATGTGGTGGAGAAAAGACGGATCCCACTCCTGACACCAAATTGTTACGGACGCGGTTAAAGATGTTATTTACCGAGCGGTGGTATTGCCGCGACCTAACAGTTTCCCCGATTCTTCCCCAACTCACCCGATTCACCCAGACGTTGGCCAAATCGCGCTATGCCAAATCAATGGTAGAAAGGACACGATGACTGGGAAAGAGGAAACGACGCAAGGGGTACAGTTCTCAAGACCTCCGGAGGAGGGTATAATTACAGTGGTGGAGAAAAGGGGTAGATTACAAGGCAGTGAGGTAAAGACACAGAAGAGATGGGCACTTAATTACCGTCTTATCTTATCCCAGACAGACCACAGACAAACGGAACAAGGCTGACTTACACAGGGATTGATGACAGGAAGGGACAGGTAGGTCGATAGCACAAGGTGCACCTTGGCTCGGGGACAGGATAAAGCACGGTCCAGAAGATGCGGGGAGGTGTCACAGCGCTCGAAGGGGACGTCTTTCTTTCTCCAAGCTCCGTGCGCATCTGACGTCACCTCCCTCTCCCTGCGCATGCTCAGCGGGGAGTGACACGCCCTCGGCTGGTTGGTTCCACCCCACTGGGCCGGTCCGCCGCTTCCATTGGGTGCAGGGGTTACCGGGCTCCGCCCTTGACGAGGAGCTGACAGGGAGCCCCTATTTGGTAACCCCGTCGAGCACATGTTCGATGGCGGCTCGTTGGGAAGGCCTGGTGCCTTCCCAACACCCCTACCAACCAAGCCGGAGTGAGGACGCGCACTCCCTGCGCTCGTTGTTGTGGTTGTTGTTTAACTGTGAGGAAGAGCTGCGGGGAGGTATTGGGAGGTCCTAAACTTCCTAACGGTGCCATACAATCACATTCTGGTGCAACGAAGGGTCAGAATTAATGGAAACGAGTCCTTAACTGACATAGACTAAGAATAACTAGCAAGATGTCCTATAGTTGTCTTACATGAGATGCGGTGAACCTGGGCACGACATTTAATGGGGGAAATAGGGGGAGGTCGGGTCTACAGAGTGTTGGTTACAGAAAATGGGACTAGGGAATGGGGGATTGGGGATAGTTGGGAAGTATTGAGGAAATAGGGGAATATTTACAAGCGGATAAGGATGGATGCAAATCCCATATCCGCAACAATATGCTGGATCAGCAGGTCACTGCATCCTTGGATGACTCCTCAGCACCATCCTGACACACCACTGTGTGTGCTACGGAATGAAGTGTTTTTACAGCGGCCAGAGTGTAAATCCTGCCACCAACCTCCTTGAGAGAGGAGCCAGTACCCTGGTACTCATTTCGCTGACCTCAGATGGATGACAGGCTGAGTCAACCCCACCTGGTATTAATTCAACAGCTAAACAGGATTCAAACTCAGGACCTTAGGATCCCAAGCCCGCCACCCTAACCATTAGGCCAACACCAGGTATTTGTAATTCTGTGTTTAACGCATTACGAAGTGTGATTGCACTTGTTCATTAAAACTTTTCTTGTAACATTTTCTATTTATGAACAATTTTGGTCGATCACAAAAAAGCTGAAAGTGTGATGTAATTATTTTTGTGGAATATGATTTTAACAAATAGCTTTATATAAAATCTCCCCTAAAGGCATGGCTTTGCTACCCACTCCTAACACCAAATATCATGTGCTTGTGGATCACGACTACACACAGGGCAAACCCCTAAAAGGGGGAAATCACACCTCGACTCATAGAACCAGTTGCAAATTCTACGTGGTTGGAGAGAATGTGTCAACAACTGTCTTTAATGAAAATTATCTTTCTTTGATGAAAGAAAAACAGTTGGGAGGTTCTTGTGATGGAAACCTTATTATACTGCATTATATTTATTTGGGTCACTTTTCCGACAGTTTAAAAAAAATTCTGACTGTTCATCCCTTTTCCTTGTTCACTCGATGTCAATATAATGTGTTGTCTTACTTGATTGCTTTGCCTATGTTACAATACCTTACCTTGACCTTCTCTACATATTTTTCTTGAGTAAGTGTTTTGAAATAGTATTTCATTTTCAGATGACAAAATACTCATAATAGACCTGGAATTATCTTTTGACTTAAACTACCATATAAAACACTATGTCAGTTTGTGTGTTTGTGGAGATGTCTGTCCCCCTAATTAGGGTAGGTTTTAAAGGCCAATCTTTTAACACAAATGTGTGTTTACTACGGTCTATTTTGAGGATAAAACAAACTCGAAAAACATTTTCCATAAAAGAGTAATTATGTCTCTTCTACTGGAATTGTAGACGTTGACTTACAAACCGAGCCGAGCCTCAAGGGCGGTGTACAGAAGTGGTATTTTAAAAATAACAATAAATACAAGGTTCGGGGAGGTGAAATTCGCTGCACGTGATGTGCAACACACGCAGAATAAAACGAGCGTTCATTTACATTGGTATGATGTCAAATAAATGAAGAAGATATAAGCACACCTGACACCAGGCCGAGGCTTCAAACTTTGGCACGCTCACGAGGCTGCACCGTCGAATAAACTGTCCCAACCCATCATTTTTGACGGACTTTTTACTAGTTCATAATAGTTGGCATGACGCAAATTGTAAAGGCTTTGGAAACACTTATCAAGAACCCTGTTCAGCATGTCAAAATGACTTTCTTCTTCTACCATAGAGCACATGCTTAATTGCAACTGCCAAGTGTGTTGCAAGGGACCTTTTTCACACATAAGAAAAAGATCGAAAATTCAGAGCAATGCTGGAATTGGAGTGTTGGCACAAGCTTGATGGGACAACTTTTCTCTGTAAGAGTTTCCTCGTGGTCTCATTAAACTTGGTGTGTGTGGGCTGCCATAGCTGTGTGCTCTGTTTTGTAGGTCCCATTCCTGTGAGATTGCAGCAAACAAACAATAAATATGTCATCCCTATGCGTTGGCACTTCCACAATATGTATGACTTGCTCATTTGTATGATCACTGCAATGTTAACAAATCTGGGATATATAGAGTTGGATGACTTTGTTCTGGCAAAATCTGTGGAAATGTGTCAGACCTGGGGGAACTCAAATCTCCTCTTTCGAAATGTCAGTTATATCTGGTTAAGGGTTTTTTGCATTCAGCTTTCTCTTCTTTGATTTGTTCAATCCACAGATGTCTTGCCAACCATGTGGTGGATTAGAGAGTGATGTTAATTCGTCAGTGTGAGTCACAGTGCCACAGTCTTTACATCGGTAATGTGTCAGGCCTGAACCTTTAGATGACGATGTTTCTCTCGGGGACTAAGAAGCTGTCATTGGGCATGTGACTCGGCATTCCAGAAACAATTATATTCTTCTGGAGTTTTGGTCTTTATTCTTGCAATTATTCGGTATTTGCTTCGTTTTATTTACGTTTTCAACACATCATGCTTGGGCTGACAGGATGGCCTAGAGGTAGGCACACTCACTTCTAAACTGTCTGGCCTGGGTTTGAATCCTGACCCAGCCATAAACTGTCATCCATAAATGTGTGTGTCGTCCCTCAGATGGAGGCTAAACTGGGCGTTCAATCTGCCGGCATTCATGGTGGATGTTAAAGGTACCACTGTGTCTTTCGCGGACAGTAGGCGAGCTTTCTCCGGCACCATGACCAAATTACAAATACCAAACCAAATAGTAAATAAGCAAAAATAAAGCAAATAAGCTTAATAATAATAAGCAAATATAATAATAAGCAAATAATAAGCATAAATAATAAATAAATACTAATAAATAATAATAATAATAATATAATAATAATAATATAATAATAATAATAATATAATAATGTAATAATAATAATAATATAATAATAATAATAATATAATAGTAAAATAATATAATAATAATAATAATATAATAATAATAATATAATAATAATAATAATAATATCATAATAATAAATAAATATTAATAAGCATTAATAAGCTATAGGTAAATAGCAAATAGTAGTAAATAGTAGGCACAAAATAGTGAAATTATATTTCGGTCTGTGTCTCCTAATTAATTCAGAATTTAAAGGAAAAACATGGCAAATTAATTCCTAAACCTACATGGCAAAGCCGGGCCCTCAGCCAATTAACTATATGTTACCCCACAGCCTTGTTCTGCATATGAAAGAGACAGAGGAGAGAAAGAGAAAGAAAGAGAAAGAGAGACGATATCATGCACACAGTTTATGTATGCAAGTCGGAGAAACTGTGTGGCACAAGTCTGTCATGAACTGGCTGGCCAGGCCTGACTGGCATTCGATTGAGGGTGGCAAGAGAAGGGAATTTGTCCAGGGTGATGGTGATAACTCGTTTTCTATTTGTTTTCTATTCATTGGATTTTTAATGCTCAACTAATTGCGAGCAGACATGACACCTGGCTTAACGCCCTTCCGAGGGACAGCACCTTTTGATGCCACGCCCTACCTTCCAAGTACTAATGCGATAACTAGCATGTACCCAGCGCAGCAGGAGACGGGGTTTTGCAATCACTTCTGTCTGTCTGTGTGTGCGTGTGTGCGTGTGCATGCGTGTGTGCGTGTGTGCGCGTGTGTGTGTGTGTGTGTGTGTGTGTGTGTGTGTGTGTGTGTGTGTGTGTGTGTGTCCGTGTCCGGGCTATAACTGTTTTTACCATTTGACCCATTGTCATCAAATTTTCAGCAAAGCTTTATTATGATAATACGGAGAAGGCAAATTAATAATTTTGTCAGAAGGTCAAAAGATCAAAGGTCAGCATCATGTAAAGTCATTAATTTTCGTTCAATTGACCTAAAATTTCAATTTACCATTTGAGCTTTTGTCATAAAATTTTCAGCAAAGCTTTATCATGAGAATATGGAGAAGGTACATTAATAATTTGGTTAAAAGGTCAAAGGTCAGTGTCACATAAAATGGTCAAGTTTCATCAGATTGACCTGAAAATTTAAGAATTTGCATATTGGGTCACAGAATTGGTTCACCAATCGGGAGGAGTCTATTGTTTGTTTGTTTTTAGATCAAAAGGTCATGGTTGCATATAGTCATCCATTTTCGTCCAATTTAACTGAAATTTTAAGAATCTGCATATTGGGTCACAGAATTGGTTCACCAATCGGGAGGAGTCTATTGTTTGTTTGTTTTTAGATCAAAAGGTCATGGTTGCATATAGTCATCCATTTTCGTCCAATTTAACTGAAATTTTAAGAATCTGCATATTGGGTCACAGAATTGGTTCACCAATCAAAAGCTAGAAGCTGATTTTTTTTTTTAGATCTCAAGCTCAAAGGTCAAGGCTGCATAAAATCATCAATTTTCATTTTGTATTTAAAAAAAAACTGTTTTCGTTAATTTTTGAGCATACAGAAGAAGAAGAAGACGTCTGATACAAATGTATGCAGAAGGACTTTGCATTTACAAATGCTTTATATTTTACAATTGGGTCGGGAATCGTACCAAGCCTCGGCAGATGAAACATAGGTGTTAGTGGAACTTTTAAGGGAGTTTATATACTGGAAAGGACGAATCATACTCATACGATATACATTTTGAGAAGTGTCTGTTTGTTTGTTTAACTTATATGCACTATGAACTGCTGGATGGATCAATGCGTTAAAAACTGGTGGTTGGAATCAGAGCGTCAATGATAGACTTGGTAGGGGGTTGAAAACCAAAATCGTAATCTCAGAAATTCATAAATGGGGGAGCATCCCCAATTCTCTCGATGCAAATGTAACATGTAGCACCTCTTCCGGTTCCGGTGGGGATAACAAGTCATCCTGTCTGTAATGCTGGGGGAATTGGTAGTTAAGTGAAGTGATCAACCTATTATTGGCTCAAATAAAATTTTTAAATATGGCCATATGGTACTCACATGCAATACCCGACCATTTTTTTTAATGTGCTATTCTTTTAACGCAATCGAGAGAAGCCAATTTAATGTACTATCTGAAGGACTGTCTGTTCCATCAGTTAAGTTTGATTTCATGAGGCACATATCAGACAAACTCACAACATAGTCAGGTTCACTATGTTTTTTCGTTCAAAATCATGGTAGATTAGCAAACCTATACATTTTTGGAAACGTTATTACATGGAAAATCTGAAAATCAATGTTTACATTTGCCAATTCCGACCAATTCGATTCGACCAATTCGACCAATTCGACCATTCGACCAATCGCTTCGATCGACCATTCGACCAATTCGACCATTCGACCATTCGACCAATCGCTTCGATCGACCATTCGACCATTCGACCAATTCGATCGCTTCGATTCGATTCGATTCATCGAATTCGATTCGATCGACCATTCGACCAATTCGATTTGCCAATCAATTTGACCGACCTTTGCTTGTGTGGAACGGACTGTGAAAACGATGCGGACTATATTGTCGGATACGACACACAGGACAGTGATGACGAACTCTAAATGGCATATTCTGTAATCGTGTATGTTTGATGCCATTGACTGCCTGTGTATATTTTGTCATTGACTGCCTGTGTCGATGTGAAGTTATACTGACTGCATGTATATATATGATTTTGCTGACTGCCTGTGTATGTTTGGTGATATGAATTATTGTGACACATTTTGATGTTATTATCTGCCTGTACAAAATGATAACATGTATTTGATTATGCAACTTATCGCGAATATAAAGACAGTATTTTGCAATTCAAAAAACCTTTGATTCGTGTCTTTCCATACCCCATAGCACGAATTTGATACTTTCATTGGATTCCTTGTCCCTGAAAATATAGGTTTAGTATATATTTTAAAGTTTTTAGGGTAATTAGAGGCGGAAATAGAACAAAATATGTATTTTACAGTGGCCATTTTGAAAATCCAAAATGGCCGCCATACAGGTATCTCTCCAAATGTAAACATTGATTTTTAGTTTCCTTATGCTATAACTTTTCCTTATGCTTTATGGCCTTATGCTTTTATAGCTTTAGGCTATAAAATCCTGATTTTAGGCTATCCTATTTCCTGATTAGGATTTAGGCTATCCTGAATAAATATAAAATTTTATAGCTTTAGGCTTTAGGCTTAGGCTTTATGGCCTTTAGGCTATAGCCTTATGCTTTTCCTTATGCTATAAGGTGAATATCGGAAAGACGAAGGTGATGGCAAGTGGTAAAGCATGTGGTGAGGTGGAAAGAACTGGGAAGTGGCCGTGTGCTGTGTGCAGGAAGGGTGTCGGAGTGAACTCCATTCAATGTACAATGTGCGCTGAGTGGGTTCATCAAAAATGTAGTGGTCTGAGAGGGTCATTAACCAGTGTGGCAGCTACATTCAAATGTAAGGTGTGCACAGAGGGGGCTGCAGATGGAGGAAATGTTGAGTTGGATCTTGGAGACGGCGTGAAGCTGGAAGGTGTGAAAACATTTTGCTACCTCGGAGACATGCTGAATGGAGAAGGTGGATCAGACTCGGCAACGGTTGCTCGAGTGAGATGTGCATGGAAGAAGTTTCGGGAATTGAGTGGCGTGCTGATGAGGAGGAGAGTGTCGCTGAAGCTGAAGGGAAAGGTGTATGCTGCATGTGTGAGAAGTGTTATGATTTATGGGAGCGAGACATGGGTAATGAACGTAGAGCAGCAACGAAGGCTGGAAAGGGTGGAAATGCGAATGGTTCGATGGATGTGCGGAGTATCGTTGAGAGAGAGGAAGACAAATGATGAATTGCGAAAGATGATGGTAATATTGCCTGTGATTGATGCAGTGAAGAGGAACAGGTTGAGATGGTTTGGTCATGTGTTGAGGAAGGATGAAAGTGACTGGTTGAGAAGAGTGATGGAAGTTAATGTAGAAGGAAGTAGAGGACGGGGAAGACCGAGAAAGACTTGGCTAAAGATGGTGGAAGAAGAAATGCGGGCAAGGGGGTTAACAAGGGGAGATGCAGAAAATAGGGCAAAATGGAGAAGATTGTCATGGGGACCGCAAGGCTAACCCCCGCTCTAGCAGGGAAAATGGCCTTAAAATGCATGTTGTTGTTGTTGTTGTTATGCTATAACCTTTCCAAAAATGTATAGGTTTGCTAATCTACCATGATTTTGAACGAAATATAATTTATTGACATAGTGAACCTGACTAACAATCACACTACCGAGTGAACAAGTCTGTTTCAGGAGCGAAGCTTATTTTATAATTAATTGATATCGCCAAAAAAAGGCTTTTAAAACAATGGTGATGTCATGATCATGCAGTTACAATCAAAATGCACCCAAACATAAAATACAAATAAGGTTAATTTATTCATATTGTATTCATAAGATGAGGCTTATAAAATGAGCTTCAGCAGCAACCAGAGGAAAAGTAAGATCAACAACATGTTATGGATAGAAAGGAATTGGTAAACACAAAACAAGCAAATCAGTTTAAACAGCCAATTGCTTGCCAAACAGGTAAAGCACAAGCATTGACAAAGTGAGAAGCAGAGGTCTTATATATTGCATGGGGCATAATATGCCAGCAGGATACCACTGTGTTTGACAGGCAAGCGATCGTTTGTGGCTGGCAGTATTGAGAGAAAGGTGGACTGAGGGCCAGAAAAAAAACTGATACATAATGGAACAAGTGTATGTATGTTTCATCTTCTACTTTGAGAGGATTTGACCTCGGATGCTAAAAACTTTCAGGGATTAAATGAGGGCACCATGAAGTTGTGCCTGTGTATGTACAGTGCATTCAGAAAGTATTGAGACCCCTTCACTTTTTTCACATTTTGTTATGTTGCAGCCTTATGCTGAAATCGTTTAAATTCATTTTTTCCCTCATCAATCTACACTCAATACCCCATAATGACAAGGAGAAAACAGGAGTTTAGAAAGTTTTGCAAATTTATTAAAAAGAAAAAACTGAAATATCACATTGACATAAGTATTCATACCCTTTGCTATGACACTTGAAATTTAGCTCAGGTGCCTCCCATTTCTCTTGGTCATCTTTGAGTTGTTTCTTCACCTTGATTGGAGTCCACCTGTGGTAAATTCAATTGATTGGACATGTTTGGAAAGGCACACACCTGTCTATATAAGGTCTCACAGCTGACAATGCATATCAGAGCAAAAACCAAGCCATGAGGTCGAAGGAACTGCCTGCAGAGTTCAGAGACAGGATTGTGTCGAGGCACAGATCTGGGGAAGCCTACAAAAAAATTTCTGCTGCATTGAAGGTTCCCAAGAGCACAGTGGCCTCCATAATACTTAAATGGAAGAAGTTTGGAACAACCAGGACTCTTCCTCGAGCTGGCCGCCCGGCCAAACTAAGCAATCGGGGGAGAAGGGCCTTGGTAAGAGAGGTGACCAAGAACCAGATGGTCACTGTGGCTGAGCTCCAGAGATCCTGTGTGGAGATGGGAGAAACTTCCAGAAGGACAGCCATCACTGCAACACTCCACCGATCTGGGCTTTATGGCAGAGTGGCCAGACGGAAGCCTCTCCTCAGTGAAAGACACATGAAAGCCCTTTTGGAGTTTGCAAAAAAGCACCTAAAGGACTCTCAGACTGTGAGAAACAAGATTCTGTGGTCTGATGAAACCAAGATTGAACTGTTTGGCCTGGCTTGCAGTCAGCGTTCCAATTCATCCCAAAGGTGTTCGATGGGGTTGAGCACAGGGCTCTGTGCAGGCCAGACAATTTGTTCCACACCGATCTTGACAAACCATTTCTGTATGGACTTTGCTTTGTGCATGGGGGAATTGTCATGCTGAAGCAGGAATGGGCCTTCCCCAAACTGTTGCCATAAATTCGGAAGCACACAATCGTCGAAAATGTCATTGTATGCTGTAGCGTTAAGATTTTCCTTCACTGGAACTAAGGGGCCGAGCCCGAACCATAAGACATCGGCCATTATAAAGCTCACAGTATTAAGTGTGGAAAATTTCTGAGGAGATTCCGTTAGCTCAATGGCTCAATGGGATGTCACCGCCACGTGACGGAGGTTCTTGGTTCGCAGTCCCGGATTGAGTCAGAATTTTTCACACTTGCCCCACACAGGAATTTAATTCCTGTTTATTTTAAATATATATATATATATATATATATTGTTATGGATCCGGGGGACGGCACTCCCGTTAGCAAGGGGGGGGGGGGTTAATCCCCATTGTCCTGTTAAGCTGGCCGTCCGACCGGTCCTGGTACCTGTAACGCTCTTCTGCGGGGTGGGATTGATCAGTGTTATTGGTCAAGGTGTTGTCCCGAATACCTTCACCAATCCCTCCGCAGAACAGGGAGACAAGTATCGCTCGAACCACGGACAAGATGGTATTTGTCGAGCGGTTTAGCAATCCGCAGTTCGAGCCGTTATCAAAGGAAAAACCCGATTATGAAGCGTTTGGCCAAAAATCGCACGACAGGTACTCAATTGAAAGAAAAGACTAAAGCGATCGGATTAGAGGAAGCCAAAGAACCAATAAGGGTAAAGGAAGAACACATGTTTATTTCTATCTACAAGAGGAAACGAAAGAAGGGCATTTACAAAGAGGAAAAAGCAGATACACAGGGCAAGTCTTAAACAGTCTTAATTATGGAACCCCAGACAACACAAAGGACAGACCACGGACTTAAACGACAAAGGGGAGTTGCAGGCAGGGATGCGCCAGGGAGCGAATGGTTCAGGCCGATGGTAAGGATGCGCCAGGGAGAGAAGGGTCCAGGCAGCGGTAAGCATTGAGGTTCACGCTCCGGGCTCGAAGCGAACAGCAGCCGGCAGCTCTGCGTCTCAACAACCGGCGACAATAGGGCCCTAGAGGGGCTCGGTCTATTGCCGCAATGCGAGCACCCCCTCACGTCTCCCTCTCTCTTCTCTGGTTCGGCTGGATCACTCATCTGTGTAAGCCGTCCCTCGCAGTCGCTTTTATCACTCGTGGCCGTATCAAGCCGTGGGCTGCGAGGGCACGCCTACCGGGTCGCTCACCACGGTGCTGTTTGGCTGGTTAGGGCTGGCTGACTCTACCCCCGATGACGAGTTGATGCCACGCCCGTGATCCGGCGGCTCCTCCCCCTTTTTCCTGTTCTCGGCCTCGTGCGCAATGGAGTTTTGGCTGCTGCCAACGACGTACCACAATTTGGAGAGGGGGAGCAAATGCATCGAATGGGGCCTATCTTATTTGATTAATGCAACGTAGAGTCAAACTATTGGAAACACAGCCTTACCTGAAACACATAATAATGAAATAACTATGAAGAGGGCCTATGGTTCACTACGTGTTGCGATGTGGACTAACTAGGGGACGACCTTTGACCTTGACAATGAATGGAGGTATTTACACAAATAATTATTTACAAAGGGGTATATTTACAACACTTTACACAGTGCAGGGTTCTTAAAACCCCAACACAGCCCCCTCATTCCTCCAGGCACGTCCCGGGCGGAATTTTTTTTAACTTAATGTGACACTCAGATGCAGTTACCCTCTACGATTAACCTCACCCTTGAGTGCGACAGTTTAAAACACAATTAAGTATGTCCCCCTGCTACGTTGCATCCTACCTAACAGATTCACACCCACAGGATAACAGAATTACGGAATTATTTTCAAACTACACATTTAGCATGGGGAGCATTATTTACAAGACACTATTTGTATTTACATGGCAAACCCAGGACCTGTCAATTTGGGAAACAAAAAGAATCCTGCGGGAGGGAGGAAAAGCATGCACTGCACTGCACCGATACACCACCCTCACATGCCCGGGGATGCAGAATTGATATTGCAATGCATCCCCGAGCATGCAAGCACCAAAAACACCAAAACACCAATGACAAGCACCATCAAGCACCATCCAGTGCACAGTCATACATTTCAATGAAAACAACACAAACTGTTGCACGGTTCTGCTTGCTGCTCCCTCTGCTGGCCGATGTTCCTGATGTTGTTCTTTTTCTTGCTGTTGACTCTTCCGGCTTGCTGCCTATTTGACCAATAATAATAAAACGCACAAAACGTGTCCATTTTTATTTATGGCCCACAGGGGCCAACTATGGGTGGTCCACCTGTAGGGCAAAAGGGGCCACCTCACCGTGGTCTGCAAGCCAACTCCTCTCTGGCCATCATGGCTGGTCCCAGGAGGGGGCCAGGCCCCAACACATGGGGTCCATAAGGGTGTGGTGCTTGGCCACAAACGTGTGGTCCATAAGGTGGTGCTAGGCCGCAAGTCGTGCGGTCCATAAAGTGGTGCATCAGTCCAGGCAGCTGGCAGCGGGAATGCGGGCACACAACTGCGGCTCCTGCACGCTTTCCCTCAGTGCCCAGAGAGCACGGTCCATGGGTGGGGAAGGAGGACAAAGCAAAGTTAGCGGGGTACAAGGGCGCAAGGGTACACATCAACACAAGGCAATGCAGAGGTGAGGTGTGCATGGAGAGGGAGCGGAGAAAGCTCGTCCCTATCATACGTCACCCCCCCTCCCCCCCGTCACCTAATCTACCCTTGCCCCTTACCCCATATTTACACAACCATTTACATTTACAAATTCCGTCACTACTGTCTCGTCTTCCCCATATCTCCCGTAATACCAAATTCGTTACCAATCCCAATTTATAACCAAATTTGCCATCACCCAATTCATCATCAATCCCTCTTAAGGAGGAAGAGATGGAACAACAACACAATATCACACCCACGTCATGATGCGTCTCACATTCCCAAAAACATTTGCAACAAATCACCTGGTGTGGAGTCCTGTTATCACCTCCGGTGAGTGGATGTAGATGGTGCGAGGAGATTTCAATCCTAACTATCCTCTAAATGACTAACGTTTTTACTCTACCCGGGGTCTTTCCCTGCAAAACCATTGGCCACTTTACTCTATGCGGTTCTAAAAACCGAACTCCCATTGACCATCTGTGGTGCTCACCAATTTGGGGTCTCACTCCCCCGATTCAAGTCCCTGTGCCTTTGCACGATTTCAGGACTGGGTTGTGTGGCGCTCCCAGCAGGTCCGCTCACCTGCACACCTCCGCCACTGTAGTTGCCTCCGAGCTTACCTGCTCCTTACCCTGACCTATCTACCTGGAGAAGGCCCTCTGGCGCTCTCCCCACTCGGTGCCCTCTCTGGCACTGGGCTACCCGGGTCCGTCCTCCGGATCCTCGGGCCCCACTGAACAACACTACCGGCTCCCAGAGCCCACCTGCGGCCTCACCTGGCCGACATCCTCTCAGTGGCGGAGTGCCCATTCAATTACACTTACTAACAGGCCACACGCCCAGCCATTTCCACTTCACTAATGCACCCATCCAAACACCATTCTACCACACGCACCACAGATGCCAATATCCACCACAATTTACCTATACCCTCTACCTACTCTTAAACTACCCTCCCCGGGTATTCGTGAAAGGGGTCCATCTTCGCCATCCACTCCTTTCGCACCAACCACTCCACTCCACATATTCCACACTACTCACTCCACACCATCCATTCCATACTCCATTTACTCCAGACCAGTTATTTCATTCAACCATTCTCCATACACCTGTTCACTTGCACACCTGTTCACTTGCACACCTGTTCCATTACACCTGGTGCTCCCTGCACCCTCCTTCCTCCGGGACCATTCGCTCAATACAACTCACAATCGCACTTTTCACCATATGCTGCTCCATCTCCTCCTTCACACACTGCACCATTCACGAGCATTGCCTCTCAATTCCTCATTTCAATATGCTCACCAGCAAGAACTTCCATACGCAATGCCTCATTTTAAAAAACCACAAACACACTGCATCATCTGATCTACCTGGTGCCCTTCTAACTTAGTGCCTCCCCAGTCATCCCTTACACGATTGCACATACCACGTCCTTATCATCCACTAATCTATTCTACGTCCCCACTACTTGTACAATGTCACTACTTAATTATACAGTTAGCTATTGTCATCTCTAGGTCCCTATACATTTATCCTAACCCGCCCTCAGTGAGCCTACACTGCCAAACCCCATAAGTCTATAGCTCATGTGCCCGGGGTGATGGGTGGGATGGCAGAGTGGCCATTCCTCCACATCGGGCATCTCCCCTTATCACTTTTGCCCATCCAATTTTTTTTCCCAAACAAATTTTGCCAATCAAATTTCACTGCTGCAATCACCATCACATGTCCACTCACTTGAGCCTCTCGGTGCGTCATTACATCATTAAAACTCGGCTTCGCAAAGCCGAGTTATGAATTCGGGTGGTTTGGTCGCCTGCAGGTTCGGTCTGTCCGGCATTCGGTTCAGGGGAGGAGGTTTGGTTGGGCCGAGATTCAAAGCACCATCCCGGCGCGGGGCACCTCGCTCCCATGCGCGATGGGCCAACCTTGCCCGGGTGGAACGCCGCCACCACGGGGGGGGGGGTGGGGGGCGCCGTTCCGATCCCTCCTACCTTCCCTCGAACCGGACCGGTCGCCTTGCCCGGCAAAGCCCGGACTCGACAGTGTGGTGTGGGGCCCGGTCCGGATCGTCCGCGGCGCTCCGAACAGGAGCCCCGCGGCACCGATCTCGGCCGGCTCCCGCAATACCCAAAGCCCGGCACGGACCGAGAGCTCGCGTCGGTTAAACGTCGGTCTAACTGCTGCTCCGTTTAACGTCGATGCTCCCCGGACATGCTCACACCACTCGTTCCTTTTGACATTCACCAAACCCGGTGGCTCAGCGCCTCTCGTATATCTCACACACTTTGTCACAGCACTCGCTCGTGCATTCTCCCCTCGCACAAACTCAGGTCTAATCATAACGCTCACATGCTCTTTTGTGCACTCATCCTCACTTTTGACAGCACACTCTGTTATCATGCACTCCTTTGTTACACACCTTTCTCACGCACACTCGCCGTTCACACACTTCGTTCCACACCTTTCGTCCCCCATTACGTCCTCTGTAACACTCACCACGGGTGTGCACTCTTCTGCACACCCAATCATAACCGCACACTCTTGCGCACACTCTCTGGTTACATCCTCTGTAACACTCCCCATCCCGCACTCCGATGTGCTCTCCCGCACCCACGCCACCACCAACTCACTCTCCATGTCACACTCCGTACACTCTGTTTCACACATACCCTCTGACCTGCCTTCTCGCTCGCACTCGGTTTTACTCCCACACTTTGTAACACACTCACTCTCCAACGCACACTTTTTCCTCACACGCATGCCCTTTTCTCTCACACAGCGCACCACGGACCTCCCACAAACGCCCGGGTGCTTTCTCGATCCCAAGCGCGCGAAAACTATTTTTCACTAAACACTGCCGAAAAACCTCTTAGCACCAAACACAGCCCGTCTCACCTTTGGGGTTCTTCTTTTTCGCTCCACACGCACCTGCAAATCTTTATAAGGATTATGCAGCACGACATCATGATGTGAGCACGGACTTTGCACATTTTCCATCTTTTCCTCCCGCTGTTGCTCTACCAAGTCCGTCTCTCCAATCCCAATTTCCACTATTTCTTTTTCTTTATTCACCTCGACGACTGCTGGCTTTATTAAAATTTCCTCTTCTACCTCAGCGGTCGCCGGCTTCCCCATACCCTGGGTCGCGATTTCTATGCCCATCATTTTATCCGTGCCCTGCTCTGCCTCGCTCAACCCGCGCTTCTCAACCCGCGTTACCTCGTCGCGTACCCCCGTGACCTCCTCGCCCAACCTGCAGTTAACCTCCCTCTCCAATTCCTTCTCCTCATACGTGGCTTGCCCCCTCGCCAACCCCTCATTAATTTATTTGGCTTCGCCAATTATTCCCCCCAATTTGTCCCCTAATCTGCTTCCGAATCCCTCCAATTTGCTTCCTAACTTGTTTCCTACTCCTCCCAATTTGCTGCTTAATCCCTCACATTTATTGTCTAACCCCTCAAATTTATCGTCTAACCCCTCAATTTGGCTTCCTAGGCCCCCAATTTGGTTTTCCATTCTATATTCCAATTTACCCAATCCTTCCTTCAATTCCCGAGTGGACTTATCGCTTTGGGTGTCCAACTTTGCCATCATTTGAATCATAAAGACTCGCATGTACTCTGGCATTGCAGGCTCGGCTGCCGCAACCACATGCGAGGCGCCGTCTTGTGCGCCTCCAACCTCATGCGAGGCGCCGCCATCTTGTGCGCCTGCAACCCCCTCTACCGCATCCTCATTGCTCTCTTCCTCCCTCTCTCCCAATTCCGCCCTGGGGTCCTGGGTTGCCTCTAAACCCTCTTCTACCTCCCCTACCGGCATCCGATCACCTTGACCATCCATGGCACGATTTAAATTTGGTGATGTTAATAAAATTTCGGCCGCTCGTAATTTCGACCAAATTTTTAGATGTTAAAAATTTGGTTCGGGTTCAAATCCCACTCCTCGACACCAATTGTTACGGATCTCGGTTTCGGCACTCCCCTTACCGAGGGGGGTTTAATCCACTCATCTTTTAAGCTGGCCGTCCAAGTCCTGGAACTATCTCGCCACTTCCGGTCAGCGCTGAATAGGGTAGTAGGCCAATTATTCCTATGACCTAAGTACCAGCGCCTTCCGGTAAGCGAGGAAATGAGCCCCGACCGAGCCGCGACTGTAATGGGCACGCCAAGCGAAGCGAGCCACGACTCAGGCCGTTAACAAAAGACTAACCCGATTATAAAACGTTTGGCCAAAATCGCGCCACCGGTACTCAATTGAAAGAAAAGACTAAAGCGATCGGGGAAGAATGAAACCAAAGAATAAGGAGGAACAGGTATTTATTAATTATTTACACAAAACCAAAAAAAGAGAAACGAAAGTAATTTACAGAAGAGAAAGCAGATACACAGGGCAAGTCTTAAACAGTCTTAATTATGAAACCCCAGACAACACAAAAGACAGACCATGGACTTACACAACAAAGGGAAATTGCAGGCAGGAATGGATGGACGAAGGAGAAGGGTCCGTGCAGAACAGCAGGGCTGGAAGGTTCGGCAGGGAAAGCGCAGCAAAGAGGTCCGCTCCAGCTCCATGCTCCGGGCTGGAAGCGAGCAGCCGGCGGCTCCACATATTCGGTTTCACACAGCAGGGGCTTTCTGAAGCAGCTCCGCGCAGCTCGTCTCTCCTGCCTTCTCACCAGCTCTCGTACCTTGTTCGTCCCACTCACTCAACTGGCCCTCCACCGACTCTCCTTCTCACCGACTCTCTGTGCTCCCTCAATCCTCTGCGTAAGCAGTCCCTCACAGTCGCTTTTATTGCTCGTCGCCGTATCAAGCCGCGGGCTGCGAGGGCACGCCTACCGGTTCACTCACCACGGTGCTGGTTGGTGGTTAGGGCTGGCTGACTCCACCTCCGATGATGACGACGTGCCACGCCCGTGATTTGGCGGCTCCTCCCCCCTTCTTCTTCGAGATGGAGCACATGGGCAATGGCGTCTTGCGGGATAGAAAACCATTCGTACTGCTTTTGAAGGGAACGAAAGGGACCTATCTTATTTGATTAATGCAACGTAGAGTCAAACTATTGGAAACACAGCCTTACCTGAAACACATAATAATGAAATAACTATGAAGAGGGCCTATGGTTCGCTACGTGTGGTTCATGGACTAACTAGGGGACGACCTTTGACCTTGACAATGAATGGAGGTATTTACACAAAAAACTATTTACAAAGGGTATATTTACATCACTTTACACAGTGCAGGGTTCTCAAAACCCCAACTATATATATATATCGAGCTCGTCGACGTACTGAGAGGGGGGTTAAGCCCTGCTCCCCCTCGGGCTTTGAGTCCATGAGGCTGCCCCCACACTATACTCATGGTGGACGGATTGCTGGGCAATTCCAGCTGACGAACCCACAGCTATCGCGTGAAAGGGTTTCCGGTCACAACCCGAGTACCTTCAACACATGCCGCTGCGAGAACGGGGGCTGAACCTCACACGAGTCAAGCGGTTAGGATATGCCCGAGTGGTTTGTGCATCGCATAACTCGTGCCGTTAATCACTATTAACCTGATCGAGCGGTTTTAACTCATGCAATGCGAGGCCAATGCTGAAGGGACGAAAACGGCCAATTTGGAAACAACCCACAGGATTTATTCACAAATGTACAATGGTGATAGAAAAGGGACACAGAGGAGAACGTTAACAGCCTTACTGACGTTTCCCAGACGAGGGCCCTCAGACTCGTTCGGGGAAGGGGAGGAAGAGGGGGATGCGCACAAAGCGCGGCCGCTTGGTGCAGTTCGCCTGGACGGCTCGTTGGGCGTTTCCCCCTGAGGATGTTCGCGGCAGGGACGTCGATCTCAGTCGTGCACGTAACGGGAATCCACGGAGCATGTCCCAAAGTCGGCGAGGCAAAGCGCACATGCAGGGAGTCCAGGCAGAGGTCGTCAGGGCAGAGAGCGCGTTCAGAATCCCGGGACAGAGAGTCTATATCAGGGAGTCCAGGCAGGGAGATGGTCGGGCCAGAGAGAGAGAGTTCGGGGGTCCGGGCCGGGTTTTATATCACCCGGAGTCCCACCAGAATGTTCCACGGGCCTCCACTGGCCGCCGGGGGTCACGTGTCGTGATAGCCCCTCATTAGTCACTCCCCTTAGCTCTCATTGGCCGACGTTATTGGCCACTCCACTTTAACTACCATTGGCTGTTTGCTGCTTACCAGCCACGCCCTCCAGCTCCTCCCTCAGGCCTCCTAGACTTGTCCTAGGCCCACCACATGACATTCCAGGTTCCAATGAGGCCTACCCTTACTCTACCTGCCTCAACGCATACTAACACCGGGAAGGAGACTATACTTCACATTTAATAAGAAATAACTGACTAAGTGAGGCTACATGTTTTGGTGCAACTAAATAAAGGGGGGTTGCCTTTATTCCGAAAACCACAACAATATATATATATATATATATATATATATATATATATATATATATATATATATATGTGTGTATATATATACACTGCATGGCCAAAAGTATGAGGACACCCCTTCTAATTAGTGGATTCAGCTGTTTCAGCCACTGCCATTGCCGAACGGTACATATAATCAAGCAGACAGCCATGCAATCTCCATAGACAAACATTGGCAGTAGAATGGGCCGTACTGAAAAGATCAGTGACTTTCAACGTGGCACCGTCATATGATGCCACCTTTCCAAAAAGTCTGTTTGTCAAATTTCTGCCCTGGTAGAGCTGCCCCGTTCAACTGTAAATGCTGTTATTGCGAAGTGGAAACGTCTAGGAGCAACAACAGTTCAGCCATGAAGTGGTAGTCCACACAACTCAGAAAACAAGACCGCCGAGTGCTGAATCACCGAGCGCGTAAAAAGCATCTGTCTTCGGTTGCAACGCTCACTACCAAGTTCCAAACTGCGCCTGGAAGCAAAGTCAGTACAACACCTGTTTGTCGGGAGGTTCATGAAATGGGTTTCCATGGCCGAGCAGCCGCACACAAGCCTAAGATCACCATGCGCAGTGCCAAGTGTCGGCTGGAGTCGTGAAATGTTCGCCGCCATTGGACTCTGCAGCAGTGGAAATGTTTTCTCTGGAGTGATAAATCACACTTCACCATCTGGCAGTCTGACGGACAAATCTGGGTTTGGCGGATGCCAGGAGAACGCTACCTGCCCGAATGCATAGTGCCAACTGTAAAGTTTGGTGGAGGAGGAATAATGGTCTGGGGCTGTTTTTACATGTTTCGGGCTCGGCCCCTTAGTTCCAGTGAAGGGAAATATTAACGCTACAGCATACAATGACATTCTAGAGTCTAGACGATTGTGTGCTTCCGACTTTATGGCAACAGTTTGGGGAAGGCCCTTTCCTGCTTTAGCATGACAATCCCCCCATGCACAATGTAAAGTCTATACAGAAATGGTTTGTTAATATCGGTGTGGACGAACTTGTCTGGCCTGCACAGAGCCCTGACCTCAACCCCATCGAACACCTTTGGGATGAATTGGAACACCGACTGCGAGCCAGACCTAATCACCGCACATCAGTGCCCGACCTCACTAATGCTCTTGTGGCTGAATGTAAGCAAATCCCCGCAGCAATGTTCCAACATCTCGTGGAAAACCTTCTCAGAAGAGTGGAGGCTGTTATAGTAGCAAAGGGAGGACCAACTCAATATTAATGCCCATGATTTTGGAATGAGATGTTCGATGAGCATATATGGGTGTGATGTTAATTTTTTCATAAACAGGAATCAAATTCCTGTGAGGGGCTAAGTGTGAAAAATTCTGTACTCAATACGGGACTCGAACCACGGACCTCCATTGATTACGCGGCGACAGCCCACTGCGCTATTGAGTCAGCCGTAATCTCCTCAGCATTTTTCCACACTTAACACTGTGAGCTTTATAATGGCCGATGTCTTCCGTGCCTCCTAGGCAGACCAGAATGTGAGCGTAAGTACTTGTGACAGTATCTGAATTTAAGATCCATAATGACGCACTGCTAGATGGCTCCTCCGGAGCTTGGCAGGCAATGGGGACATGCGTGGCGATGACGACATGACGTTCGCTCATTAGGTTGGAGAACCAAATTACAGATACTACGCTTGTGAGCGTAAGAACGAAAGTATGTTATATGTATGGATGACGAATGCAATTAACTTGGACATGATTCCAATTCAAGGTTTAAAATAAACTTGCACTTAAACTATAACACACTCATAATGAAGATTCTCCATCATGCTATTGTTTTATATTTGTGTAACATCACCACAGAGGGCCTATACTATCATATGGCCAAAGTGTGAGTAAATGTTCTCCTGTACTAATTTTATTTTAAAATCTTTCTTTATGAACTCAAATTTGAACTCATCTGAGACACTCATAATCTGAAGCTCAGTGACAAATTTGGCAATTCTATCTGCCTCCGTTGTCCAGTTATTCTGCCGGCAAACAGAAGACTTTTCAGAAAACTACACAGAAGGGATTCTTGCAATGCTCATGCACCTTCCCTATGGTCGTGGCGTGAGTAATTGGACAACTTTTTTTCAAATGTGCCTAATGCTGCCCAGTAATACTCGTAGAGCCCATTGTCTGAGCTGCGTGGCTAGTCCAGAGAATAATGCTGCGAATGTTCTCTTGAAACACAACTTGCTTTGATGGCAAATGTTCACAGTGTCTTTGCATTGTTCACTTGTTGTGATTAGTTGTGAAAAAAATTATGCATTTTTGCACATCTTACTATAATTCACCGAATGTCTATCTGTCTGTTCCCAGGTACTGCAAAAACGGCTGAACCGATCGCAACGAAATTTTGGATGGGTAATCTGGGGACCCCCTGGAGTAAAATAGGCTATATTGTTTTCCCAATTTTTTTCCAATTATTAAATTTTTCCAGTTTTCCAGTTTTTCCAAACACGATGGAATAATATTTACCGATATGAACAGTGATGTGGCTTTTATTGAAATTCTACAAATACTGTTTAGACTTTGATGATTTACGTGTGATATGATTCAACGGATGTTTATATAAATCGTTTAAAATAAAAAAGCCTTCAATTTCTGATATTTTGCCTTTTCATTTGGGCCTCCGAATTGATGCCCCATAGGGCGGGTACTGTTGTTAGTACATGCAATTTTTAAAGGTAAGGAAGCTCACACTTTACCCCCAAATAAAAACGATAATGCAGTACGTATATCCATTTTGGCACACAGTAATAGTTTTTTGTTTATAAGAAAAAATATTGTTTCCTATTGCCACTATGGACAAACTAGTTACTCAGTAGGCATGTTACCAAGTCCCAGGTTAGCCACTAGAACTCAGAACTTAGCTAGGAACTGATATATTTAAAGAGTATAACATTAGCGAAGCAATGCCACTTTGTTAAAGCATGGTTCATAGCTTCAATCCCCTATGTCACTACAACTTCATGGTTACAATAGTATAATCATTATTAGGCCCGGTTGGACTTAGTACGAAATGGGGCCTTATGGATTGGTTCTCGTCTGTCCATCCATCTGTCCGTCTGTCCACAGCCACATCTCGAAGATGTATGGACCGATTTTGTTCATACGTGGTACAAAGACAATACATGACGGTATACATGTGCACGTCATTTTGTTTCATGATGCGATCAAAGGTGGCCGACTGGCGGCCATTGCAGTTGTAAAAAAAACCTGATGTTGAACACGTCCTCAACAATTTCTCGGACATGCATTTACCGATGTTGTTCATACTTGTCCCACAGATAATGAACGATGGCTCACATGTGCATGCCATTTTGTTTTGAGATAACGCCCAACATGGCCGACTCGCTGCCATCCTTTTGCTTTAAACGTTTCCCAACCATTTATTGAACATGCATGGTCAAATTTTGTTCAAACTTGTCATAAGCATGGTGCATGATGTCATGTGCGTGAGCCTCACTTTATTTTGCGACTTGATTAAAGATGGCCGACTGGTAGACTGACAACCTTTTTAGTTATTAAAAAAACCGATGTTAACTACGTCCTCAACCATGTCCGCGACATGCATTTACCGATGCAATTTTGCATTCTTATTTTTATGTGATGCATTTATTACCTCCACTCCCGAAGGTGGACAGAGGTTATGTTTTCACCCTAGTTTGTCTGTCTGTCTGGTTGTCTGTCTGTGAGCAGGATATCTCAAAAACGTTATGCACAGATTTGGATGAAACTTGGTGAAAAGGATGGGTATATTACAAGGACGAATTGATTCGATGTTGGTGAAGATCCGATTTTTTTTCTTCAAAGTGATTCCTCATAATTGAGACATATAGTCCATGGGCCACTTACTGTGAGACCCCAAGCTTACGGTAGTGAGACCCCAAGTTCCACTTATTGGTTCTACCTGAGGTGGCAAATTTCAAGATATTTTCTTGAAAGGTTTATGTCTCGAGATGATAAATTGATATGATAGCAATTGCAGAGTGGCAGCTTAGTGGTAGCAAATGCCTATTTTCTAGGTTTCATCAGATTGAGCTTTGCCAGCTAACCTTAGCACATGGAGTTAGGAGGGGTTTTAGCCTGGACAACAATGCCATTTACTCCATGGGATGATCCCTCACCACTGACTGTCTCTTCAAGGTGATCAATATTGTGCCAGGCTCGGATAGTAAACACAAGGATGGTATCGGAGGGTATCGCAACATCTCCTTCTGCTAGTGACAGTTTCTGTAGACAAAGTGCTGTGTCAATCTCTTCAATCTTGGAGTAAGACACACTGTGGCTAAATTTGTTGAGAGTATGGATTAATTTAATATTTCCTGGCAGTGATATGACTGCAAATGGCAACAGGATGTGTTTTGTTGGCTTCACCTTTCTATAGATAACACTATGGACGATGTCCTGGGTAAAGCTGTTGGCAATTCGATGGACTCTTTGGGATGAATTTGCACCTAACAACTCACTCCTAAAGCAGCTACTAATTGATTGCAACTGTGGTATACTTTCGGTGAGACCTAGATAGCCATTATTACGAGCTATATTTCTTACAGAGTATGCATTTGTTGTATTTTTTGTATACTAAGTTGAGGCTCGTGTAATAGCTAACACATAGATCATAGAATATATTGTTGCGGTTTTGCCATACAGGCAAACCCCATTGCCGGATTAACCATTCGGTGCCTTAGGGCCAGCCAAAAATTCGGGCCACAAAAATGGACAAGCAGTTTTCGTCTATTTTTATTATTTTGACGTTTTCAGTTTCACAACTTCAGTTCTGTAATTGAAGAGTTTGCAGTTGTAAACGTGCGCAAGGTTACAATCTAAGGTCTAGTAAACTGTAAAGCAAAGTGCCAAATCTGTGCGTGTTTTGTCATGCATATATATTCATACACTGCAAATTGTATAGACTAAACTAGTTTGAAAGTAGTTTCTTTTCACATTAAATATTTGTCTTTTTTTGTATTAAATATTTTGTTCATGAATCAGTTCATCTTTTGTCTGGGGTCCATTTCCATGAGCCCGAGATCTAATTTAAATTGTTCAGGCCATTCTCTAAAATTTCAAAATGTGCCTTAGGGCCAGCCGAGGCTTAATCCGGCACTGGCAAACCCCCGATAGTTAATTGCACGACAACATGTAGCCTGCAGTAGTTAGTTATTTCTTATTGAATGTAAAGATTAGCCCTTTCCCATTGTGTAGTAATAGAGACCAGATATGCGTTGAGTAGTCAGGATGTCAAACCTTTGTGATGTTAAAGGAAGCCATTTAGATGTGCAGGAAGGCGTGGCCAAAGACGGAGCCCTGAATGAAAGGAGGAAGAAGGACTAAAACCTTCCAAGGAGGAGGAAGGATTGAAGGCCAGCATGTGGCAAACCTCGGCGAATGGGAGGCTGTGGAACATTCGGGGAGTTATTGGGGTCAGGTATATACCCCTGCCCATCGACCACGAGGGCCTCTTGGATTTCGCAGCGCCGAGGACACCCCTCTTGATTTTCGCCATGTCGACGACCTTGTCTTGCATTTTGCTGTACCAAACGACACTTTTTGCTTTTTTGGCTGTGCCCACGACATGACCTCTCTTGGATTTTGCCTCGTGGACGACACCCCTCTTGATTTTCCCTTCGTCGACGACCTGACTTGCCTTTCGCCTCGCCGACAAGATTATTGTGCCTTTGTCCTTCGCCAACACTCCTCTCTTGCTTTGTGCTTCGCCGATCTCTTGCGCCATCCGGCTGACCTGCAAGCGTTGGCTACTTCCACGACTCACCTGAGCCAAAGCTCATGTACCTGCGCTGTCCGTGCCGACTTCGAGGCGGCGATTCGTCCTTCGGACCTGACCTCGTCCAGGCTGCATGTGAGGACCGAACTGCGCACACCAGACCACGTGGCCAATTGCGAGGCAATCCCAGCACGTACATCGGTACGCCAATAACCAGAGTGTTATTCCCTGAGTGAGTGTGAAGGCGCCAGTGGGGTTTATAGTCGGTATCCCAGCACGTACATCGGTACGCCAATAACCAGAGTGTTATTCCCTGAGTGAGTGTGAAGGCACCAGTGGGGTTTATAGTAGGTAAGACTTGATAAGCTGTATCTTTTGTCTATTCTCTGTACCTTCAAAATAAAAGGCTGTACATTTCGTTGCTACATTCCAACCTGTTTGAGTACGTCTTTTCTCCATTGGCCTAACATCATCCGAGAACGAATTTGGCTGTTTGAATCAGGTCCGTAAATCACGTGAGGTAACGCCACTTTCCACACCGTGCAAATCCGCTCGGCACTCAATTGAATAAGGTGTGTGAAAGCGAGGGTTCGATCCCCGGTTTCTCCGGTCTCGTGTCTTGAAGGTATTTGGGAATATTTGACCAGTAAACTCTTCGGCGCTTGGCTGGGAGATTGACGATCGGAATTGCTTAGCAATCCGTCAACCACGAGTCCAGTCGCTCGCGGTCGGCGGCCTCAGTGGAACCGGAGTTCGTGGGGGAACGGGGCATAAACCCCCCTTAGTACGTCGACGAACCCGGGATCCCCAACAATATAATAAAGGGAGCGGGTGACGAGGGGGGGGGGGGGGGAGAGGAAATCACAACAACAATAGAGAACAGAGACATCAGGAGATCTGTGGAAGATAGAGGGCTGGGGCGGGGTACACTGAATAAACAAGATGGGCACTACAAGAACCTTCAGGAAAGAAAACAGAATTTGAATGAGGTGGATTTGGGATGGATTAACAGGGGTAGAAATGATCAAGGTTTTGGATGGGGGAAGAGATGGTGATGAACAACCATAATAGATGGTGGTGAACAACTGTTTTGAAGACCTGGAGGGAGGATTGGGATTGAAGACAGTGTGGGAGATTGTTCCAGAGGTGGGAAAAAAGAGGATTGAAAGTGAAGGTGAGCAGAGAGTCTTGATTTTGGCAGTTTCACCAGAAGAGGGTTGCTGGCAGATCTTGTGCATCCTGCAGGAATATTTGGTGGACAGAGCACAGACAGAGCAGGGGGAGCAAGGCCGGAGAGGAGTCGGTAGAAGACAGAAACACCACCAACCTGCCTGTGGTGAGCGAGTGAAAGGCCCTCACAATCGGCTTCATCGCGGGAGATACCAATGATTCTAAAAGACTTGGTTTCTAGTGTGAAGCTGAGCTAGGTGAGAGACAGGAGTACCAGCCCAGAGGGGAGAGTAGTTCTCCATCAAGCTGCAGATGAAAGCTTTGTATGTGGTGAAGAGCTCAGTAGTGCCGAGTTCTTCACATTGTTTGGAGTCCATCTAAATTTTAACATCCTCGTAGCTTTATTGACACCTTATACCATAGTGCTTGGGAATGTGTTGGGTGCCCCCTTCCTATCTGAAGGAAGCCATTCACATGAAACATGTGAACCACCTGGGCAGAATGTGCAGAAGCCAGACAGAAGCGACACTCTAATATAGCAAGCAGTTTAACCTGGTGTCAAGGAACCTCCAAGAAGACGAGATCACTTGCTAACTGAAGTTCAGGTAGGAATTTGTCATTTGTTCAGGCTATTTGTGATAACTCACTTATTCTTTGTGAAAAACACCATGGAATATTTAACATCCATCAAGAAATATGAGCAGATGGGACACCATGTTTAATGTCCATCCAAGGGGCAACGACACATTGGCGTAGAGATAAGTGATGTGCTTTCTTTGATATGTACTATTTAAGTGTCTAATGTACTGAGCATGATGATGCTCAACATACTTCTGAGAGCAGCACTAAGGGGTATAAGCCTGAGGAGCTAAAGGAAGAAGTTGAACACATAAGAACCAGGTGTCACTGGATATAGGCACAAATGTATGTTCGGTTATAAACAGTGTTTTGGGTGTTGTATGTGGGCGCTGTCCAAGTTGGTGGTTTACCGAGTGACATGCAGGGTGGTCTTTCTTGTGATAAATGCTGAGAGGTGGCTCACCTAAAGGCTTTGGTGGATGGGTTGAGGAAAGGGGCAACAACTTTGTGGGATATGTCAGAGTATGGGGTTTGTGGAAGGTTGGTCATGTTCAGGAGGGGTTGGTCTATGGCAGGTGCGAGCAAATTTGTGTGGGTTCGGCGGGAGCAGGCAGTGTAGTGGGTATGGATGGGACGGGCCATGCTGGAAGTGCAGAGTTTGCTGACAGCAGTGGGGGTGCAGAAGGGCAAGGTGATGGACTGAGTATGATGTGGGTGGATGTCAGTATCAGTGTGGTGGGTCGACGTTGGAGTGTGGGTGACAGCGAGGTTGGCTCGTGTGTGTGTGAACGCGCGACAGATAATGTCGATGTTGGGGATTTTTAAGTGAGAGTGATTGCAGTGGGGTTCTGGTTGGTGTGATTGGCATTGGGGTTGCTGCAGATATGAGTGCCCATGGGGCTGAGGCAGGTACATGTGAGGGTTATGGTGTGTATAATATGGATGTGGTGGTTAAAGTGTGGTGGTGTGCGTTGTATGGAGATTGGATGGAGGGAGGTCAGAGAGAGTTTTTGTTGGGAATGAGGCTATTGGGCATCTGTCCTCTTCATTCTGTGACACAGATTTAAAAAAAAATGGATTTTGTGTTATTTCAAAGTGGCAGCGTAAGGGAATTGATTGAACATTGATGACTTTTTGTCAGATCATGGTGGAGGGACATTGGTTGTGGTGCATTTGTGAGAAATTATTAAATGGACCTCAAGGCTAGGTACAAGTTGTTGTGTAATTGATGAAGGAAAGAGATTGCGATGTGATTTTTTCTTCTTCTGTGACTGCCAAGAGTGAGGAGTGGTGCGAATTTCACAAGGAGAGTGATGTATGTTAGACTATGGTTTGAAATATGTTATTTGAAGCATGGTTTTGGGTTTAGGAAGCAATGGGAATCTTTTAGGAGGGAAGAGTGTTTTCAGAATTATGGTCATATTCTAAACAGAAAGCTTTGCAGTGGGAAGTGAAGAGGGAATTAAGGATTTTTTAGACTAAAGGACGTTAACGAGGCCATAAATGAAGGAATTGATACATGATTGGTAAGTCCAGGCAGCACAAAGTACTTACAGGAAGGGAATTTTTTAAAAATAATCTAACCCAATAGTAGGAGTTGAATCAGAAGATGGAAAAGCTTGAAGCTAAAGGGAGGATTCCAATATAGTTGCAGTAAGTAAAACTCGGTTTAATGAGGAGAGTAGTTGGAAGACAGGACTATAAGGCTGCAACATGTATAGGTGTGATACAAAACGGACAATAGGAGGGGTTTGGGCAAGGCCTATATTTTATTGGTGAAGACTATATTTTATTGGTGAAGACTATATTTTATTGGTGAAGACTATATTTTATTGGTGAAGACTATATTTTATTGGTGAAGACTATATTTTATTGGTGAAGACTATATTTTATTGGTGAAGACTATATTTTATTTGGTGAAGACTGTATTTTATTGGTGAAGACTATATTTTATTTGGTGAAGACTATATTTTATTGGTGAAGACTATATTTTATTGAAGACTATATTTTATTGGTGAAGACTATATTTTATTGGTGAAGACTATATTTTATTGGTGAAGACTATATTTTATTGGTGAAGCCTATATTTTATTGGTGAAGACTGTATTTTATTGGTGAAGCCTATATTTTATTGGTGAAGCCTATATTTTATTGGTGAAGACTATATTTTATTGGTGAAGACTATATTTTATTGGTGAAGACTATATTTTATTGGTGAAGACTATATTTTATTGGTGAAGACTATATTTTATTGGTGAAGACTATATTTTATTGGTGAAGACTATATTTTATTGGTGAAGACTATATTTTATTGGTGAAGACTATATTTTATTGGTGAAGACTGTATTTTATTGGTGAAGACTATATTTTATTGGTGAAGACTATATTTTATTGGTGAAGACTATATTTTATTGGTGAAGACTATATTTTATTGGTGAAGACTATATTTTATTGGTGAAGACTATATTTTATTGGTGAAGACTATATTTTATTGGTGAAGACTATATTTTATTGGTGAAGACTATATTTTATTGGTGAAGACTATATTTTATTGGTGAAGACTATATTTTATTGGTGAAGACTATATTTTATTGGTGAAGACTATATTTTATTGGTGAAGACTATATTTTATTGGTGAAGACTATATTTTATTGGTGAAGACTATATTTTATTGGTGAAGACTATATTTTATTGGTGAAGACTATATTTTATTGGTGAAGACTATATTTTATTGGTGAAGACTATATTTTATTGGTGAAGACTATATTTTATTGGTGAAGACTATATTTTATTGGTGAAGACTATATTTTATTGGTGAAGCCTATATTTTATTGGTGAAGACTATATTTTATTGGTGAAGACTATATTTTATTGGTGAAGCCTATATTTTATTGGTGAAGACTGTATTTTATTGGTGAAGACTATATTTTATTGGTGAAGCCTATATTTTATTGGTGAAGACTATATTTTATTGGTGAAGACTATATTTTATTGGTGAAGACTATATTTTATTGGTGAAGACTATTTTATTGGTGAAGACTGTATTTTATTGGTGAAGACTATTTTATTGGTGAAGACTGTATTTTATTGGTGAAGACTATATTTTATTGGTGAAGACTATTTTATTGGTGAAGACTATATTTTATTGGTGAAGTCTATATTTATTGGTGAAGACTATATTTTATTGGTGAAGTCTGTATTTTATTGGTGAAGACTATATTTTATTGGTGAAGACTATATTTTATTGGTGAAGACTATATTTTATTGGTGAAGACTAATTTTATTGGTGAAGACTATATTTTATTGGTGAAGACTATATTTTATTGGTGAAGACTATATTTTATTTGGTGAAGACTGTATTTTATTGGTGAAGACTATATTTTATTTGGTGAAGACTATATTTTATTGGTGAAGACTATATTTTATTGAAGACTATATTTTATTGGTGAAGACTATATTTTATTGGTGAAGACTATATTTTATTGGTGAAGACTATATTTTATTGGTGAAGTCTGTATTTTATTGGTGAAGAATATATTTTATTGGTGAAGACTATATTTTATTGGTGAAGACTATATTTTATTGGTGAAGACTATATTTTATTGGTGAAGACTATATTTTATTTGGTGAAGACTATATTTTATTGGTGAAGACTATATTTTATTGAAGACTATATTTTATTGGTGAAGACTATATTTTATTGGTGAAGACTGTATTTTATTGGTGAAGACTATATTTTATTGGTGAAGACTATATTTTATTGGTGAAGACTGTATTTTATTGGTGAAGACTGTATTTTATTGGTGAAGACTATATTTTATTGGTGAAGACTATATTTTATTGGTGAAGACTATATTTTATTGGTGAAGACTATTTTATTGGTGAAGACTATTTTATTGGTGAAGACTGTATTTTATTGGTGAAGACTGTATTTTATTGGTGAATACTGTATTTTAATGGTGAAGCCTATATTTTATTGGGGAAGACTATATTTTATTGGTGAAGACTATATTTTATTGGTGAAGACTATATTTTATTGGTGAAGACTATATTTTATTGGTGAAGACTATATTTTATTGGTGAAGACTATATTTTATTGGTGAAGACTATTTTTATTGGTGAAGACTATTTTTATTGGTGAAGACTACATTTGATTGGTGAAGACTATATTTGATTGGTGAAGACTATATTTTATTGGTGAAGACTATATTTTAGTGTTGAAGGCTATATTTTATTGGTGAAGACTATATTTTATTGGTGAAGACTATATTTTATTGGTGAAGACTATATTTTATTGGTGAAGACTATATTTTATTGGTGAAGCCTATATTTTATTGGTGAAGCCTATATTTTATTGGTGAAGACTATATTTTATTGGTGAAGACTATATTATATTGGTGAAGACTATATTTTATTGGTGAAGACTATATTTTATTGGTGAAGACTCTATTTTATTGGTGAAGACTATATTTTATTGGTGAAGACTATATTTTATTGGTGAAGACTATATTTTATTGGTGAAGACTATATTTTATTGGTGAAGACTATATTTTATTGGTGAAGGCTCTATTTTATTGGTGAAGTCTATATTTTATTGGTGAAGACTATATTTTATTGGTGAAGACTATATTTTATTGGTGAAGACTATATTTTATTTGTGAAGACTATATTTTATTGGTGAAGACTATATTTTATTGGTGAAGACTATATTTTATTGGTGAAGACTGTATTTTATTGGTGAAGTCTATATTTTATTGGTGAAGACTATATTTTATTGGTGAAGACTATATTTTATTGGTGAAGACTATTTTATTGGTGAAGACTGTATTTTATTGGTGAAGACTATTTTATTGGTGAAGACTATATTTTATTGGTGAAGACTATATTTTATTGGTGAAGACTGTATTTTATTGGTGAAGTCTATATTTTATTGGTGAAGACTATATTTTATTGGTGAAGACTATATTTTATTGGTGAAGACTATATTTTATTGGTGAAGACTATATTTTATTGGTGAAGTCTATATTTTATTGGTGAAGTCTATATTTTATTGGTGAAGACTATATTTTATTGGTGAAGACTATATTTTATTGGTGAAGTCTGTATTTTATTGGTGAAGACTATATTTTATTGGTGAAGACTATATTTTATTGGTGAAACTATATTTTATTGGTGAAGACTATATTTTATTGGTGAAGACTATATTTTATTGGTGAAGACTGTATTTTATTGGTGAAGACTATATTTTATTGATGAAGCCTATATTTTATTGGTGAAGACTATATTTTATTGGTGAAGACTATATTTTATTGGTGAAGACTCTATTTTATTGGTGAAGACTATATTTTATTGGTGGTCTGTATTTTATTGGTGAAGACTATATTTTATTGGTGAAGCCTATATTTTATTGGTGAAGACTATATTTTATTGGTGAAGACTATATTTTATTGGTGAAGACTATATTTTATTGGTGAAGACTCTATTTTATTGGTGAAGACTATATTTTATTGGTGAAGACTATATTTTATTGGTGAAAACTATATTTTATTGGTGAAGACTGTATTTTATTGGTGAAGACTGTATTTTATTGGTGAAGACTATATTTTATTGGTGAAGACTATATTTTATTGGTGAAAACTATATTTTATTGGTGAAGACTGTATTTTATTGGTGAAGACTGTATTTTATTGGTGAAGACTGTATTTTATTGGTGAAGACTGTATTTTATTGGTGAAGACTGTATTTTATTGGTGAAGACTATATTTTATTGAGAGTAAGGAAAGACATTAAGGAGGAAATTGATGTGGAGGAATCTGTGTGGATTGAGATAAGGGATTGTAAGAATAGTAAAACACAGTACTTATATGGTTTCAGTATGATCTTGGGGCAGGAGAGAGGGTCACATGAAGAATTAAGAAAGGCCTATGAAAAGGGAAGAGTGTTGATTATGGGGATTTTCATTTGCCAGGGATATATTGGGTATCCAGGAATGTGGAAAGAATAGAACTGAAGAAGATTTTCTAAATTTAATCCAGGAGTACTTGTTAAGGAAGCTTGTAATAAGAAAAAAACACGGGGTCATGTGGTGTTAGCTCGCTTTTTAAGCAATGATCCCAGTGTGGTGGAGGTAGGAGAACATCTGGGGACAAATGACTACAACATAGTGTGTGCAAATATATTGTTGATATGTAGAGTACGGAACAGTAAGGTAAGGTTGTTAGGTTTCAGGAAGGCAAACTTTGAGGGTATGACAAGAGAGTTAGGTGCCCTAGATTGGGAAAAGCTAATGTGTGGGAATTCTGCTACAGATGTGTGGGGTGCAGAGTAGTTATATTCCATTGAGGTGTAAAACTAGGGGCAGAAAGAAACCAGATAAGCAGTTGTGTTAAGGATAAGCAGCAAAAATTGAATATAAAAAATACCAAACCAAAAATATTAAAGACACCGGAGATTGACCAGTAGCAAATGTAACACCGTCCTTTAAGAAAGGATCGAGAGAATAATTGGAGAACTATAGACCTGTTAGTTTGACTTCAGTTAGGGTTAGGGAAGGTGTTGGAGATGTTAATTAATGAACGGCTTTGAAACAATTTTAATAATTTGAAATGCATTTAAGGTACGGTAGTCAGAATTGGTAGACTCGGGAGAGGGCATGTTTAACAAAATTATTGGAGTTGTCGGAGGCAGTTTCTTATTGGGTGGATGAGGAAAGTGCAGTGGCAACTGGCATAGTATAAGGAAGCAAAGAGTGTCTGTAAATGGGAGGACATCTTGCTGGGAGGATGTAAATGGTGGGGTACCCCAGAGAACAGTTCTCAGACCGTTATTATTCATTATTATTTACATCAATGATTTGGAAAGTGGAGATTAGAGTAGGCCTACCAAATTAGTAAATGCCATTAAGCTTGGACGTCATGTTGACAGCAGTGAGGGGTTGATCAGATTCAGGAAAGTCTGCTCACTTTAATGGATTGAGCAAAATATTGGCAGATGGAGTCTAAACTAAGGAAAAGCAAGTTGCTGTGTTGAGTAAGAATAATGAGAAATGGGAATATATAATGGGCAGTCGTGCTGCAGGTGACAAGCAGAAGAATCTGAGAGTAGTAATACCTGCTGTAGGCTATCAAGCAGATAGCACAGTTCCAGGAAACCAGGTAAAGCTAATAGTTGTAGGGATTTTGGTAAAGAGGTAGTGTTAACTCTGCAGGAATTTAGTGAGGCCTCATCTGAAATAGTGTTCAGTTTTGGTCACCACATCTGAAGAAGGATATAGCTGCCATAGTGAGGGTACACCGGTGCAGTATAGAGAAACGAGATTGCTCGCAGGTCTAGACAGACTCAGCTATAAAGAGGGGCCAAAAGGTACAGGACTCTTTTTCGTATACATAGTCGAGGCTTGTGGAAGAATAGGACACTGAATGGATCATGACGTAACAGACAAAAACAGGATGCAAAACACGCAAACATGGAGAAGGACACTCCAAGGAGGAAAAACTGTAAAATGATTTGGGTGGAGTTAACGAGTGTAGAAAAATATATCATGGTTTTGGATTGGGGACGAACTGAGATGGTGGTGAACAGCTGTCTTGAAGACCTGGAAGGAAGAATGAGATTGAATAGAATGTGGAAGTTGATTCCACAGGCAGGAAAATAGAGGAATAAATGAGTGGAGATGAGCAGTGGAGTGGAGATGAGAATTTGGGTAATTTTACCAGAAGATGGTTGATGGTGGACTGTGTGAGCCTTGCAAAAACATGAGGGGGAACAAAGCATGGAAAGAGCAGAGGCTGCAAGACAAGAAAGGAGATGGTAGAAGGCAGAGAGACCACTGACCTGTCAGAGATGGAGAAGTGAAAGGCCCATATACTCAGCTTTAGTGCAGGAGATTCCCTGCGACTCAGTTTCAGCAAGGTATGAGGCAGGGGAGCCAGCCCAGAGGAGAGAGCAGTACTCCATAAAGCTATGGATAAATGCCTTGGAGGTGTACAAGAGTCTAGGTGTGACAAGGAAGGAATTTGTACGGTGGGGGGATTCCCAGTCAATGGCTGGCAGTATTAGGGAAATGGGGGTTCTAAAACATACCCACTTTTACATGTAAATGAATGGGGAAAATGCGTAGGAACTTATGGGCCACCCACAAAAAACCCCAAAAACATCCATCTATTTCTCCCTTTCCCATCGAAACCATTAACAGAGGCTAAATCCTCAATAGATCCCCAAACCCTTTGTTGATTCTAAAACACACCCAATTTTACATTGAAGTGAATGGTGTTACAGATTAGTCACTTCCACCTTTGTTGTTATTATACACTTGTAGGATTTTTAGTTTCAGGTAATATTGTTGGTAACATTTCTGTGTGAAATGGAGATGACTTCAGTAAAAGGTAAAAATAAATGACTGTGAAAGAAAAAGGAAAATGCGGCAAAGAATCCGGAAGAGGAGAGAAAAAAAGTCACCAAGAGAGGAGACGGCTATGAGAGAAATACAGCTGTGAGTCGCATCGAGGCTGTGAGTGGCCTATTTTGATATTTGTCGCGAATGAGTTGAGGCTTCCGGTGACAGGGATTTCCCATGACATTGTCCTATATTGTGATTGCAATTAAACCTGCATCTCAGGTTGTAATACCAAGCGTGAGTTATTGTTGGCGGGAAAGCCAGAGCCTCCATTACAGGCCGATCTGCCATTTTCCCACGAGGAGACCGTCTGCCGGATGCATCGTGTTTGTTGTTGGGATTTCCATATTGACCTCATCGTGTGGAGCGCCGTTCGTTCATATCGGCTGAATTCCCATATCGACCTCTCACCTCGTAACTCCTCTTAAACAGCCACACTGATAACTGCCTGTTCTGGTCATTCTGCAAAACATTCACCCCACGTTGGGAGTTGTGCACGAACTTTGGGGAATGTTACCTTCTACTCACGTTTTTTGTATCGTGAGTTTATTGCTTTGAGAGCATTGGGGAATGATGGTACCATCATATGTAGTGTTCATTTGATGCAAGTGATATTTTCATTGTATCTTTAAGAGTGTTATTATTGTGTATGTGAGAGTTCTTAATACAATTACTTGTTTTGTTCTACAATTGCATTGGTGTGGTTTTACCATGGTTTATTAGAACACTCTAAATAACAAATATTTCTGCTGCGTTTCCTCTCGAGACTGAAGTCACCGTTACTGGAGTTTGGGGAGGTAATACGTAACAGAAATTGTGGGCTCAACCGAGATTGAATTCCCTAACATTCCCAAATTTGACATTTCCTGACATTCCCAAAATTGAATTCCCTAACATTCCCAAATTTGACAATTTTTGTGTGAAGGTTAACAGGCTTGGAAACTAATAGTCACAATGGTGTTTGAAATGGAAAATTTTGTGACGTCCCCTAATGAGGCTCAATTCCAGGCATTAAAAAGATCGGAACTTAGAACGTTGGCCAAATACCGTAACTTGGAGGTCCGAGTTCATATGAAGAAGGCAGAGATTCAGACGTTGGTGGTAGAATATTTAGTGGGAGAGAGAAAATGGGAAGAGGTAGCATTGGATTGGTTACCAGAGGAAAAATGAAAAATGGAGCTCTGGAAAATGGATATGCAACTGCAGAGCCAGGAAAGGTTAAAAGAATTGGAATGGAAAGCAGAAAAGGAAAGAGCAGAGGAAAGGAAAGCAGAAAAGGAAAGAGCAGAGGAAAGGAAAGCACAAAAGGACCGATAACTCGAGGAGAGAAGAGCAGAGGAAAGAGCAGAGGAAAGGAAAGCTGAAAGGGACTTAAAGGAATGGGACATGGAGTATCAGAGGGAAATTAAACTCAAGGAGCTTGAATTACTGGGAGGACGGAGAGAAATCTTATCCATGCCGGCTAGTTTGACAACAAGTCAGAGCTGTTGGGATATTGGTAGGCATGTAAGACTGGTTCCACCCTTTCATGAAAAGGAGGTAGGTAGTGTTCTTTTTACACTTTGAAAAGGTGGCTCAGATGTTAAAATGGCCTGTGGAGTCATGGACTATCAAATTTGTCATGGACATGGACGATCATGGACTTTGTCCCATACAATGTTTTCTGGTGGGTAAAGCTCATGATATCTATTCGGTTTTACCGATTGACCAGTGCTGATTATGAGACAGTTAAGAAAGCCATCCTCAAAGCCTATGAATTGGTTCCCGAAGCTTAACGACAAAAAATTAGGAATGCCAGGAAGTGGGAAAATGAGACCCATGTGGAGTTTGCCAGAGAGAAGGAAACTATGTTCGATAGGTGGTCTGACTCGAAAGAGATTGGGGAAGACTTTAACCATTTACGACTTTTTTTTTTTTTTCCTTGTATACTGAATCGAGGCTCGTGAAAGAGCTGACATTTACTTCGCAAACAAATCAACCAGACAAACAAAATATATAAAAAGAGGGAGCGGAAGACAAGAGAAGGGGAAGCACACAAACACTTGAGAGCACACAACATTTAAGAGCAGGGAGATGTGTGGGAGGGAGAGGGCTTGGGGGAAGGAGGCATGGGAAGGGGGGGGGGGGGGTGGGAGAAGTATAAAACACAAGGACACCAAGGACTTCCAGGACAGAAGTTGGTATTTCAAAAAAGTGGAATTGGCATGAAATTAGCGGGGATAGAAAAGATCAAGGTTTTGGATGGGGGAAGATAAGAGATGGTGGTGAACAGCTGTTTTGAAGACCTGGAGGGTGGAGTGGGATTGAAGAGAGTGAGGGAGTTTGTTCCAGAGGCGGGAGAAAAGAGGAATGAAGGAGTGAAGGTGAGCAGAGAGTCTTGATTTTGGCAGTTTAACCATAAGAGGGTTGCAGGCAGATCTTGTGCGACCTGTAGGAATATTTGGGGGACAGAGCCCAGAGAGAGCTGGGGGGGCAAGGCCAGAGAGGAGTCGGTAGAAGATGGAAAGACCACCAACCTGCCTGCGGTGAGTGAGTGAGAGGCCCTTGGAGTTAGCTTCATCGCGGGAGATTCCAATGATTCTGAATGCTTTGGTTTCAACAGCGTGAAGACGAGCTAGGTGTGAGGCAGGAGCACCAGCCCAGAGGGGAGAGCAGTATTCCATTGAGCTGCAGATGAAAGCCTTGTATGTGGTGAGGAGCTCAGGTGTGCCAAGGAAGGACTTCGCCCGACGGAGGATGCCCAGTCGGCGACTGGCTTTGGAGGCCAGATTTGAAATGTGGTTTTCCCAGGAAAGATCATGGCAGATAGTGAGACCCAAAAGCTTGAGTGACCCAAAAGCAATTGATTTTTGTGGAAGAATTTAAACTGTTTGTCCCCGCGTATATAAAAGTTCATTGGATGAAAGAATTGTGTTGTATTGTTACCTTAAACAATTGTTTGTTGTTCATTGAATTTTTTTTGAAAAAATTGAAATTTGTGTCCGCACCTCCACCTCATCTCATCCTTCATCCTGACCTATGATCTTTGCTATTCCCACCAAACCTTCCTAACATAACTCACACAATCTTTATTGCTGGTTTCAGTGTTTCCACTCCTCCTCTCTTTTCTTTTCCTCTTTGTTAATTCCCTTGCTGATTGTTGCCCTGCCACCACAATGTCAGTTCCACCTTGCTCTTCCATGAGCCCCACTGTTGTAGAGAGAAAAGAAAGTCGACACTAACGCATGAGATGAGAGAGAGTGAAGCTTTAAGAATTCTGCTTTTGGGTCACCTGCACTATCTGCAGTGGCAATTCCAGTGCAGGTACAGCGAAAACCCCTTTATCAAATTATGGGAAAAGGGGAAGTTGTGTGGCACAGTGTAGCGTGCAAACCTGAGCCATGTGGAAATATATTCTGAACACAATGTGCCTGTGATTAGCACATGGAAAGCTTTGGCAATGGTGTCCAACATGCTGGAAGGGACGAGTTAATTGTATGCAAGTGTGTGCGTATGTCGAGGGCGTGAGGCGAGAGCAAGTAGATTGGGCTTTTAATCAGGGCACGAGCATGACGTGGGGTTGCTCGTTAATGCCCTGCTTGATATGATGAATCGGCCACTTTACCTTATTGACAGCCAGCTAATTGCTACAGCCAGCACACAGAGCCGAGGTGATGCTCGCATGCACAAACCACATCAACCAGGAAAAAGCTGGAATATCTCCACCAGTATTGTGTAGGTCATGTGCGTTTGATGATTCCGCTTGGCTCACCATTCATATCCACCCATGATTAACTGGCCCACTTGTTTCAGATATTTTTGAAGTGCTATCTCATTGTTACCTTGGCATATTGGCCCCTGTTGATATGCGAACTCTGGGTGTCTGACCGGATCCTGATTTGAAGAGAACAGGACATTCGGTGCAGATAAAATATATAGAAACAACAATACCGTTGGAATATATATATATATATATATATATATATATATATATATATATATATATATATATATATATATATATATATAACAATAACTGGGATTATAAGAGTAAGCAGCAATCTTGCAGTGGATTGTTTGCAAATCAAATAGATAGTGTAGAGTTTGTGTGAATTTGGATTAACTTTGCTTTCATTTTGTATCCAAGCTTACTTAAGTTGTTGATAACGTGTGTGCTAATTCCATGAGCTGCTCCTGTATTATTCCTATTTCTTTTTTTAGTGTGTGCTGCCTTTACCCACTAAATGCACTGTGGACTCACTTTTTATTCTCCTTTCTTTTTGTTTATAATGGTGGCACCTTGCAACCACAATATGGCAATTTTGATTGGTTATTCTTTTGTTTTTAGGTTTGGAGGAAACAAATGATGGGAAATCCATTTTGCTTGATTCAGCAATTGTAAATCACTTAAGTTGCATCAAAGCATGAACTTGTGCAGAAAAATCCGTTTCGAATTGCCTTTTAACCCTGTGCCAAAGCTCACCATTTATACGATTCTACTAATCTAAAATTAAGACCTGATTACCTTCACGCTACGTACACTATCTTTCATTCTTGATTTAGGTAGAACTTGCCAAAACTATGAAAGGTTGAAAAATAATAATTGCAATGTGTTTCTACAATTGCAATTGTGATGAAATCGCACGTATTCATTTTCAATGTACATCTGTCAAAATTCATTCATGGTTTATTAGAACACTCTAAATAACAAATCTTTCTGCCGCGTTCCTTCTCGAGACTCTGAGGGGCACCGTTAATTCCCTATACAGGGAGTTAGGTCAGCTTAACTCACACAAGGGTCGGCCTGTTTCACATTCCAACTTGAGCAATGTTTTTTAGACCATGAGGCTGGAATCCCAGGTTCAAATCCCATATACCATTGTGTTGATTTCCTGCATGTGAAATCTTTAAAAGTGCCTTCAGGAGCAAATGTCATATCATCAAGCCTGGGTTTTTTGAATGCCAGCCAGGCAAATGCCGGTGTTGTCAGATCGTACAAGTCAAAAATAAAACATGTCACAAAAAGGTATGAGTTCAATACATTATGCAAATTAGCAGACACCATAAACAACTAGAACAGCTTTTGGTAGAGCTCATAAAAAAAAAAAAATTCTCGTATCCGAATCCATATTCAGATATTCACCAAAATTTAATCGATTCATCCTTTTCACACCCTCAACCTGTCCACCAAGTTTCGTCCAAATCCGTCCATAACTTTTTCAGATATCCTGCTATATATCGGTTTTTGCCATATGTCTCACTGGGGAAGAATCACTTTAATAAAATCCCTGATCCGGATGTCAATCCGGATCATCATAAAATTGTATTCGTTTCATCCTTGTCACACATCCAACCTCTCCATCAAGTTTCGTCCAAACCCATCCACAACTTTTTAAGATATCTTGTTCACAGGCAAACAAACAGACAAACAAACAGACAGGGATGAAAACATAACCTCCATCCACCTTCGGTGACGGAGGTAAATAAAAGGAATAGTGTGGCTGGTAAGAAGAAGAGAAGTGATTCGAGAGATGGTAAAACACAGATATATTAATAAAAGTCAAGTAGATAAGGTTCAAAGATGCAGATGAACAACACATTCCTAATCAATGCATGTAATATCTTTGGGATGAAAACTATAAACCACAGACAATGAAAATGCAAGTCCAAAGAAAATATCATGGAACATAGGGAAAGCTTCCACTGTTGTGAGCTAAACAAGTATCGTCGCCATTTTATATTTACTTTTCCATACAATATTTCAACACTCTGATGTCTAAAGGTTTGCAGCATCAAAGAGTATCATGTGACTCACATGGGCACTTCCTGCCCAAGATGGTAAACGATGCGCCACTGCATTGCAGACAAATGCCTGAAATGAAAGTGTTTGCTCGTGGGAAAGCATTCATGGAAGGAATTTTCCTTTTGAGATCTTAGAATAATAGTTCACTTTAAAACAGTTAAAATGTCACTTTTATCATCTCTGAGTTGATCCCTCATTAATGTGAATTTCCAGCTTCTCATGTCTTAATACAAGTTCCAAAGATAGATTTTATACATTCATTCTATCATTGTCCCTGTGCACAGTCGCCGTGGCAACTGAAGGTGTTGTCATCTTTCTGGGAAGGGTGTTCTTTACGATTCTAATTTTCTAACTGACAATTTCAGGTTCAAAGTGGTTGACTTACAATTCATTACCTGCTTCCAGAGGGCCGGCGGATAGCTCAGAGATTGGTTTACACGCCTTTGAGATTGTTGAAGTTTGGGTTCAATCCTTCACCTTACTATAAACTAACAGATTGGTGCTTCACAGGCAGGATGTTGCATCATTGAGGACACCAGTCCCTTGCAGGATGGACGTCAAGCCAGTGAGCCATCTGCCAACATTCTTTTTTTTGTTAGTGGACATTAAAGATCCTGTGGTGTTTCTCATCTATATTATTTAGCAGGACACTCAGTCCATGCTAGAAATTTTGTAGATCTACAGAATATAGGGATTTCATACCTTTTCTGGTGATGACATTGAATTGGATAGGTCTGTGATTGATACTTTAAGCCTGGTGTTGGCTTAGCGGTTAGGGTGCCGGCTTGGGATCCTAGGATCCTGGATATGAATCCCGGTCGATCGCTGAATTAACGCCAGGGGTGTTGAATGGGCTTGAATGGGCCGGTCCGCCGGGGCTCCGCGGGTGTCCTACCGTGCCCGGCACTGCTGATCTCTCAAACTTCTGGGAGTAGGTGCCGGTGCCCGGGGACGGAGTTCGCTGTCTAAACATGGTAGCGCTAGGCCAGTGGGACCGCCGGGACCCACGTGCACTCACAAGTTGTTATGCGCGTGGGCGGCAGTATCACACCGGGGCGCCCAAACGCTCCCCGGCTAAAGTTCATCCTGAAAGCGCCCACATTGTGCGGACAAACCAAGTCAAGGGCCACGTGGTCAGGAGAACCTCGTCCCTTCCGGTCACACTGTGCCTATCGGCCGGCCTCGAAGACCGAAATTGTGACGGTGTCACCCGTCACAAAATGGACTGAAGGAAAAGATGAACAAGTGGAAGGAATGTATGGAGACAAATGGTCTGAAGGTGAATATCGGAAAGACAAAGGTGATGGCAAGTGGTAAAGCATGTGGTGAGGTGGAAAGAACTGGGAAGTGGCCGTGTGCTGTGTGCAGGAAGGGTGTCGGAGTGAACTCCATTCAGTGTACAATGTGCGCTGAGTGGGTTCATCAAAAATGTAGTGGTCTGAGAGGGTCATTAACCAGTGTGGCAGCTACATTCAAATGTAAGGTGTGCGCAGAGGGAGCTGCAGATGGAGGAAATGTTGAGTTGGATCTTGGAGATGGCGTGAAGCTGGAAGGTGTGAAAACATTTTGCTACCTCGGAGACATGCTGAATGGAGAAGGTGGATCAGACTCGGCAACGGTTGCTCGAGTGAGATGTGCATGGAAGAAGTTTCGGGAACTGAGTGGCGTGCTGATGAGGAGGAGAGTGTCGCTGAAGCTGAAGGGAAAGGTGTATGCTGCATGTGTGAGAAGTGTTATGATTTATGGGAGCGAGACATGGGTAATGAACGTAGAGCAGCAACGAAGGCTGGAAAGGGTGGAAATGCGAATGTTTCGATGGATGTGCGGAGTATCGTTGAGAGAGAGGAGGACAAATGATGAATTGCGGCGAAAGATGATGGGAATATTGCCTGTGATTGATGCTGTGAAGAGGAACAGGTTGAGATGGTTTGGTCATGTATTGAGGAAGGATGAAAGTGACTGGTTGAGAAGAGTGATGGAAGTTAATGTAGAAGGAAGTAGAGGACGGGGAAGACCGAGAAAGACTTGGCTAAAGATGGTGGAAGAAGAAATGCGGGCAAGGGGGTTAACAAGGAGAGATGCAGAAAATAGGGCAAAATGGAGAAGATTGTCATTGGGACCGCAAGGCTAACCCCCACTCTAGCAGGGAAAATTGCCTTAAAATGCATGTTGTTGTTGTTGTTGGTGTTGAATGGGCCTGTCATCCTTCTCAGGTGGGCAAATTGAGTACCAGCTCACTGGTAATCCCCTGTGTGTCACAAGAGCCGACTAACAGGGTTGGCGGCAAGAAAGGCATCCGGCCATAAAACATTGCTTCAAAAAGGGGACAATGGTACCCAAAAAAAGCCAACCCCTGCTCTGGTACGTAAATAAGTAATAAGTGGTACGTAAAAATCCTTCAGCAATCAATGAAATGTTTTTGAGAAAGAAAATGTCCATAAATAGTGTATACATTAAACAACAAAAAAATCATTTTACAGTATTTAAGTTGTCTGGAATGGCTTATATACAGAGTATAATGTGGCCTTAAAACGATCATTCATTCATTCATTCAATGAGGACAGGAAATGGGAATGTATGATGATACAAGACAACAAAAATCAGCACAGTACAGCGAGTGTTAAATTGGGAAAACCAATCTTTATAATCGGAGCTTGTTGATGCAATTGAAAATCCAAACATCAACCAGACCAATCCAGTGTTGCTCATCTAGCTTTCTTTAAAAAGAACGTCATTTGGCCAATATATTAATTTATGGAATTTCCAAATATAAATAATTGCTTATTAAAGACCATACTTGTACAATATACAGGATGAAAACAATGGAGAAATCAATGTAAAGTCACTTAATAGGTTGTTGGGCCACCACACGTGATCAGTACGGCCTGTATGTGCCATGGCATAGAGCCCACCAGTGTCTGAAATTCTGCAGGAGGGATGCGGCACCATTCTTCAACGAAAAAGTCAATCAACTCACAGCTGTTTGATGGAGGGGGAAAGCACTGCTTCAGGCGTGCTTTTCCCATAAATATCCCATAAATGCTCGACTCAGTTCCGATCTGGTAACTGAGAAGGCCATGCCATAGGGATAACATCAGTGTCATGTTCATCAAACCATTGGGCGACCACGCGTCGTGGATGAGGGAATTTGTGGGGTTTCCTCTTTCGGCCAAGCGAGCCATAATTATAGGCAACCAAACCTGTGCAGCAATTTTATGCATGACCCTAAGCATGCCGGGATGTTATTTGCTTAATTAACACATAGGCCACACCTGTGTGGAAGCCGTTGCTTGGTATCCCTAATTTACCTCGGTGTTTCCAATTTTTGTCCACTACATGCACGTATGTATGAGTAATGAGTATTCATGTGATTACATGGTGAGATTATTACTTTGTATCACTCGTATGAACTACTATTGATAAGATTAGAATGAAAAACTAGTTAGTCTTGCTGGCGAAGGCTATAGTGTCTATCTGCATCTGCAGACAGCAAAAACAATTTACAGTCCTTCTGAGGAAACTGATGTTTCAGACGTTAACCCTTCATCAGTGCAAAAGAGAAAAGGGTCAACGCTCTGAAACATCAGCTTCTCCCTGCTTCCCACAGCAGTTAACATAACTGAATCAATATCCTGTGGATTTCATCCGTTATTAGTGAGATTTGAGCCTGTGGGTTCAAATCCGACTTGAGGCACCAATATTAAGAACTTGTAATCTCAGCTTGTGGAAACTAAGATAATCTCAGGAGAAATACCATGTTATCGGATTGTCATTATAAACACAGCTGGCTTATCAATGGCATTCAGGAAGGAGTAAATTGCTTTCCCTGTCTGGTCTAGTCCGGTCTATATGTGTTACCAGTTAACGAAATGCTTTCAGGATAAATTTGGAGGGTGATTACTATGCGTCTTCTTCTTCTTCTACCTACATCATCCTCATCCAAAAATAAGAAAGTCAGGAATAATGCAATGCGAACATAAAATGCTTTAAAATGAACAGATTATTGTCTCTTCATCTGTCCCCTCCCCTTTACAATCTTCCGGCCATATATTGCAGGACAAAACTAAAATGTAGCAATGCGCAGGCAAGGGGAAATAACAGCATAAAAAGCAGGAACGAGCCAGAGGAAAAGCAGGACATCAGTGACTCGTTTTTAAGGAACGCGATTGCACTCACACGTCATCGCGCTCGTCATCATTTTTGACTCGGAACATTATTGATCACACGCTTGGGATCGTATTTGTGTAACTGTGTATGCCTGTGATTAGGAAACACTGTTAAAATCATATATCTTGGTTACGATCACCACTGAAAAAAAACCAAAAAAAAAACCACCAAACCTGTGCATTCTCGAGCTCGAGTTTCATTCTCGAGCTTAAAACTCAGAATTGTAGATTTCAGGAAGAGTTTTGGTGAGAATTCCCATTTTTCCCCGCAAGCGGGGGTTGGCCTTTTTCGGGAACCGTGGTTGTTGTTGTTTTTCCGTCCCCTTTTTGAAGCAATGTTTTACGGCCGGATGCCCTTCCTGACACCAACCCTTTTTGCCGCCTTTAACGACAAGCAGGGAATTACCAGTGAACTGGTACTCAATTTACCGACCTCGGAAGGATGACAGGCTGAGTCAACGCCCCTGGCGTTAATTCAGCGATTGACCGGGATTCGAACCCAGGATCCTAGGATCCTAAGCCGGCACCCTAGCCGCTAGCCCAACACCAGGGATGATCACCACTGAAAGCCAGAGAAAATTGGTACAGAACTCCTCCTTTTCCAATACTGCTACGCATGAGCAGCCAGCTATTTATATCGTCGGTACTTTCGATTTGCAACGTAATTTTCCCATGGGGGGGGGGGGGGGTGGGAGTGGATTAATGGGTAGGTTTATAGAATGCCCAAGTTTACACATACTGAAGTACAATGGCAAAGCAGTGGCATGGACTACGTAAGCATGGTACATTTTACTTGAGCAAATACAATCACTCTCGTAAAGAAAATTCACGAGAGCAAAATTGACAAGTGTGATCACTCTCGCAAAAAAATTCCAGGAGAGCAATATTGACAAAAGTGATTCCAAGTAAAAAAAAAACATCCAGGAGAGCGAATTTTAAGAATTTGCATATTGGGTCACTCGATTGGTTAAGCAATCAAAAGTTAGAAGCTGATTGCTTTTTGTAGATCAAAAGCTCAATGGTCAAGGCTGCGCAAATATGCCAATTTTCACCCGATTGAACTGAAATTGAAAGAATTTGCATATTGGTTCACTGAATTGGTTCACGAAGCAAAAGGTAGGGGTCAATTGTTTTTTTTTTAGATCAAAAGGTCAAAGGTCAAGGTTGCATAAAATCATAAATTTCCATCAAATTGACCTGAAATTTTAAGAATCTGCATATTGGGTCACAGAATTGGTTTACCAATCAAAAGCTAGAAGGTGATTATTTTTTAGATCTAAAGTTCAGAGATTCAAAGTTTTATATCTGCATAAAATCACCAAATTTCATTTCTATTTCTAAGCTGTTTTCGTTATTTTGAGCATACGGAAGAATAAGAAGAAGTCTGAAATCAACGGACGTGGATGGACTTTGTATTTTCAGATGCTTTATAGTTTTTTGGTATTAGTGCTTGTTTAACATGCTATACTTTGATGTTAAACAAAAAATTTGTAATTTGTGAGATTGTCCTTCCTCAATTAGAATTCATCGGGTATGTGCATATAATTTATATGTGAAAGCCTTCTGAATATTGTATAATTTCTTACAATGTTACAGCCAAATAAGTAATAATATATGAAAAACCCAGAATCATGATTTGGTCTTGTGCGGAGCTCTTCAGCCTATACAGCACTCTCAATAAGAAATGATGTCACACAGTAGGGAGGTACATTGAAGCAATTTAAGCAGAGGTTGGAACAATAAGAATTATAAGGCAGGGCAATTGATACATAAGCAGTGAAGATTTCAGGACAGCAATTTTCAAGACTTCTCAGTAGTTTCATTCTCGAGCTTAAAACTCAGAATTGTAGATTTCAGGAAGAGTTTTGGTGAGAAGACTATTGATAGAGAAAGGATGATTCTTTGTCTGATCATTGAATGCAAGATGTACTCATACTTCATGCTTTAGTGATTTTGAAGTTTATTCTTATTTTATTTTATATGAATAGTACGTATATTTATTATTCCATTTGACAGAGGATGGCATGATAGCCTAGAGCAATGGTTCCCAACCTGTGGTACGCGTACTACTAGTGGTACGCGAGGGCCTTCCAGGTGGTTCGCGAGCACTTTCGGACACAACCTTTAAAAAAAATGATTTGGCCTGATGCATCTGGGAACCCTGACACACACTCGGCGCTGGCAGTTATCCCGCTGCCTCCATACTGTGAATGTGTACATGTCTTAGCACTCGTCTGTGTTTCCCTTCACTTGTTATTATATTGTATCTTTATTATTATTATTTTTTCTATATTTCTTTATTTATTTCTTGATTAATTATTTTATTCTTGACTTTTTTTTTTTTTTTTTCCACAGGATTTGACAACATGCCGAAGCGAAAGTATGACCCGACATACATAAAGTATGGTTTCATAGCAATCGAACGTGGAGGAGAAGCTCTTCCGCAGTGTGTGGTCTGCATGAAGTCCCTTTGCAATGAGGCCGTGAAACCCAGCCTGCTCAGACGTCATCTTGAGACAAACCACGCGGACAAGAAGGACCGAGATCAGAGCTACTTCCAGCGACTTGGCGAGAACGTGAAGCGGCAGCGCCTGGACAAGACTGGCCAGTTCTACCAGAAGGGGGCAGGGATTGTCAAAGCATCCTATGAAGTCGCTCTCCTGGTGGCCAAAAACATGAAGGCGCATACAATTGCAGAGTCTCTCGTCATGCCAGCGGCAAAGATCTTGGTCAGGCACGTGATTGGAGAGGAGGCGGTGGCGAAGTTGGACAGTGTGTCCCTCTCGAACAACACTGTACAGCGCCGTATCGAGGAAATGTCAGGCGACATTGCTGACCAAGTGATTGCGGGAGTGAGAGCCTCAAAGTTTGGGTTTGCAATCCAACTCGATGAATCGACGGACGTCGCCAACTGCTGTCAACTACTTGACTACGTTCGCTTCACACAGAATAATACTATGAAGACTGAGCTGCTGCTGAGCCAGGAGCTATCCAGTACAACGAAAGAAAAGGATGTTTTCAACGTTTTGGACAATTTCTTCAAGCAGAATGAACTGGATTGGGGAAAGTTGGTCGGATGCACGACAGATGGGGCTCCGTCTACGCTCGGTCGAAAGTCAGGGTTTCAAGCCCATGTGAAAGCTGTGTCACCAAACGCCACCGGTGTCCATTGTTTCATACACAGATTCGCCCTTTCAACTAAGGTGCTCCCTCCGAATTTGTTATCATGCTTGAACCGAGTTATCAAAATCGTGAATTTCGTGAAAACATCCGCCCTGAATACTCGGCTGTTCAAACTGCTCTGTGAAGATCTCGGCTCCGACCACATCTGTCTCCTCTACCACACAGAGGTTCGCTGGCTCTCCCGGGGGAATACGACGAGGCGTCTCTTTGAACTGAGGGATGAACTCCTCGTATTCTTCACGGAGAAAGAACACGATTTTCAAAAAAGATCTGGAGGGCCCAACTGCACTGTCTCAGACTTCATCTCGAAGCTGGGAGCGTTTGTCAGGAAGTTGGACCTCTGGATCAAGAACGTGGAGAGCAAACGCTACGGAATGTTCGAACTCCTGACTACCCTTGAGAGCGAGCCCAATGATGAATTTTCCCAAGAAATCATCCGTCACCTCTCACTGCTCAAGACTGAGTTGATGCATTACTTCCCAGACGTCACATGTTGTGCCTACATCGCCAATCCGTTTTCCGTTTATCCAGGCGATCTGCCTGTCGGGACCGGGGAACAAGACGAGCTCATAGATGTCCAGGCTGACGAGACAGCAAAGACGAAGCACAAGGAATGCTCTCCTATGAACTTCTGGGTGAGCATGGCCTCCTCGTACCCTGGCACTAGCCCGTATACTAGCCCGTCACGCTGTTCCCAGCTACTGCTTTTCCCCTCTACGTGGGAGTGCGAGCAGGGGTTCTCAGCCATGCTGACCATCAAGTCAAAGAGCCGGAACCGTCTTGCTGCGCCCGGGCATGATTTCCGATGTGCTGTGAGCAAAGTTATGCGCCGCATCGACCGGCTGGTGGAGAAGAAACAGATGCAGCCCTCGCATTAAATTGTGTTCTTTGTTGACAGTTAGTTCATTTGTGTGTTCTACTTGTGAATAAATTGATATCTTATCGAATTGAGTTTTTCTGGAACCAGGTGATACGCGGCGACGGTACGGGACCTCCAAGTGGTACTCGATCAGAAAAAGGTTGGGAACCACTGGCCTAGAGGTATGCACATTCACCTCTGAGCTGTCTAACCTGGATTCTAATCTTGCCGCAGGTATTGAAGTCTTATTCTGGTGTTTCACATGCAGGGTGTTACATTACAAAATGTGCAGTCCCTCGGATGGACTTTAAGCCACAAGTACTCCAGCACACAATTGATCCAAACTCATACCTTTGTTCCATAAAAGTGAAGAAAATATTCAATTTTACAAACTCACATGTATTTGAAAGTTGGTTAAAGTAATTTATTCTTTATCAACACCAGATACACTTGAGTACAATTTATTTAGCACTTGGGTACAGGTAAAACAGATTATGCAGGGGAAGTTTGGGGGGGGGGGGGGGGGGGGGAGAGGGCACTGAAACTTTTGGGACATTTTGGTGTGCAACAGCTGACTCGTCTATCTACTATATAAGAGAGATGTCTGTCTTTGTGTGTCGCCATTTTTCTCAGAGATAGCTGAACTGATCTTCTTCAAACTTTCAGAGGTTCATCAGTGAGTGCCTGGGAGTGTTTTAGGCAAAAGAAAAAAAAAATATGAAAAACAAAAAGTTTTTTGGGAGTAAAAATAAAATAAAAATCGCTCGATATTGCCTCAGCCTTTTAAAATTAATGACAGTTATATTCAAGTACACATTCGCATAAATACATACAAAACAATCACCAGACATTTGAATACAAATAAATCAAACAATTCCGGAAGTGTACGAAGTTGGTAGTACGGCTTCTTCTTCTTCCTGATTGGCATCACACTTAACTCAGAAACGTGATGAACGCCACATTCACCCACCAGCATATATATGAATCCCCTTCCTCTCCTGCCACCCCCTCCCCTCCTCTTCCCCCCTCCTCCCCTCACACCCCTCTCCCCCCCCTTCCCCCCTCCCCTCCCATTACCCCCACCTCCTCCACTTCCCCCCCTCCCTCCACCTTCCCTGCTTCCCCCCTCCCCTCCTCCCCCACTCCCCTCCCATTCCCCCCATCCCCACCCCCTTTCCTCCCCTTCCCTCCCCCTTCCCCCTCCCTCCACCTTCTCCCATTCCCCTCCCCTCCCCCCTTCCCCCACCCAGCAACGCCGGGTACTTCTGCGAGTACTATATAAGGCACCGTGTGTGTGCTTCCTTCCACGCCTGACTCCATCCACAATTTCACCATCAACACATCATACGGCCATCATGTTTGTGCTTACTGCTATGCCAAGCCAAAGACATCTTCAGAGCTGTCATATTCACGATCACCATGTCTTCCTTTAAGTTTTCCCTTTAACTGTGTAAAACAACCAAAGTGACGGTTTAAAGGATTTTGAGCAGATAAGCATCACGGGCCTTGTGAAGATAGGCCTCAGCAATCGAGGTAGCGGTTTGTTGCTTATACACTGACAAAATAACTATGGCATTCTCTCAATCAGGGCTTTTACTGCAGAGGTTATGCAGGTTCTTGCTTTTATTTCCGACTATTTTCTCTTCAACGACTCGACCAGGGACCATAAAACGCATGTCTTTGTCCGAAGACTTCTGGGAATCTTGTGACATTGTGAAGGAAAACAACCGTCATTACATACTTTTAACGACTTTTACTGTATATGTGCATCAGGAAGAACATAAATGGTTTTGGGCCTTAAGGTCACTTGACAGATGCAATTCAATGGTTTTTTCACAAATCTCGTATGATTGTGAGTTGGGCAGGTGACCGTGCAGGCCATGACATGTAGGAGATTTTTCAATCGTGGCTTCCATGAAGTCGGTGATAGCATGATATGGGAGGGGAAAGCATTAAACATTTCACTTTTTCGATTGCCTTTTACTTTTATGAGCAGGGAGGGGGGAGGGTGGGTGAGGGGGGAGGGGAGGAAGGGGAGATGAAGGGGGGGGCTTTGGGCGGAGATGGGGTGGGATTTGAGGACTTTTGGGGTGCAATGGGCAGGGGTGGGTAATATTTTGTTGGGTTTGGAGGTGGGGTGGGTGTTTGAAGGCTTGAAATGTGGAGGAGATTGATGCCTTAGGGTAGGGCGGAGCAGAGTGAGGAATTGGGGTTGGGGGGGGGGGGGAAATATGGGACAGTGTTTGGAGGAGTAGGTTGAGTATTTGGGGGGTGGGGTTGAGCGCTTTCTTGGGGGAGGGGCTGGTTGATGAGTTGTGGTGTGGAGGGGGGGGGGGGTGAGGAGGGGTTTATGGCTTAATGGCTTAGAGTGGGGAGGGGATTGACGCCTTAAGTTTTGGAGGGTGAGGACTTGAAGTCACAATTTACAATGCGCGGATGTTCCGTGGGTCTCTGCTAGTGCTTCACGTTTCTATGCGTAGTTGTGTAGTTATACCTATTTTTCATGGAACCTTTCAATTTATGGAAAATGAGTAGTCCATGGAACTTTTCCTTATTAAAATGCATGAAATTCATCTTCAAACCAAGTCCTGAGCTAAAACCAATTTTGAGTTCGGCTGTCAGAAAATAAGAAAAAGAAGAAGAATTACAAATTCCAGTGATGCTGTCCAAAAGTTTAATAAGTGTTATTGGATGTGAAATCCTTCACAGACGACTGGAGTTTGTTCCGTTAGCAAGCAGCCTGCTATCGCTTTCCAAGCCAGCCGTTCCATATCAACCACTTTGTAGGCCACTCACCAACTGCAAGTGGAGCAATTAATTAAGAGAGGTGCTTCGTTATGTTTACAAAAATGGCCGCCATAGTTGGATTCAAAACGACACTTCAACCAATGAAATACTGAGAAACATACTGCTGTTATATGTATACTAATATTATTGAAACATGAATTTCATCATTGAAATGTTATTCTACTTTTAATCTGAGATCCCCAAAATGCACAGGGGATGTCCAAGGGGCTTGGCAGGGGCTTCTCTTTTCGACTCACCAGTCCCTATTTATTTATCTTTCTTTCACTCTTCCTCATACTCTGTAGCCACTGCTAATGCAATACATTTGTTTGGGGAGGTTGTCACAGGAGAAACGAGTAAAACTTAAAGCGACTACCGAGACAGAATTTTCTAGAGTACCATGATAGCATTTTTACCATGGATACCATTATGTGGTTAAGTGGTGCCGAGAACTCCGTTCAGTTGGAGTTGGAAAGGTTGATTGTGCACTTTAAATCAAGCAAACTGCGTAGCAAGCGATAGCAAGCTGCTTGCTAATGGAACACACCCCTGCTTATGAATAAGAAGGATTATATGAGTTTGCATCTTGATATATATATTTTTTGAAGATTTGTGTTGTATGAATTATTAAACCTATGCTGGAGTGTACATGCCATCCCTACATCGGACGTCGAGAGAATTCCTGAAATATAACATTAAGAAATTCTATAAATATATGAGGGGTAAGGAAAGGGTTAAGAGGAGTGTGTGCTCATTGAGGAATAGCACAGTAGAATTAGTGGACGATGTGGGTGAGATGGAAGGTTCATTGAACAGTTTTCTTGTTTTTTACAATTACATAGGAACTTCCAATAGCAGAGAGTATTGTCGCGTGTTTCCCTCAATTAACACCAAAAGAACCACGGAAGGCAAACGAGCGTTACTGGAGGCGTTTCAAATCCAACTATGTGGCGGATTATATGTGAGGAGGAAGAAGAGTACCGACTTACCTGGATGGGTCAAGCCGACGTTTCACCCTGCAAAAATAACTCACACGAAAACGGATTTAAAATGTACAGAAAATAACGAAAGGATTTATTAAATAAAATGTCGGTAACAAGAAGAACGCGACTGTAAATCATATTCCAAAATGGAGTGCTCCCACACCAGACTTATAACACAGACACAGGAAGAAAAGAACGTTGGAAAATAATGGTGTGATTTATTGTGCACTTAGCTCAGCTCGCTCGGTACGTCATCAGCAATCGTCCAGGCCCAGCGTGCAGTCCCGGCACTGCTCCGGTGTTGGCGGGAAAACGCTCGTCGTTTGGCGTGCGCGCACAAAGTCAGGCCTCCGTTCTCCTCACACGCCAGAGGATCGTTTCAGTCAGAGTGTCGAAGGCCAGGGGTGAGCGAGGGGCAGGAACGTTGAAGGACGAGAGGAAGATGCGAAAGGCGTGGAAGGACAAAATTCAGGCGTGAAGGGCAAACAGCAAGAGTCAGGGTCAGCGAGCAAGGGTGGCGGGCAAGAAGAAGCAAGAGAAAATGTCGGTCCTTGAGTGCTTTTAAACGTCGGCTTGTGACATCACCGGCGCTTCTCCTCCACTGAGCGCAGTCCAACACTACCTTGTCCAGTTCTCCACCTATCAGCGCGCAGTCCACCTCTGACGTCAGCGGTGGTCTTTGCCAATCGGTGTGCTGCTTACTGCTCCTCCTTCTTTCCCCAATTGGTGAGTCCTTCTTGCTCCGCCCTGGCCAATCAGCAAGTCCCTTCTTACGCCGGCCTTCCTGTGGTCAACTCCCGCCTAATCACTCCCTCCTGGGCGTGGCCCTCAGCCCGCCCAAACTATGTGTGCTTGCCAGGCGGGATTGTTAGCCCTGGTGCTTGATGCCTGGCTTCCGGTTGGGTTTTATTGTTATTTATGTTGTAATGGCCATTCTCACTCGTGTCTATGGTGCGGTGCCAAATGAGACAAAGGATACTTCACATATGGTAAGGTTTACGAGGGATGATTTACCCTTATGCCCTAATCTAGTTAACATGCCCCGCCCCCTCGTGACGGTGAGGAATATACAACTTAATCCGACATTTGGCTAAACAGGTCCTCTACTTATTACATGGGGGTGGTTCTTCTTCTTCACGGCAGTTGGAGCATGATACCTACACAAATCTACCTGACTCTACATTTCACTACCCCCACATACATAATACTATCTATCTCAGGTGAATAAATTAATTTTTTCCAAGTAGGAGTGGAGGAAGTGAAGAAACAGCTGAAAAAAATTAAAGGACGACAAACTCCATGGAGGATAATGTGCAGGGAGGTTTTTGTGAAGAATCTGAATGGCTATCATGTTGTAAGAGCAATGGTAGATCTATAATACATCAATGTCACAGACTCATGTTGGCACAGCAGGCAAGCATGACGCTATATATGTTAACATCATGGTTTACCTGCTCTGTCATCTCCTACAATACTCTCCAATGTTTTATCGTCTTTCGTCAACTCCAAGAAAGAAACCAACTAAGGGGAAAAACAATGAAACACCTAAAAACAACAGACGGGCCCAGTTTAAAATCCATCTGAGGGATCTGAGGAATCTTAATTCCTGCCTGTGAAACACCAGGATGACAGGTTATAGTTGGGTTGGGATGCAAAGCCAGACCGTCGACAGCTTAAAGTGTGCGTACCTCTATGCCATCCTGCTAGCCCTTACCACATGATAATAAATAAATAAATAAAACTTCTGTTTATTTCAATACACAGTTGGTTAGAGATTAGAGATTATACACTGTAACTAATCTGACATTTTTTTTTGATGGAATCCTGAATTGTGAGATCAAGTGGGTCCAAGTGTTAAGCTTCAGTTTATCATAGTAAAATGGGTGTGTTTCATTTATCACTCATTTTGGGGACTCAAATGGTCATGACCTATGTGTAATTCCTACAGTGTGTCACTTTCAAATTGCATTTGAGGCCTCGATTTCCTCTTCAATTTGCAACTTCCTGTTTATCTCCAGATTATTATTTTCTGCCATAAATAATTAAAGGGAAGGATATGGGGTTCTTATGTGAGGCAGCCATGCGTCTTTTGCCCTTCTACCACTCTGATGTCCCTGACCCACACCGATTGTAAAGTAGAACGGATAAGAATGATTCGCTGCAGTTTGCGGTTCGAGATTTCACTCTTCCTACTGGACATCAGAGACTCCACTTCCGGCCCTGATATCATACTGTGCCATGTATAGCCTTCCGCATTTCAATCCCCGCATGTCCTGCTTTCCAAAGAACTTCACTCAACATCAATAAACGAAGGAGAAAGACTTACAACTTGGTCTCTAACCCATAGGCCAAACTTAAATTTACACTGCCATCTGCAGAGGCCTTGAATTTACAGTTTCATCTCTGTTTATCCATAATGAGCAATCTACGCATGCTATCAGCACGCGGAGTGGTGATTAATGGAACTTCACAAGCAATTCCACAAATACATTTGCTTTTGACTTTGCCACTTTGAACGTGTGATTACAGCTATGATGGTTTGCTGCCAATATACGCTGTGGCGTCTACTATTGCGGATGCAGAAACATTGTGTCCTCAGAAGTGCTGCACTCAGCGGATTTAGAATAAGTCTCAGTTTAGCAATCCCTTGTGTCATCCTGTTCAACCTTCGTGTGTCGTGCGTGTGTCGTGCGTGTGTCGTGCGTGTGTGTGATGCACTTTTGAGCCATCGCGCTGTGAGCACCATCACAGCATATATATATAATATATATATAATATATATAAACATATATATGCTGTGAATATATATACGTATTATATATAAACATATATATGCTGTGAATATATATACGTATTATATATAAACATGTATATGCTGTGAATATATATACGTATTATATATAAACATGTATATGCTGTGAATATATATATATATATAAATAAAGATATATATGCTGTGAATATATATATATATAAATAAACATATATATGCTGTGAATATATATATATAAATAAACATATATATGCTGTGAATATATATATATATATAAATAAACATATATATGCTGTGAATATATATATATATATATATATATATATAAATAAAGATATATATGCTGTGAATATATATATATAAATAAAGATATATATGCTGTGAATATATATATATATATAAATAAACATATATATGCTGTGAATATATATATATATATATAAATAAAGATATATATGCTGTGAATATATATATATATAAATAAACATATATATGCTGTGAATATATCTATCTATAATTCCAGTAATCTCTGTCTGTACGTTTGTACGTTTGTCTGTGACCGCTGTTTCTCGACAACCACGGGTCCGATATACTTTTAACTTGCCAGGTATATTGCTGGGGACCCGAGGATGTGCCTTTTCAAGGTTTCATATTAATCGGACAATTACTTACCGAGCTATGTCCAAAAAACGATTCAACCAATCAGAGAGCAGCGAACGATCGCGTGTGCCGGCGTTGCGAATGGACCAAACCATTCCATGTAAATAGAGGGGGGGGTTCTGTGGTCGTTGCGAATGGACGAAACCATTTCATGTAAATAGAGGGGGGGGATTGTCACTGTACTCGCAAGCCGTTCGCCGTTCGCTTTGGCGTTGCGAATGGACCAAACCATTTCATGTAAATAGAGGGGGGGGGGATATAATTTTAGATAGATATATAGTACGGGCATATATATAGTACGGTACGGGCATGCCCTAGTATATATAAATAAACATATATATGCTGTGAATATATATATATATATAAATAAATATATATATGCTGTGAATATATATATATATAAATAAACATATATATGCTGTGAATATATATACGTATTATATATAAACATGTATATGCTGTGAATATATATATATAAATAAAGATATATTGCTGTGAATATATATATATATATATAAATAAACATGTATATGCTGTGAATATATATATATATAAATAAAGATATATATGCTGTGAATATATATATATAAATAAACATATATATGCTGTGAATATATATACGTATTATATATAAACATGTATATGCTGTGAATATATATATATATAAATAAACATATATATGCTGTGAATATATATATATAAATAAAGATATATATGCTGTGAATATATATATATATAAATAAAGATATATATGCTGTGAATATATATATATAAATAAAGATATATATGCTGTGAATATATATATATATATAAATAAAGATATATATGCTGTGAATATATATACGTATTATATATAAACATGTATATGCTGTGAATATATATATATATAAATAAAGATATATATGCTGTGAATATATATCTATCTATAATTCCAGTAATCTCTGTGTGTATGTGTGTGTGTATGTGTGTGTGTATGTGTGTGTGTATGTGTGTGTGTATGTGTGTGTGTCTGTGTGTCTGTGACCGCTGTTTCTCGACAACCACGGGTCCGATATACTTGCAACTTGCCAGATATATTGCTGGGGACCTGAGGATGTGCCTTTTCAAGGTTTCATATTAATCGGAAAAGTAGTTACCGAGCTATGTCCAAAAAACGATTCAACCAATCAGAGAGCAGCGAGCTATCACGTGTGCCGAACGTGGCGAACAGACTCTGCCTCGGACGGCACATTTGAGAGCGTATTCATTTATTTCACGTTGGCAAACTATGTTGGCGCTATGTTGGCGTTAAACTATGTTTTAAAACTAATTAAAACTAATTTGCGATTCATTGTAACTGCGATATGCGACCTTCCGGACAGTCAAATGAGGACGTCACTTCCGGACTTACGGATAGTCATAGTGACGACGTACTGATGCTGAACGTGGCGAGCAGACGCTGCCTCGGACGGCACATTTGAGAGCGTATTCATTTATTTGACGTTGCAATCTGTGTTGATTGTTGTAAGTTACGATCGATTGTAGTACACGTTTATAATAACTCTGCCGATACAGGCCCGATTAACTGCAGCGCCATCCGAGCTGCGGCGTCGGGACGATACATTCATTGTACGGTCACATCACGCACTTACGGGCACGCCCATGGGCCCATGGGCACGCCCATGCATGCATGGGCGAAGACATTTTTTTTTTTTTTTTTTGGCAAGGAACGGGCACCCACGTACGGGCACGTCCTAGTATATATAAATAAAGATATATATGCTGTGAATATATATATATATAAATAAAGATATATATGCTGTGAATATATATACGTATTATATATAAACATGTATATGCTGTGAATATATATAAATATAAATAAAGATATATATGCTGTGAATATATATACGTATTATATATAAACATGTATATGCTGTGAATAGATATATATATATATAAATAAAGATATATATGCTGTGAATATATATATATATAAATAAAGATATATATGCTGTGAATATATATATATATATAAATAAACATATATATGCTGTGAATATATATACGTATTATATATAAACATGTATATGCTGTGAATATATATATATATATATATATATATACAGACTTGGCATTTAATATGGAATATATATATTTTCTTGACTTGGGTTTACTTTCTGAACTCAGTTTATCAATCTGGTGAGTTTCTTTTATGCTTCGGTGATGTCTTTGTTGAAAGAACCATGTCACTGATTGTCTTTCGCAGCAAGAAGTCAATAAAAGGATTATATCACAGGTGGCGTGACAAAATGTAAGGACAGGTACACTTGACGATTGGCTTCACAATCGGGTATATAAGGGTTGTTGCATTCTGTATTAGTGGAAAACAACTGCTGCACGTCTACAAAAGTTATTGCCGCTTCCTATGGAGATGGTCCGTCAACTTGACAATGCTGTTTGTCATGGAGTGGTGGCTTTACGAAATTCTGGCATGAAACAGCGTGCTATTGCTCGGCAGTATGGCATCACTCAAGGTCAGGTGTCAAAGATCCTGAAACGAAATGCTCAGAGGGGTGTCCCTACTCCAATACCGAGGCCAGGACGTCCACGCAGAACCACAAGGAGAGATGAACGCCAGCTGCACCGGTTAGTCTGCAATGGCCGTACCAAGTCAGCTAATCGGCTTAGGGCTGAGTGGCAGCAACTGACAAATGTGCCTGTATCCAGAAGGCTAGTCAACCAACGACTGGTTCAAGCAGGCTATCGTGCCAGGCATCCCCTGAGAAAGCCATGCCTGACCAGACAACACAGCCAGCGCCGATTTCAGTGGGCCAGAGAGCACCGTCAATGGCAGCCAGGACACTGGAATCACGTGACCTTCAGTGTCGAGTCTAGATTTCTGGTCTATCGTCAAGATGGCCTCATCCGAGTGCGCAGACAAGTGCATGAAGCCCACAACGAAGATTGTATAGTGCCAAGAGTCCAAGCTGGAGGTGGTGGGGTGACCATTTGGGCTGCTTTTCCTGCAGGGGGCAAAATTGACCTGGTTGTTCTGAATGGAAACCTGAACCAGTTCAAGTACAGGGCCATTCTGGAAGAAACATTGCTTCCATTTGCTCGTGCAGCCTTTCGAGGAAACTTTTCTTCCAAGATGACAATGCACGGCCTCATCGTGCTCGCATGATCCAACACTTTCTTGCTGACCATGGTGTAGAGCATATAGAGTGGCTTGCCATGTCCCCAGATATGAATCCGATGGAGAACTTGTGGGCAGAATTAACGCGTCAAATCGACAACTTGGACCAGCAGCCGACCTCTGTGGGTGAATTGCAGCAGGCTATTGTAACTGCATGGCAAGCGATTCCTGTCCAAACCTTGGCAAATCTCGTCAACAGCATGCCTCAACGTGTACCTGCTCTCCTGAATGCTCGTGGGGGTTACACGAAGTACTGAACTGTAATTTTACTGTCCGTAATCCCAGTCATAATTTAGCTTTTGTTTTTGTTGAAAAAAAAATTGGCTAATGTGCAAAATAAAGAGATACTTCTGGAAAACATACAGAAGTTTAACACAGTACTGTCCATGAATTGAGTTCGATATCAGTTTACATCACTTTCAAGGATCAATTTATTTGCTTCGAAATGTCAAATGTGGTTTTTGTTTCTTTTAAAGGTCACATTAACAAAATCTGGAATAATTTCAACATACTTCCAATGAACTTTTGGTTCTAAGTCATCTCGAAAAGTAAATTCACCCCCACAAAAAAAATATTCCATATTAAATGCCAAGTCTGTATATATATATATATATATATATATATATATATATATATATATATATATATATATACATATTATAAGTTCAAAACGCACCTGGTCACAAGTGTGCCGCACAGACCGGGTCCTCAGTCGAGGTCCTCAGCATCATCTCGTTTCGGCCCTTCAACCTCGATACGGTCAGCTAAGGTGGGCTAGCAGGGGCACATACACATCCACATGCAGCAACTGCACCTGGATGCATACATACCCCCACCCCCAGCCACTGCGAACATCAAGCAATTGAACATATATATATATATATATGTGTGTGTGTGTGTGTGTGTGTGTGTGTGTGTGTGTGTGTGTGTGTGTGCTGTGGAAGATAGAGTTTTGGGTGATATTTTTATTTTATTTTTTGCTTGTTCAGACGGATTTGCAGAAGGCTCAATTTGCAGGCGCCCCCGGCTTCCAATTTTGCAGATAGCGAGTTGGCTGCGCTGTTTCGGAGCACTGCGGGGCACTTCACGGAAAACACAGCGGCGCCATTCTTTGAATGGAAGTTCTGCATGGGGTGTTTTGGACTCCAAGGTGAAAGTTGTTAAAAGATTATATATTTATGTTTGCCAGCATCGAATTGCTTTTTGAATACAGGAATATTTCATCTCACTCAAATTGTCTTTCGCTCAAGTGTTTATGTAAGCGAATATGATCGAATTGTTGGCAATACTGTACCCCTACTTTGTTTCAGCTGTTATAGTATCTCAGAGTACAGTATTTGTCTGGCATGATTTTTGAATAATACTGAAGGTATTATAATTTATATCTACTCTGTATTTTGTTTCATTGCTCGTTTTTTTTCAACAACATCAAGGGCTCATAGTAAGAGCTTGTACATACAGTGCCGTCAGAAAGTATTCACACCTTTGACTTTTTTCACATTTTGTTGTTACAGCCTGAATATAAATGGGTTAAATTAAATTTTTGACACTGATCTCCACAGTATCCACCCCTTAATGTCAAAGTGGAATTTTTTTTTCCGAATTAAAAAAATAATTAAAAATAATTAAAAGCTGAAATATCTTGAGTCAATAAGTATTCAACCCCCTTTGCTATAACACTCCAAATTGAGCTGAGGTGCACCCAATTTCCTTTGATCATCCTTGAGATTTAAACCTTGAGATTTTGATCATCCTTGAGATCTTGAGAGAGGGCGAAATTAGAAAAACAAAATTTGATGATTGGCAAAGGATTGGCAGAGTGATGATTGGTAATGGTACAGTGATTGGCAGATGATTGGCAAATTTTTGATTGGTTGGAATTTGGTGAGCAAAATTGGTAGTGGAACGCCCCCGATGTGGTGGGATGGCCAATCCACCATCCCTCACAGCGGGGGGCAAAGGAGCACTAGCTTATGGGGTTGATGGCAGTGAAAACTAGCCCGGGAGGGTTAGGATATATCGTGTGTAGGGACCTAGAAGATGACATTAGGTAACGTTAAGGTTAGTTAGTGACAATGACACCTGTAGTGGGGACGCAGGTAGATTAGAGTGGATGATAATGACGAGGGAGCGCAATAGTTTAAAGGGGCGACTGGGAAGCGCAAGTTTCAGAGGGGAGTAGTTAGATGAGATGATGCCGTTTGAGGATTGGAAGTGTATGGTGAACAGGTGTGATTGAACAGGTGTGATTGCACAGGTGTGCAACTGAACAGGTGGATGGAGCAGTGTATGAGTGAGAGTAATAGTGATAGTGATGAGTGTTGTATTGACCGAATGGTCCAGGAAGGAAGGAGGGTGCAGGTGGCACCAGGTGTGAGTGCACAGGTGTGCACCAACAGGTGTGTGGAATAAATGGTAGTGTGGAGTAAATGGAGTATTGGAATGGATGGTCTTGGAGTGAGTATGGTGGAAACTATGGAGTGGAGTGGATGGTGCAAAGGTGTGAATGGGGGAAGAGTGGACCCCCATCGCGAATACCCGGGGCGGGTAGTGTAAGTGTTAGGTAGAGGGTAGAGGTAAATTGTGGTTGGATATTGGCATCTGTGGTGCGGGTGGAAGAATGTTGTTTGGATGGGTGCATTAGTGTTGTGGAAATGGCTGGGCGTGTAGCCTGTTAGTGTGTGTAGTTGGTTTGGGCACTCCACCACTGTGAGGATGTCGGCCAGGTGAGGCCGCAGGTGGGCTCTGGGAGCCGGTAGAGTTGTTGTGGATGGGGCCCGAGGATCCGGAGGACGGACCCGGGTAGCCCCGTGCCAGAGGGCACCAAGGGGTGACAGAGCCAGGAGGGGCCTTCCCCAATTAGATAGGTTAGGGTGAGGAGCTAGGTAAGCTCGGGTGGCAACTGCAGTGGTGGAGGTGTGCAGGTGGGTAGACCTGCTGGGAGAGCTACACATCACAGCCCAGAAATTGTGCAAGGGCACCGGGAGATGAATCGGGGGAGTGAGACCCCAAATTGAGAAGCACTACAGTTTGGTCAATGGGAATTGGTTTTTAGAACCCATAGTGTAAGTTGGCCAATGGATTGGCAGGGAAAGACCCCGGGTAGTGTAACGTGTGTTAAAGTCATTTAGAGGATAGTTAGGATGAAGGATCTCCTTGCACCATCTGCATCCACTCACCCGAGGTGACAGGTACTCCACACCATGCCATGTTTTAATTATTTTTATGTGCAAATGTTTTGGATTGTGAGACGCATCATGACGTGGGTGTGACATTGTGCATGATGTTCCATCTCTTCCTCCTTATGAGGATTGATGATGAATTGGGTGATGGCAAATTTTGGTTAGAGGGATTGTGGAGACTAATTTGGTATTGGGGAAATATGGGGAGACGTGACAGTAGTGACGAATTTGTAAAAGTGTAGATTTTGTAAATATGGGGTAAGGGCAAGGGTAGGGTAGGTGACAGGGGGGGTGACGTACGGTAGGGACGAGCTTTCTCACTTCGCCCTCCGTACGCGTTTCGCCTTGCATTGCCTTATTGATGTGTACCCTTGTGACCTTACCCCTCGCTCATTTGTCTTCCCCCTTTTGTCTCCCACATGACCTGTGCGCCATTGGGCGCCGAGATGAGCGTGCGTGAGTCGGCCATTGTGCGCCTGGAACTCTCAGAACCAGCTGTCTGCATCGATGCACCACATTATGGACCACATGTCTGTGGCCGAGCACCACTTATGGACCCCATGGGTTGGGGCATGGCTCCTCTGCTGGAACCGGCCATGAGGGCCCGAAATCTTGCTGGCGGACCTTGGCCACAGGGCACCGATGTCCCACAGGTGAACCACACGTAGTCGGCCCTGTGGGCCATAAATAAAGATAAATAAAAGGGACACGTTTGGGCAAGCTTTATTGCAAATAGGCCGCCAGTAAGAAAATGAAGGAAAAGACAACAACTGGAAGACATAATAATAGCCAGCAGAGGGAGCCGAAGAGCAAGAGATCACCTGCAGGGTTAGGGGTTGTTGATTTTATTTTTATTGAACACTGATGAACAATGGTGACTGCACCGATTGGTGCTTGGGGGTGTATTGGTGCGTTTTTGGGTGCTTTCATGGTGCGTCGATGCAGAGCAGACTGTCTCCCCCCCCAGAAAGAACAATTACAGGTCCTGGGTTAGTCTCGTAAAAAAAAGTAGTGTCAATTGTAAATAATGCTCCCCACCGTCAGTGTGTAGTTTGAAGACCAATTCCGCAATTCGGTTAACTGTGGGCGTAAGTCTGTTAGGCAGGGTGCAATGGAGCAGCGGGACACATTTATTTATGTTTTAAAACTGTCGCACTCAGGGTCAGGTTAAAAGTAGAGGGAACTACACCTACGTGTCACACTAAATAAAAGTTGTAGGCCCGGGTCGTGCCTAAGAGGAGGGTGCAGTGTTGCGGTTATGAGGACTGTATTTTTTTTATTGTGTGCTTTATTATTATTATTGTTTATTCTGCGCCTCCTGCCTCCGGAGTTGTGTAAAGATAAAAAGGGCGTCTCGGTAGTTATTCCATAAACACCACATTGCAGGACCCGATAAAACCCTTGTTCAGTAGCTTATATCTTATTATGTGTCTTAGGGTAAGGCTGTGTCTCCCATTAATTTAAATACTCCATTGCACCGAGTGAAATAAGAATAGGTCCCCTTT